>NC_057863.1:634681770-634990520 GCF_019393635.1 Dromiciops gliroides
GTTGTCCTGTCTCCTTGAGGCATCAGGGAGCTTGCTATAGAGGACGTTTGAATAAGAGACTGACATGCTTGGTGAGACACAGGGACATCCTGTTTCTTAAGGATATTGGATTGGCACCTGTGTGGAGCATGGAGTGGAAGTGAGAGAGGCTGAAACAGGCCAGGAGAGAAGGCTTGTACCCCAGGAGAGGTCGCTGTGTGAGTGGACAGATGGGGGGGACAGATTGGAGAGCAGCTGTGGGGGAGGGATGAATGAAACTCAAGCCCCTATTGGATATAGAAGGCTGAGAGGGAAGGAAAAGTTATGGGTGACACCAGCATGGCAAGCTTGGCAGACTGAAAGGGTATTGGTGCTCTCGACGGGAGGAGGGATGCCTACGAGGGTGGGGTGGGGAGGAGTGCAATCATGAACTCCAACATGGACATACTGAGTTTGAGATAGAGCAGTCAAGGGAGAGTTAGGTTAAATGAACTAAGTTTGGAAAGGGAGGTGTGAGCCCAGTTATAGACGACTCTAAAAGTTACCCTCAGGGGGCAGCTAGATGGCCCAGTGGATGAAGCACCAGCCCTGGATTCAGGAGGACCTGAGTTCAGATCCGACCTCAGACACCTGACACTTACTAGCTATGTGACCCTGGGCAAGTCACTTAACCCTCATTGCCCCACAAAAAAAAAAAAAAGTTACCCTCAGTGACTACTCTGGTTGCTCTGGGAGGGCACTGGCTGGTTGCTAATAGTATAACCAGAAAACACTTAAGAAATGGCCCCTGGGCCTGGGACTAGGCTAGGCATCACCTGTCTCAGCCCTCCTGATAATAATAACCAATGTCGTCATTCAGTTGTTTTTTTTTTTTTAGTCATGTTCGACTCTCTGTGACCCATTTGGGCTTTTCTTGGCAGAGATACTGGGGTGGTTTGTCATTTCCTTCTCCGGCCCATTTTACAGATGAGGAAACTAAAGCAAATGGGATAAAGTGACTTGCCCAGGGTCACACAGCTACTAAATGTCTGAGGTCACATTTGAACTCAGGTCTTTCCTGACTCCAGGCCTGGTGCTCTATCACTGTGCCATCTAACTGCCCTGGTCCTCCCAGTTCTTTCTCATACAGTAGCAGGCCTACTGAGCATATTGGAGGGCAATTGATCTCCCTCAAATCACAATACCCCTATAGGATCCTAGATTAAGAATTGGAAAAGACTTTAGAGGTCATCTGGTTCAACCAGGGACTATTAAAGATGACTTACAATGAACATGGGTATGTAGAGTCTGGATTTGAACTCAAGACTCTAAATACTCCTGCTCCTTCCTCTTTCCTATCCTGCCTTCCATAACAATCCAGCTGTCCTCTGTGGGTTGGTTCAGCATCACCCAGCATCTATCAACACTGTCCTGTGGAAGGTACTGCTGATTCTTCATGGTACCACCCAAGGCCCAGGTTCCAGATTCTGCAGTTCCCTTCTAAAACAGGTTTCTCGAGGTGAGGCTGGGAAGGTTAATCACGGACCACCTGTATCCTGGCTTATTCAGTCCCCAGTGGCCGCCTGTTGGGGGAAACATTTAGTGCATGGGTGACAAAGCCCAGAGCTGAAAAATGTGGCAGGTACACGTTAAGATACACAAGCCCATCTCCTGCCTGCAAGGAAACCCATGGGGACATTATTATCCCATGAAAAATGCTCTTTCAAATGGATGTGGCTGGCTTCTGTGAGTGGCATTTCTCACCTGCATTCCGTTGGCAGATGGATAGCAACATGGGTGAAATGGACGGATGTTGCTGTTTTTCAGTAATTTCAGTCATGTCCGACTCTCCATGACCCCATTTGGGGTTTTCTTGGCAGAGATACTGAAGTGGTTTGCCATTTCCTTTTCCAGCTCATTTTTTTTGGTAGGGCAATGAGGGTCAAGTGACTTGCCCAGGGTCACACAGCTAGCAAGTGTCAAGTGTCCGAGGTTGTATTTGAACGCAGGTCCTCCTGAATCCAAGGCCAGTGCTTTATCCACTGTGCCACCTAGCTGCCCCCCTCCAGCTCATTTTACAGAAGAGGAAACTGAGGCAGACAGGGTTAAGTGACTATCCCAGGGTCACACAGCTAGTCAATGTCTGAGACTCAGGTCTTCCTGACTTCAGATCCAGTGCTCTTTCCATGGAGTCACCTAGCTTACCTATGACCTTCACTGTCAGAAAAAATGACTGATCAAGGTCACAGTTACTAAGTGGCATTGCTAGAACTGGAATCCAGGTCTTTTGATTCTGGTTGTGGAATCTTTCTATTGTTTTTCTTCCAAAAGGTAAGATTTTTTTTTTATCATAAAAGTATTTTATTATTTTCTAGTTACATTCAGAGATAGTTTTCAACATTTGTTTTTCTAAGATTTCTAGTTCTGAATTTTTCTCCTTCCCTCCCTTCCTCCCCCCTCCCCAAGATAGCAAGCAATCTGATATAGGTTATATGTGTACAATCACATTAATCATGTTTCTGCATTAGTCATGTTGTAAAAGAAGAATCAGAACAAAAGGGTAAAACCTCAAAAAAGAAAAACAAAAAAGTGGAAACCGTATGGTTCAAGTATTATTAAGTGACTACTAGGCACTTGCTTGTTAGGGAGCTGGGAATACAAGTATGAAGAATAATCCCTACTTGCAAGATCTCAAAGCAGCACACACTCATTTCAGACAGATTGTTTCGTTTGAAGCTCGAGTGAGCATCAAGACCCAGTTTAGTGGAAACTACACTTGTAGTTTCTTGTTGTTGGTCAGTTGTGTCCGACTCTTGGTGACACCATTTGGGATACTGGAATGGTTTACCATGTCCTTCTCTAGCTCATTTTATAGATGAAGAAACTAAGAAAAACCTAAGTTAAGTGACTTGTCCAGGGTCACAGAGCTAATAAGTGTCTAAGGTGGGATTTGAATTTAGACTGGCCTGATTTCAGGCTTGGTGTTCTATCCACTTGCCATCTAGGGTCCTTAAGAGCAGTGGTGTCAACCTCAAATAGAAATGGAGAACTAAGATGCATGTTGACTTATAGAAAACCACAAATTAAAGCTACCTATCTTGTATTATATTTTTGTTTAGTTTGTTTCCTCAATACGTTTTAATCTGGTTCTAGTTGCACTAGAAAGTTTTGGGGGCTGCTCGGGACTGGCCCAAGTTTGATGCCTCTGCCTTAGAGCTCTGGATTGGCAAATCAAGAAGACCAGGATTCAAATCCTGACTCCTCCCATAGTTATTTGAGTGACTTTGAATAAGTCACTTACCTCCATGTGCCTCAGTTTCCTGAACTGTAAAATGAGAGCTTTGTACCTCTGAGGTTCCTTCTAGTTCTAAATTTTTGTTACCAAGTCATTTCATTATTCTGGGCCTGGAGTTTCTTCACCTGTAAAATGAGGGGATTGGACTAGGTGACCTCTAAGGCCACTCTCGATTCTAGAGCTACTGTCCTGTGACCCTAAGGTCTTCTCTACAAGGCAGTCTGGGGGAAAGAATCTTCAGAACCACCGGTTGCCAGAAGACAGAGAGTCCAGGTTTTTTTCAATGTTGGAAGCCACCAGTGTGGAGGGAGTGTTAACATGGGGTAGTCTGCAAAGATATCCCCCAAAAGAGAAAAAGACCTATTTGTACAAAAATATTTATAGCGGCTCTTTTTGTGTTGGCTAAGAATTGTCAATCAAAGGAATGCCCATCAACTGGGGAGGGGCTAAACAAGCTGTGGTATATGATGGTGATGGAATATTATTGTGCTATAAGAAATGACAAGTGGGATGCCTTCAGAAAGGCGTGGAAAGACTTGTATGAACTGATGTATAGTGAAGTGAACAGAACCAAGAGAACATTGTGCACAGAGACAGAAATATTGTTTGATGAAGAACTAGGAATGACTTTAACTATGCTTAGCAATACAATGATCCAAGACAATCCCAAAGGACTAATGATACTATCCACCTCCAGAGAAAGAACTGATATTTATGGAACACAGACTGAAGCATGCTATTTTTTACTTTCATGTTTTCTTTTATTCAAGTTTTCATCTATAAAATGACTAATATGGTAATGTTTTACATAATTGTACATGTATAATTCATATCTGATTGCTCTCTTCCTCAGGGAAGGGGAAAGGGAGGGAGGGAAGGAGGGATAACAATTGGAACCCAAAACTATAAATAAAAACGTTAAAAAAAAGCCCATGGGGTGGGCCGGTAATGGATACCAGGAATGCGCTTAACCTGGGGCCCAGCCCTGCAGCCTCCTCCTCCTCCAAACAGTGGGGCTGAAAGGCAGGCACTAATTGGCCTGGCCTCTCTTCAGACTCTAGCAATACCATTGTTCGATGATTGTGACCTGTTATCTTGGAGATGAGTGAGGGCGCTGCTGCTGCTGCTGCTGCTGCTCCTCTGGTCTTTAGTGGAGGGCAAGCCAGGAAATAGTCCTGGGCAGGACCAGGGGTGGGATGGGGAAGAGGGGTGGGGGAGGGCTTTCTGGACAGGACTAAAGACAGAGGTGAAATGAGGAAGACCTGGTAATAGCCAATCAGCCCCGCTCCAGTCTCTAAGTAAATAACTTTCCTCTTTGAGCAGCTCTTACAGTGAAGAGGGCTGCACAGTTCTGCCCAGGAGAGAGGGCTGGGGGGAGGGAGGAAGGGGCCAGGGGAATAAATCCACAGCAGCCTGTCAGCTTAAATCAGCTTGACAAAGCTGAGCAGGGCCGCTCTGGGCATCCCTCTGATCTGCACAACTGACAGCTACTCTCTCTCACTTCATTTTGGCTTCCCCAAAGATCTCGCTGATTTCTAGGGAACTGATTAATTCAGATTTTCCTTTTCTCTCTTAAAGCTTTGATTTGCCCTTATACTGGTAACATGGCTTCATGAAAAGACTACTGCATACATAGAGGGAGGACCTGGATTCAAATCCTGGCCCTGCTGTGATGACTCTGGGTGAGCCATTTAAAGCTCTCTGAACCTCAGCTTCTTTGCTTTTAAAGCAAGGATATTGGCTACTTGATTTCCGGGTTCCAGTGTACCTCTAAATCTGGGATACTATCACTTCCTTCACCAGTTGGTCAACAAACATATATTAAGCCCTACTGTGTGTCAAGCACTGTGCTAAACATTGAGGATACAAAGAGAGGTAAAAGATAGTTCCTGACCTCAAACAGTCTGACTAGGCCTTGGAAGGAGAGAGCATGATGAGGCAGGGATGGCAGTTCAGAGGGGGTGGGTGAGCTGAATCAGTGACTCCTTCCCTTCACCAGTCTTGCCTTTGGGCTCCATGTCTCCAACAGACTCTGCTGACTCCTTGGGAAGTCAAGGAAACCCTCAGGGCCCAGCATGTAGGGTTTTGGGTTTTTTGGGGGGTGGGGCAATGAGGGTTAAGTGACTTGCCCAGGGTCATGCAGCTAGTAAGTGTCAAGTGTCTGAGGCTAGATTTGAACTCAGGTCCTCCTGAATCCAGGGCTGGTGCTTTATCCACTGCGCCACCTAGCTGTCCCCAGGATGTAGTTTTGTAGCTACAGAGGTCATGAAGAAGGCTGGTTAAATGTGTCCAGTTGTCCCCCTGTAGCTCAGAGGACATACTCATGAGGTAGAACCATTCTTTCTGGGTCACTGATTCCCCACAACCTGAGGGCTAGTTCTTGCCCAACTGCCCAGGCCATGAATGTTTGGGAAAACACACCAGGGCTTTTGACAGGTTTCCCGGCAGGTGTCCGGGGCTCCTCCCAGACTCCTCCATCCCCTTCTTCTTCTCCTGTAGGCTGGCCCCTGGGCCTCAGCAGGGGTCACCTCCCACTTTGCCAGGTCACTCTAGAAGAATTTTGCAAACAAGACTTTGGTCCCCATTCCTGTCCACTACCCCATAATTTCCTTCTCTGCAGACTCCCTTTGATCTTTCTGTCCTGAGTGGCAGCTGTTCCTTACCCCGCCCCGCCCTCTTCCATCACCCCCAAGAAGGCTGGAGATATCCCCGCTGGCAAAACCCCCTCACAGGTTGAGTCGTGGGCTGGAGTGTTACAGACACCCAATACTTGCACCTTGAAGACATTATACAAACTCTGGCATTTCGGGATCAAGGTGCAATTTTCTCTCTCTGAGACTGCTAAATAATATAGAAGGAATTGTGCCCAAAAGAGCTTGGCTCCCGGCTCCTGGCTCCAGCCTCGGGCATCTGCTCATCCTCCTCTAGGCTCCTGAATCTATAGCTGTGAGAGACCACAGAGGCCATCTAGTCTGTCATTTTACAGAAAAGGAAACTGAGGCATGGGAAAGTTGTCACTTGCCCAAAGTCAGAGTTCTTAAATAGATAGCTTGGGGGGGGGTGTCAGTTAGTTGGTGCAGTGGTTAGAGCACTGCCCCTGGAATAAGAAGGACTTAAGTTCAAATCCAGGCACCCTGGGGAAGTCACTTAATCCTGATGGACTCAAAAAAAAAATAGCTAGAAGGGACCTCAGAAACAATATAATCCACCCTTCCTCGTTTTACATATGAGGAAATTGAAGCTCAGAGAAATAGATCATCTCATCTAAGATCTCATCGTTATTAAACATCAGAGATGGGATTTGAACCCAGGACTTGAACTCCAGATTCAGGGATCTTTCCACTGGAGTACACTGCTCACTGAAAGCTAGACACATCAGCAAATCTGACAGCTTTCCCAGTGGGGCTGCAACCACAGGGCTCTCTGGGGTGTGATGTGGGACTCATCCCCCCGAGTGGCTCATTTGGGGGTTTCTTCTCCTCAGGCTTTGCCATTGACTCCTTCCTGGACCCCTCTTCTCTGTTGTCTGAGCCCACATCTCAGGATGCCTAAGACTTGGGAAGCCACAGGGAGAACTCCAGGTGCTGGGAGATCTCCGGGTCTTCCTGGAGAAGAGCATGAGATTCCATAGCCAGAACATCTTGACAAGGGGAGGACAGGAGGAATGAGGGCAGCCAAGAGGCAGAAGGGCGGCAAGGAGTGGGCTTGGCCTGGCCCCAGCCGACCCCAGGAAACCAAGCCAAAGGAACCTCTAGTCTCTCCCAAAGCCTGAATGCTTGAAGAGTCAAGGACCAAACGTGCTGCCCCATGCAGAAGGGAGTTCTGGCCGGGCTCCTCAGGAGGTCTGCAGGAGCCAAGCCGGCCTTCAAGACTAGACACAAAGGCCAAGGTGAAGTCACCCTTGTCTGCAAAAGAGAAGCAGAGATGAGGGAGGGTGAGAGCGAGGATCCTCTCTCTGGAGGAGGCTTGGAGAGAGAGGATTGATCCACCCAGGGTCTCCTTGACAGCTGATCAGAGCCTCCGTCCGACATGGGCAGGCTCAGGCCTCCTCTCCGTGCTGATTAAGATGGCAGCTGCGGCTCAGACAGGCCCTGCCTTCCAAGCTATGCCCAAGGGAGCTTTTCTTTCATTTTCTTTGTTGCGAGCATTCATCAGTGGAAAAAGGAGCTGCCCCCGAACCCCAGGGGCCCATGGGGAAGGAAGGCTTTGGGTCAGAGGCATGGGATCAAGGAGGCAGGGTGAGAGCACTGAGGACTTCTTCTGATCTCCCTGTCAATGTTGGGGTCTCCATTGAACCATTGCATCGGGGGTAACTTTTATTGGCAGAGCCGGCCACTGACCTAATAGTAGTCTGCAACAACAGCGCCAGATTCTAGCCTAGCCAAGACTAGGATTCTCTCTTCTCTTTTGCGCATAGTAGGTGCTTAATAAACTTAAGGAACTTAGGGACATAACCTCCCCCCCACCCCATTCCCCAGCTTTGGAGCATTGGAAATATTCAGTGACTCCTTCCTGTCTTCTTACTTACCGTGTTACTACCTTCTTACTGGAATCGAGTTCAACCTGTGATCAAAGAACACGTCCGAGACATTCCTACCCTTCCCCCTCTGGGGTGGGAGAGGAGTTTCTTGGACTGTGGTGGAATCTGTCTCAGGATCTCAGCATCAGAAGGGGGCTCAGAGACCACCCGGCACAACTCGTACCCGAACTAGAATCTCTTCTAGGAGTCCCCCGAAGAGATCCTCTAGCCTTTGCTAGCTGGAGATCTCCACTGAGTGGGGAGGGAGGGAGGCAGTGAAAGTGGAGACCGCCACCTCCCGTGATGTCCCTTGGGGCAGCTCCAGTGGTTAAGGATTTCTTCCTTGTGACTCCTCTGCAGCCAACGCTCACTGCCATTGGGCCTGCCCTCTGAGGCCAAGCAGACAGGGCTCATCTCTCCCTTCTTCCTCCACTGTCGGGACTCTGGACCCCCATCCCCTCTAGCTCAACATGCCCAGGTCCCTTGACCCATCCTCATATGGCAAGGACTCAAGACCCTTCCAGCATCATGGCCACCCTGCTCTGGACCCTCCGGAGCTTATCAAGATCCTCTCTAAACTATGGCTCCAGAATGGAGCGTGACACTCCTGGCATTGTCCAAACAGGGCAGAACATGGTGGGACCATCTTCTCTCCTCCTCTCAGCCCCTCCCAAAACAAACCAAAAATAAAACCAAACAAAAACTCGGATTCTGCCAATGGACTGCTGGCTCCAGGAGGTGAGCTTCCACTAGAGCTTGACCCTGTCTATGCCGCCTTCTTCTTCTCCTTCTCCTTCTCCTTCTCCTTCTCCTTCTCCTTCTCCTTCTCCTTCTCCTTCTCCTTCTCCTTCTCCTTCTCCTTCTCCTTCTCCTTCTCCTTCTCCTTCTCCTTCTCCTTCTCCTTCTTTCTCCTTCTCCCCTCCCCCTCCCTCCTCCTCCCTCCCCTCTCCTTTCTTTGCAATTGGGGTTAAGTGACTCGCCCAGGGTCACGCAGCTAGTAAGTGTTAAGTGTCTGAGGCTGAATCCAGGGCTGGTGCTCTATCCACTGCACCACCTAGCTGCCCCCTGTTCATGCCTTCTTGCCACATCCCAGCCATTTCTACCCAATGGCCCCTCCCTGGTACCCCCACTCCTTTCCAGGCCCCTTTATATGTGGTCTTTCCCTGGTTGAGTATATACTCCTTGAAGGCAGGCTCTGTCTTGTTTGCTTATATTTGTATGCCCAACACTTAGAGCAGTGCCTAGCACATAGTAAGCATGTAATAACTCCTTCGTTTATCTATCCATTTGGACAGCTAGGTGGCACAGTGGATAGAGTGCCAGGCATGAAGTCAGGAAGACTCATCTCCTTGAGCTCAGATCTGGCCTTAGACATTGAGTAGCTGTGTGAACCCTGGAAAAATTACTTAACCCTGTTTGCCTCAGTTTCCTCATCTGTAAAATGAGCTGGAGAAGGATGCAGCTAACCATGTCAGTATCTTTGCCAAGAAAACCCCCAAAATGGAGTCATGAAGAGTTGGACACAACTGAACAACAATCTCCCTCCATCTTTCTCTTCATCTGTCTATCCCTAATCTAACTCTCCATCTCTCTTTCTCTCCACCATCTAGCTCTCCATCTCTTTCTCTCTGTTTCTCTCTCTCACTCTCTGTCTCTGTCTCTCTCTCTCTCACTTTCACTCTCACTCTCTCTTTGTCTCTGTCTTTCTGTCTCTCTGTGTGTCTCTCTCTCTGTCTCTGTCTCTCCCTCCCTCCCTCCCTCCCTCCCTCCCTCCCTCTCTCCTTTGCTCTTGTCTTTTTCTATTCAAGGATAGAGTTTGGATGCTCAGATCTGTGTGCCTAATTCAATTTTATCAAAGCAGGGACTTGACGCTTCCTCTCTTGAACTGACATATAAGGGATTGGAGCCAGGGGGAATGATTACAATAATTTGCATTCCTGTTGCACTTTAAGCTTTATAAAAGTCTTTTCTCACAACAGCCCTGCGAGTTAGAAGATTCAAGTATCATCACCCCCATGTTACAGGGAAGGAACCTGGCTCAGAGAGGCAATAGAGATTGTTCAGAGTCACACAGCAAATGAAAGTCAGAAGTGAGATTTGAACCCTGAATCCTTTTGCCCTTAAACCCAAAGCTCTTTCAACTGGAAGAAAGGACATCAATCCATAAACTTGTTTTCTTTTCTTTTTTTTTATATTTTGATCACTGTATTTCACTATAATTATTTCCTTGATAATCTTTTACATTTTATATTTTCCACTTAAGAACAGCCTTCTGGGAAGGGGTGTGTAGATCTCCTCAGACTGCCAGAGGTGTCCAGGGCACACAAAAATGGCGCAGACCCTCCGTATTGGATCATGCTGCCCCCAGCACACCTGTTGTGGGCAGTTGGGGCTCTCCCCATGGCATGATGGCCATTGATGCTGTTTCCTTTTGTCCTGATGTCCCCCCATCCCTGGGCTGGAGCCAGTACCTGCCTCCTTTCTAATGAATGGGGTTAGGTCAGATGAACATCTCTGCAGGGACCAGGGGAGGAGGAGGAGGAAGTCCTGGGCTTGATCAGATAGGGTCACCAGCTTGGCCTTTTGGTTTGGCTGAGCTCACTGGTTCACACGCACAGGTGAACTGGGAAAGGCTTTCTTTCCTGATTACATCAAGAGGGGTTCCCTCGAGGCTACCCAGAGCAGGGACACTGGCCAAGGCAATGCTGAGGGTGGGGCTGGTCTAGCCACTGCCGTGGACCAGAGGTGGTGTGGGGACTGGCCCTGGGCTTGAAACCCGGACAAGTCTATGTATGTGATTGTCAGCTATTTGGAAAGTATTTTTAAATGCCTTTGGGATGTCAAAAAAGGGGACACGTAGAAGCAGTAGTTTGTATGTCAATGGTTCTCAGGAATCTGGGGAGTGAATAAGGCACAACTCACATAATCTGGGACAAGAGACTAAAGGTAAGACATTTGCCTCTGACACTCAGAGCTGCATGACTGCCTCTGTAAACCTCAGTTTCTTCATCTGTCTAATGGAGATACCTCCCTCCCAGTGAGGTCACGTATGAAAGGGGCTTTGTAAACTTGAAATGTCGGTCTATAGGAGTAATATTTTTATCAGTTAATGACCAACCTTTGTTTTTGTTGTCAATTAATAATAGTAGCTAGCATTTACACAGCGCTTTATTCTTTGTAAAGCATTTTTATATGTTATCTCGTTTGATCCTCACAACAACCTTGGGAGGTAGGGAGCATTATTATTTCCATTTTAGAGATGAGGTAACTGAGGCCAAAGGGGAATGACTTGCCACAGCTAATAAGTATCTAAGGCAGGGTTTAAACTCAGTTCTTTTTTTTCCCAATAGAACAATTGCTTTATACTAGTTTATTGCAGATACTGTGTTTCAAAAATGTACAGCCTGAATAACCTCTCATGCCATAAAACGTGTGCGATTCATAATAAAACTCCAAGAATTTAAATATCCTCTCAAAATACAATAAAATTTGGTTTTTAAAACATCACTATTAAATACAACTAATGTATCTATTCCTGACTCCCAAGTCCAGCACCTTCCACTGTGACATCTGGTTACTTAATTATTCTAGTCCTATACTTCCCTCTTTGTTTCAGGCATCAACCCAATCACTCAATTAACGAGCATTAATTAAATACTAGATGCTAGATAAAAACAGACAAAAGAACCCAACAGTCCTTTCCCTGATGGGAGCTTATAGCAAAACTCAAGGGCAACATGGACCATAGACTTGGGGTTAAAAGGACCCTTGAAGGTCGCTCCAGTCAGCACACTTGCTTTCTCCTCCTTATTTAGGATGTCCCAAAAGTTTTTGTGCAGTGTTAAGCTTTAAATCATTAAAACCAAAGCCTTTTGAACACCTTGTAATAACTTCACTCCCACTTGAGATGCTACAGAAAGAGTGGTATATTTGGGGTCAGAAAACCCGAGATCAAGCCCAGGGGACTGTGAGGAAGTCACCATGTCCCCGGGCCTCAGTTTCCTCCTTTGTATAAAATAGAGGAGTTGGATGAGATGACCTCTAAGGTCTGTTGGATCCTGTGAGCGCTTGAATGACCCCCCCCCCGCCCGGTGCTGCTTTGTCTTTCTGCTTTTCTCTTTAGTGTCTGGGGCGATGAATCTTCACCAGCCCCGGAGGCCACTGTGTCTCAACCCTGTAATCAAATCTGTTAGCAGAAAAACTTGTTCGGAGGAAGTAGAAGGAAACTAGCAGCAAAACAATTAAATGGAAGAGAGAGCTGGACGGAGGAAGGGCACTGGGAGAGGGCAGGAAGCCCGCACCCTTTAGGATACCCAGAGCCCAGACTGGCACAGTGATGCTCACAGCCCTGCTAAGCTTTTAGAAGGGAGTGGGAAGAGGCAGGTTCATCCAACCAGACTTCGCACAGGTCAGTGGCAGATTCTCTGGAGAGAACTAAAATTTAGATTTGGAGGGGATTTTAGGGGTCATTAAGCCCACCCATCTCAATCGACAGATGGGGAAACTGAGGCCTGGAGAAGGGAAATGACTTGCTTATGTTTGCCCAGGGAGGAAGCAGCTAGAGTGGGATTCGAACCCAGGTCTTCAGACTCTAGATTCTCTGTGATTTCTTTTTTTGTTTATTTGTTTTTTTATTTGTTTTTGTTTTTTTAGCGGGACAATGGGGTTTAAGTGACTTGCCCAGGGTCACATAGCTAGTAAGTGTCAAGTGTCTGAGGCCGGATTTGAACTCAGGTACTCCTGAATCCAGGGCTGGTGCTTTATCCACTGCGCCACCTAGCCACCCCCCCTCTCTGTGATTTCTGCTATACTGTGCATTTAGGAGTGGGCTGGGGAGAGGATGAGGTAGCTAGGGAGAGAAGTGAATAGAGAGATGGGCCTTGAGTCAGGAAGATCTGAGTTCAATGTGACCTTGGACACTAGTTATATGACCCAGGGCAAGTCACTTTAACCCTGTTTACCTCAGTTTCCTCATCTGTAAAATGAGCTGGAGAAGGAAATGGCAAACTGCTCCAGTATCTGCCAAGAAAACCTCAAATGAGGTCACAAAGAGCTAGAACTCTGAAACAACTGAACAACAACAAATGGGGAGAGGACAGATGAATTCTCTTCCCTGGTGGGATATTAAGTTAGTAGCCCATGCCTGAGCTCTTGGACAGAGTCCATTTGCCTGGGCGGATTTATCATGGTCGGGCCCTGGGTGAGCCACTTCTCTTTTTCTTTGGCCATAATCGGCATCTTCTCCCAGTCCCCCATTAGTTCCTAAAGCCAGAACATGACATCTGGATTTCCCTGCCTCACTCCTCCCTGAGAAGGCAAGAGTGAGAGGCAGGGGGGTGGGGAGGTGGCAGCTGCCCGGGGTGGCACCCAGCCCCTGAGCCAGAGAAGCCAGGGGCTCCTCCTGTGCTTGGATGCCCGTGCTTGGCACCGAGCTGCCTCTGGGATGCATCCCTGGAGCCTCCTGGCAGCTGTGGCATGAGAGGGACAAGGAGGGAGCCCTGGGAATGCACAGCGCCCGGTCCTCTCCTCATCATGATGAAAAGCAGGAACGCCTTCCCTTTTCAGATTGGGTCTGATTTCTTCCTTGGCATCTCATCAGAATTTCACAGCCCTCCAGGGAAATGAGTGAAGGGAGGTGGGGAGGGAGGCAGTGGGGGACCTTGGCAGGTACATTTCCATCTTTGAACTGAGCTCACCTTTCTGTAGTATTTCAGTGATGGATGTGGGTACCCTCTGCACCAGCAGATCCCAACGCCCCCATGCCTGCAGATAGAGCCTCTGAGAGTCACCATGACCAAGAAAGTCATTCTCTTGTGACAGTCCACGGGCTGATCCAGTCATTACTCACCTAGGCCGCTTGATTCCCTCCAATCCCATTGGAAAAAGCTCTGGGTTTGTAGGGTTAAGTCTTAGCTGCCTATGTGAACATCACCTCCAGAGGTATCCCATCTGGAAAATTAGGGCTTTGGATTAGAGGACTTTTGAAGTCCTTTCTACCTCTGCGAGCTTATGAACAGGTCTTTATTAAATGCTTACTGTATACCAGGAGGTGAGGTGTGTCAGATAGAAAGCCAGTCTCAGAACTAAGAAGACCTGGGTGGAAGTCTGCCCTTGCCACATTCTGGTTGAGCATCTGTGGATAAATCACAACTTGTCAGTGCCCCTCGAAGCATTGTTCATAGACATTGGCATGCAGATGACATTCTTTGTCCACTGGGAGAGTTTCCTTGTTTGAAGTTCCCTACTCTGATGAAATCAAAGGTCTGGTCCCCCATCTGCTTCCAAATGTGCCAGGTACAGTACCAGGCACAAAAGACATGATGATACAATGACACAATACAATGATATAATGGTGCAATGATACAATAATACAATAATACAATAAAATGACACGATGATATAATACAATGATACAATGTCACAATGACAATACAATGATACAATACAATACAATGACACAATGTCACAATGACACAATATAACATTACAATGACAATACAATGATACAATGCCACAATGATACAGTGATACAAATGAATGAAGTTTCTGCCAGCAAGAAACTTACCTTTCTTTTTTTCGGCGGGGGCGGCAGGGGGAGGTTGCATCATAAACTGGAGTTGCATAATAAACATACAAGTAAATACAAAGGAACTCTAAGTTGGGAGAAAGTTCTGATGGAAAACCTTTTATACTTTATATAGAAGGTTGGTGTGTGGGCTGTGCTTTTAAAGAAGGTAGAGATCCTTAGAGGTGGACTCGAGGATGGCATGGAGGGAGGGGCACATGTACAAAGGTATAGAGGTGGGAGATAGACTATTGTGCATGAGGATTACCTAGGCATCAGTTTGACCAGAATGGAGAGCTGGTGATAAAAAGCTGGGTGCATATGAAAAAAACCTAAGAAAGTAGAGGGGAGCCAGATGGTGGCTCTGACCAAAGACATGTCATCCATTGCTGGGTTGGTACTTGAACCCTGGATCTCTTGGTAAAAACCTGCTAGGGCTTGCTAGGGTTTCTTCTAGGCTGTGCTGGGGTTTCAGAGTGGAAAGCTCTACAGCTACAAAATCTGGGTAACAAAGAATATTATAATAATTTAATATTGTAATATAAAATAATTCATAATACAATATACAATGTTATATAAATATATTAAAATTTAATTATAATAATTCATTGCCTGGTTGGGTTGAGAGGTTGATAAGATAATGTACAAAAGTGCTTTGAAAGGGGGCAGCTAGGTGGCGCAGTGGATAAAGCACCGGCTCTGGATTCAGGAGGACCTGAGTTCAAATCCAGCTTCAGATACTTGACACTTACTAGCTGTGTGACCCTGGGCAAGTCACTTAATCCTCATTGTCCTGCCCCCTCCCAAAAAAAAAAGTGCTTTGAAAACTGCTGGCCATGGTTATCTTGACTATTCAGCTTACAACAGGAGGGGCCTTTAATTCTGGGAATAAAGGGTCAAAAGACCTGGAGGTTGTTGGGGAAATGAAGCATCCCCTGTCCTCAAGGAGTTTACATTCTACGAGGTAGAAATCACACATATTCAGGTAAGTCAATACAAAATAATAAAGTTAATTTTTGGCAGGGGTGGAGTGAAAACTAACAATTGGAGAGATCAGGGTGCCCAACGGTGAGATTCTGGAATCCTGTAACTCCCAGGGTCCGTAACTCCCAGGGTCCTTGGCACTGGACCACAGCTCACCCCTCCAAGTGACCCTGGGGCCAGGATCCCATCAGTCTCCTGCAGCCCAGACGATTTCCTGGTAAAGAACTCTGGGCTCTTTGTCTGAATGAGTGTGATGTCTTCCAGGCAGGTGAGATCTGTCTGTGGAGTGTGGGGAGGAAGGAAACTATTTAAAATGAATCTTATTTGATAGGATTAATGTTATTATGTGTATATATATATGTGTGTATATATATATATATATGTATATGTATAGAGATATATAGATATAACCTATATCAGATTACCTGCTGTCTAGGGGAGGGGGGAGGGAGGGGAGGGAGGGAGAAAAATCTGAAATTGTAAAGCATGTATAAACAAAAGTTGAGAACTATCTTTACATGTAACGGAAAAAAATAAAATATCTCAAAAGAAAAAAAAATGAATCTTATTCGAGAATCTTCGCATCTAATTGTCCAAATCTATCTTCTCCTCTTGTGGGGTAAAGAAGGGGGTTTGGTGCCCTCTGGTGGTAGCTGTTGAAATTGCTAAGGGAAAGCCCCCATCCCTGTTAATACCTTCATTATTCTGCCCCAGGAGGAGGGAAAATGAAGACTTCTCACAGGTGTTTGGGAGTGGGTGGGTAGAGGAGGTGCTGGAGTTCTCTGGTCCTTCTGAGGAAGAGAAGGGTTGGTCTAAAGAGGGCCTTACTGGTCAGATGGTAGCTGTAGAGTCAGGCAGAGTCCAACCTCCTTTTTTTCCATAGAAGGAAACCGAGGCTCAGAGGAACAAAATAGAGTGACCAAGTAATTGGCAGAATCAGGACCTGAACTCAGGTTCACATTCAGTGCATTTTCAACAACACCATGATAAGACAAGATCTAGAGCCAGAAAGGGGGTATCTAACCTGCCCCCCTCATTTTACAGAAGAGAAAGCTGAAACCCAGAGAGGCTGAGTGACTTCTCAGAGGCACCCAGCCAGTGAGTGTCTGAGACAGGATTTGAACCCAGGTCTTTTGACTCTAGACCTAGTGTTTTGTCTGCTGTATCATCCAGCCATCCAGTTACCAAAGTAACCAGACCTTCCCTGTCGCCCTTTTGCTCCATTGGAAAGAAGGCTGTTTCAGGGAGACAGATTCTGGATTGGCTTTATTTAAGGGGTAGATTTCTAAACACATAGACCATCTAAAGGTCGAGATGGGGTATTTTTAAATTTTTAAATTTTTATTTTTATATTTTTTTTAGTGAGGCAATTGGCGTTAAGTGACTTGCCCAGGGTCACACAGCTAATAAGTGTTAAGTGTCTGAGGTCGGATTTGAATTCAGGTACTCCTGACTCCAGGGCCGGTGCTCTATCCACTGCGCCACCTAGCCGCCCCAAGATGGGTATTTGAGGAGGCCGTGAGTCGTTCAGTTGGGGCGGAGCTCACCACTGCTACAGTCCATCCTGTTTTCTAATGCTGAAAAGGTTAATAAAGGACTTCCTCACAATAACTTTATAAGGTAGACACTGCAGATGTTATTACCTCCGTTTTATAGATGAGGAAATGAGGCTGTTAGAGTCGAAGGGACACATCTGGTGTCACAAAATGACTAAGTGTCAGAGCTGGGATTTGCTAACAGCAAGAATACCAATACATTCTTCAGCTAATATTCAGAGAGGCGTGATATGCAGGACTGGGTAGGCAAGCATCCCATCATCCTCCGCCCTCATCCCTCTGCATCTAGAATGCTGGGTTTGGTTCTGGTGCTATGTTTCAGAACAGCATTGGGGTTGCTACCCCACCCTCACCCCCCACCCCATTCCTAGGAGTTCTCTCCCTACTCATCTCTGTCTTTCTGCTTCTCTTTCCTCCTTCAAGTCTCAGCTTCAAGTCTCTCTTCCACACAATCTTTTTATTTTTGGGGGGGGGGGCAAGGAAATGAATGGTTAAGTGATTTGCCAGGGTCACAACAGCCAATAAGTGTCAAGTGTCTGAGGCAGATTTGAACTCAGGTCCTCCTGAATCCAGGCTGGTGTTTTTATCCATTACACCACCTAGCTGCCCCTAGTTCTATCACTTGAAAGAGGAATCTGCAGGGGCAGCTAGGTGGTACAGTGGATAGAGCACTGGCCCTGGATTCAGGAGGACCTGAGTTCAAATCTGGCCTCAGACACTTGACACTTATTGACTGTGTGACCCTGGGCAAGTCATTTTAATCCTAACTGCCCAGAAAAAAAAATAATAAAATAAATAAAAAGAGGAATCTGCATAGCTCTCCTTGACTCCAGAGGGAGGAGCCAAGAACAAGAGGTGAAAATTGCAAAGAGGAAAATTTAGGTTCCCCACCAAGTAGAGTTATCCAAAGAGGAATACATTGCCTGGGACATCAGGGAGTCACCTTGGTCTTACGGCAAGGCTGGGGTGACTGATGGAAAGGGTGGTATTGAAGGATTCAGGTTGGAGTTGACTCTAAAGACAGAGGAAACTTAATGGAACCACTAGAGAGGCTCAGAGATCCCTTCAACTGGCATTCTGGCTTCTTAGAGTCTTGTTGTCTCCTGATTACAAATTTCCACATTCTACCCTTCGATGCTGCTTATTCATTAGTGTGGAATAATGGCTCACCCGTCTATGTAACTGTCACCTGGTAGAGAACAAGGTAACAAGGCACTAAGGAATTTGGGAGGATATGAGAGTATAAATATCAGAGGACAGAGATGTTATTTTTGAGTCCAAGTCTGCCATTTTTTTTTTGTTATTTGCTATTCAGTAATTTCAATTGTGTCCGACTCTCTGTGACCCCATTTGTTCTTGGGATTTTGGGGCAAATATTTGGAGTGGTTCGCCATTTCTTTCTCCAGCTCATTTTACAGATAAGGAAACTGAGGCAAATAGGGTCAAGTGAGTTGCTCAGGGTTACACAGCTAATAAGTATCTGAGGCTGGATCTGAACTCAGTAAGATGAGTCTTCCTGACTCCAGGCCCAGCACTCTATCCACTGTGTCACCAATGTGAAAAATATAATGAAGTATGGGAAGATTTATATGGACTGATGCAGAGTGAATTAAGTAGCACCAGGATAATATATACAATGAATAAACAATCATAAAATGGTACATTGTACCTGCAAGCACTTAGTCCAGTGTCCTGCATATAGTAGGTGCTTAATAAATGCTTATATCCCTCCTTCTTCCCATTCTTCCTCCTTCCTCAATTTCCTTCCTTCTTTCCTTCCTTCCTTTTCTCTTCTTACTCCCTTTTTCTTTCCTTTCCTTCCTCCCTTCCTCCCCCTTTCCCTTCCTGCCCCCTTCCCTTCCTTCCTTTCTTCCTTCTTTTCTTGCTTCCCTCCTCCTTCCTTCTTTTGCCTACCTGTCCCCTTTCTTCTTTCCTTTCCTTCCTTCCCAACACTAAATCAAATCATTATCTTATTCTTTAATTCAATAAACACTATGTATAAATGATTCAAAATAAGTTTTAATTGATAGCATTTGGATTTATACCATCTATATTTTCCACTGTATCACTTCCCCTTCTCCCTTCCCATGGAGCCAGTCATTATAATAAAGAAGGAAAAAATAGGGGGCAGCTAGATGGTGCAGTGGATAGAGCACCGGCCCTGGATTCAGGAGTACCTGAGTTCAAATCCGGTCTTAGACACTTAACACTTACTAGCTGTGCGACCCTGGACAATTCACTTAACCCCAACTGCCTCACTAAAAAAAACAAACCCAAAAAACCAAAAACCAAAAACCAAAACAAAGAAGGAAAAAATAAGTCAGCAAAACAAACCAACATATAAAAATATGAAATTCTATGTCATATTCCACACCTGTGGCCCTCACCTATACAAAGAAAGGGGGAGGAGGATGCACTTACTCATTTCTCTTCTTTGGGGCCAAGCTTGGCCGCTGTGATCTCATATGCTTCCCTTCTGATCATTTTGTTGATGGTCTTTTCGTTCATGTTGTTGTAGTCCTTGCATATGTTGTCCCCCTGTTTTTTCTTCCCTCACTCTTCCCATGTGCCTCTGTGTCCCTCAGCATCATCATTTCCGAAGAGATGATGGTGTCAGCTTTTTTAAGTTATTCCCCAATGGATGCCAGAGACAGATATGAAGTTTCATTCCCAGAAACATTATGGCAAAGTGAAAAGAATCCCAGATTTATAACTAAAGGATCTGAGTCTGAATTCTGAATTTGCTAATTTTTATTTTTAAAGTTTTATTGATACCTTTAAAAACTGTGAGATTTAAAATTGGATAGTAGAGCATTAACCTCCCCTTTTTAACCTTTCCCTTATTTATCTCCCAGACTAGTAAATGGAAGAAGCTTCTGATCTCTAGGTAGAGCTTTTATTGTTTGGAAATTACAAGGTGATGTTGATTAGAGGGATAGGAAAGTAGAAATACAAAACAAATAGTCTTAAGTCTAAGCTTAGTCTATAATCCGTATAAAACTCACGAAAAACCCAAGGCCACCTTTGAGGGGGAGAGCCGAGTCAAGCCCGTGCTATTACGGCGAGCCGGCCGAGTCCAACCTCCGTCAGCATCTCTGTGTGTGCAGCGCAAGTCAGCGGACAAGGAGAGCCGAAAAAGCCTGACTTCTGTTCTCTCCTTGACTTTTAAGCTCGCACCCCAGAAGTGGAGTGCCTAGCAGGCTGAGGTGGAGTACACGGCACGGTCTCCTCCCCGAAAGGGTGGTCCTTAAAAAACTGGCTCTCCATTATTGCTAATTGACTGTTAAAAACTTTTTTACCACAAAACATATCCATTTTCTAATATACATTAAAGCATCTCCCCACCCCCTACCACCACAGTGAACCTTCCCTTGTAAAAAAAGAACCAGACTGGGGGGCAGCTAGATGGCACAGTGGATAAAGCACCGGCCCTGGATTCAGGAGGACCTGAGTTCAAATCTGGCCTCAGACACTTGACACTTACTAGCTGTGTGACCCTGGGCAAGTCACTTAACACTCTTTGCCCTGCCCCCCCCCAAAAAGAGCAATACTTAAGTAAAACTAAATAACTACATGGGCAGCTAGATGGCACCATAGTGCATACAGTGCCAGGACTGGAGACAGGAAGACTCATTTTCCTGAGTTCAAATCTAAACTTGGACTCTTACTAGTTGTGTGACCCTAGGAAAGTCACATCCCTATTTGCCTCAATTTTTGTGTATTATCTGGAGAGAGCCTGGAACCAAGTGTGGTCTCTCTTCAAGCTGCAAGAACCAGGATCCCTCCTTTCCCAAGCTCTCACCAGCTCTTTCCCCTCAATAAGGCATGGAGCTCCAATCAACATTCTCTTCGCCAATGAAGAAAGTCTTACCCAAATGCCAGGCTTGAGCCCCAGGTTACACCAACCAAATAAATTCCCTTATTGGCCACATCCAAAAATGTGTGTCTTAAGGAGCCTATGTTCTTTTTGTTTGGTTTGGTTTGCGGAGCAATGAGGTTTAAGTGACTTGCCCAGGGTCACACAGCTAGTAAGTGTCAAGTGTCTGAGGCTGGATTTGAACTCAGGTCCTCCTGAATCCAGGGCCAGTGTTTATCCACTGCACCACCTAGCTGCCCCCAGGAGCCTATGTTTTAATAGGAATTAACAATATTTATAGGGAAATGATTTCCAGGGAGGAGTGTTGTTTTTTTTTTTTAAAGAAGATTGAGGGGCAGCTAGGTGGCGCAGTAGATGAAGCACCGGCCCTGGATTCAGGAGGACCTAAGTTCAAATCCAGCCTTAAACCCTTGACACTTACTAGCTATGTGACCCTAGGCAAATCACTTAATCTTCATTGCCCTGCTAATAAATAAATAAATAAAATTAAAAAAAAAAAAAGATTGACATACACTTCCCAGTAGTAATGGCAGTATGAATTGATGACGGCTCCAGAACTGGAAAGTATGAATGGTCGGGAGTCTGTGGTGGATGGGTGGTGGAGAAAATGGTGATTGGTCTTATATACATGCATACATATGTGTATGTATACGTATATAATTGGTCACATGACTGGAGCCAAGGACCATGAAGGCTGAAAATCCATGTGATTTGAAGATCCTTTGCAGGAATTGCCCTATAACTTGAAGAAGAAAAGAGACTTAGGGAAAACAGTCATATTCAAGTGTTTGAAGAGTTGTCTTCAAGATAGATTAATGCTTTTTTTTTGCTTGGCTCCAGAGGGCAGGACCAAAAGCAACAGGTGAGAGATGTAGAAAAGGAGCTTAAGTCTTTCATTTTTTTCCAGTTACATATAAAGATCGTTTTCAAAATTTGTTTTAATAAGATTTTGAGTTCTAATTTTTTTCTCCCTTCCCTTCCCCCTCCCCAAGATAGAAAGCGATCTGATATAGCTTATATATTGACAATCACATTAAACATATTTCTGCATTGGAGCTCAAGTCTTAATGCCAGGAGAACTTTCCTAATGAGGACTGTCCTAAAGTGGAAGGAGCTCCCTTGAGAGGCCATCCCCTCCTCTCTCCTCTCAGAGGGCTTCAAGCTGAGGGCAGGTTGTCCCCTCGTTGGGTACGTTCTAGTCCCCCCAAAAAGGAACCCCCCCCACTAGATGGCCACTGATTTCCCCTTTTTTTGTGGGGCAGTAAGGGTAAAATGACTTGCCCAGGGTCACACAGCTAGTAAGTGTCAAGTGTCTGAGGCCGGATTTGAACTCACGTCCTCCTGAATCCAGGGTTGGTGCTCTATCTACTGTGCCACCTCGCTGCCCGATTTCCCCTTTTACTCTGAAATCCTGCAGTTCTCTAACCTGCCCCGTCTTGGGCAGCTCTCACCATTAGGGCTCATACTGGACTGTTGCCTAAAACAGAATTTCTTAGTGAAGAGGAATACTTCCTGGCATCAGGGCCAGGCCTGGCTTCTTTCCCAGTCCTTTAGTGGGAAGACTTCCAAATGAGAAGACCTGGACTAGAAGGTGGCAAGGCTTATTGGCAGGAAGGCCCTCGGCTCCTGGGTTTTCAGAATAGATAGATTCAAGAGGGATGGCCAAGCCCCTTCTAACCCATGAGTTCTCCCCAAGGAGGACATTGGCCAGGGTGAGCAGACAGCATTCCCCCCCTGAACCCCCAAAGACCAGACAAGTCATTTGGAGAACAGGAACCACAGCTGGGGGTTTGGTTCCAGTGTAAACTGGAGACGGAGTGATGTTCCCAAAGTATGTTTTTTTTAAATTAGGTTTCCCATGTCTTACGAATTTTGGCTCAGAACAGAGAAAGATACAGTGAGGCAGAGTGAAAAGCATCAGGTTTTTCAGATAAAAGAAGGCAGCCACCTGGTCTCAGGATTGTCCTGTCTGGACATTCTGAGGTCAGATGTTAGACCTGGCTTCTGTCCTAGGGACCAGCTGGGGCAACAGTGGGGCGGCAGATGGCTCTGACAGCTTGTCGGCCTTGCTCTCTGACTTCATCTGACCAGCTCTAGGCCATTAGCATGGGGGGAGGGCAGGTGAGGGAAGAGGGTTTGCTTGAGTGAAACCCATTCCTCTCAGGGGACAAATAGAATCAAAGAAACCTCAGCATCGCCATGGAGCATAGAGCCTATCTAATAGGACACAGCATTTAAAATTTGGGAGACCCTAATAAAATGAATTGATAGTTATACATGTAATGTTTTATACTTGGGTTAAGAAAATTAGGGTTCACAAAGTAAAGAAAGGAGAAGTATATGTTGGGCTTGGTTAGACAGCAGAACATCTGAAGAAGATCTAGAGGTCTTAGTAAACCACAGACCACGATGTGATTACAGTAGCATCAAAGATAAATTCTTATGCTGCATTAAGAAAGACATGGTGTCCAGTACCAGGGAGGTGATTGTCAGTCTGGACCAGACCATGTGACTAGAAACATATTTGGAGCATTGGGTTCAGTTCTGGGCCCCACCAGTTTAGGAAGAGCATTGAAAAGCTGGGAAGTGTCCAGAGACGGACAGCTAGGCTGGCAAGGATCTCAGGTTCGGTTTGTTGCTGTTGTTCAGTCATTTCCAGTTGTGTCTGACTCTCTGTGACCTCATTTGGGAATTTTCTTGCCAAAGATTTGGCTTGCCATTTCCTTCTCCAGCTCATTTGACAGATGAGGAAACTGAGGCAAACAGAGTTAAATGACTTGGCTCAGGGGTCACATGGCTATTAAGGATCTGAGGCTGGATTTGAACTCAGGAAGAAGAATCTTTCTGACTCCAGGCCCAGTTCTCTATCCACTTGGGACCACTTAGTTGTCGCTTCTCAAGTTCCTACCATACAAGGATTGGAAAACAAGGGGAGAGAAAGCCTTCCCCAGTTATTCGGAAGGCTTATCACATAGAAGAAGGATGAGACTTGTTCTACTTGGCCCCCAGGGGTCAGAACAAAGAGCAGTGGGTGGAAATTAAAGAAAGACAGATTGAGGTTTGATGTGAGGATGACAATGGCTTCTTTGGGTAGAAGGTCTCAGGATTCCTAGATTAAAAGCCAGGCAGGACCTTAGAAACCATCAGATCCAAGCTTCTTCTCTTAACCAATGTAGAAACCGGGCCTATAGAGATAGTGTATCACCCAACTGAGGAAGTGAGGGGGGGGGGGCGGGAGGGTCGGGGGGGGGGCAGCATTTGAACTTGAGTCCTGATTCCTATTCCAGTGCCCTAGCCATCACGGAAGATTGGACTTCAAGCAAGGCTGAAGACCACTGGCTATAATGGATACATTGTAGAGGGGAACTTTGACTGTGTGTGGGTCTGACACATTCTTTTTTTTTTTTTTTTAAAGTGAGGCAATTGGGGTTAAGTGACTTGACCAGGGTAACACAGCTAGTAAGTGTTAAGTGTCGGACCTGGATTTGAACTCAGGCACTCCTGACTCCAGGGTCTGTGCTCTATCCGCTGCGCCACCCTAGCTGCCCCCTGACCCATTCTTAAAGGTAGCTATCATCCCTCCTCACCCCACTTCCTCCAATTCTTTTCTTCTTCTTTTTGGCGGGGCACTGAGGGTTAAGTGGACTTGCCCAAGGTCACACAGCTAGTAATTGTCAGTGTCGAGGCTGGATTTGAACTCAGATACTCCTGAATCAGGCCGGTGCTTTATCCACTCTGCCACCTAGCTGTCCCCCTCCAATTCTTTTCTTCTCCAAGCTAAACATTCCCACTTCCTTCAGTTGACCCTCATAGGACATCAATGGTCCTTCCCCACCCTGAATGCTGTCCTCTGGAAACCTCCCCGGTTATTCATTCCCTTCCTAAAACTGGACTCCCAGAACCGAACCCAGTTCTCCAGCTTATAGAGGACAGCTCACCCTCCATTCTGGGTTCCACATTTAATGCAGACATAAGCAGGACATGTAGGTGCTTTGGGATTTCTTGCCAGTCCAACTAGAGAAGCTTCCCCTTCTTGAAGCTCCCTCCCAGTCAATTCTGTGTTGCTTTTTCTTGGCAGGCTTTAGATAAATTCAGACTTCAGTCCCATGGGCAGTGGGCTAGAAGTCAGTTAGTCAATAAACATGAATTACTGACTTACTCAGTGTCAGGGACTGCGCTAAGTGCTAGAGAGTCAAGAAGGCAAATACAGGGGGCCCTGCCCTCAGGAAGCTCACCTTCTAATGGGGGTGAGAAACATGAAAATAGCGAGGTACCTTTAGAGCAGATGGGAGCTGACTTCAGACCAGAAAGCCACTGGGGGTGAGGAGATGGAGGATGGGGAGGGGTAAAGGACTAGGAAGAGGCCTAGGCCTTAGTGTTTGAACTAGGTCTTGAGGGGGGGCAGAGATGAAGAGGAGAGATACTCAAAACCCTGCTGGCCTCCCAAGTTCAAGGGCAGAGAGACTGGAGGTGGAGGGAGGGGGGTGAGGAGAACAGTGAAGAGGCCGGTGAGGCTGGATTGTAGAAAGCTGAGAAGAAACAGAAGAATAAGAAGGGCTGGAGGGCGGGGGAAGAGCTTTATGAGCCCAAATGGATTTTATATTTGATTCTGGGGGTCGATAGAAAGCCCCCAGAGTCTAGACTGTTCTTGGCCAGGCGTCTGTTGGGGCTCATCTCTGCATCCTTGAGAAGAATTACATTTCATTCCTCTTGCATTTCTTGAAAAGAACTCATGGCTGCCTTATCTTGTCGGCCTTTGTCTTCCGGCAGTCTCAGAGTCTTCGCAAACATAAACTCAGGTCCCCTTTCCTGCTTCTTGACCAGCTCAGGAATTTGGGGGACTGATTTGAATTTTTTCCTCTCTCCTCCTCTGCCTAAAGATGAATGCTCTCTGAAGATGCTGCCACTGCCAGAGGCATTTTTTTTTCTTTCTGATATTTTTCAAAGCCCGGTCAGTTCTTTCTTTCTTTCTTTCTTTCTTTCTTTCTTTCTTTCATTCTTTCTTTCTTTCTTTCTTCTTCTTTCTTTCTTTCTTTCTTTCTTTCTTTCTTTCTTTCTTTCTTTCTTCTTTCTTTCTTTCTTTCTTTCTTTCTTTCTTCCCTTCCTTCCTTCCTTCCTTCCTTCCTTCCTTCCTTCCTTCCTTCCTTCCTTCCTTCCCTTCCTTCCTTCCTTCCTTCCTTCCTTCCTTCCTTCCTGTCTCTCCCTTTCTT
Organism: Dromiciops gliroides; assembly: GCF_019393635.1. Taxonomy (NCBI): domain Eukaryota; kingdom Metazoa; phylum Chordata; class Mammalia; order Microbiotheria; family Microbiotheriidae; genus Dromiciops; species Dromiciops gliroides. The sequence continues at coordinate 634,707,735 of NC_057863.1, forward strand.
CCTGTCTTCCCTTTCTTCCTTCCTTCCTTCCTGTCTTCCCTTTCTTCCCTGTCTTCCCTTTCTTCCCTTTCCTTTCCTTTCTTTCTTTCTTTTTTCATGGGCAATGAAGGTTAAGTGACTTTCCCAGGATCACACAGCTAGTAAGTGTCAAGTGTCTGAGGCCGAATTTGAACTCAGGGTCCTCCTGGTGCTTTAATCCACTGTGCCACTTAGCTGCCCCCCTGCCATCAGTTCTTTTTAATGCTTCTTGGTTCGGTGTCTATTGCTTATGTCATAGCTATGTCTTCGGATCGATGTGCAACAGGACATCAAGCCACTCCATACATGGCCCAGTGCATTCGGAGTCAGTGGACCTCAATTTGAATTCCGAGCCATTTGTTTTTTACTCATGGGATTACGGGCAATTCACTTATAGAGGGGGGCATTGAATGAGTCAATCAAACATCCCTCCACTACTCCACTTTAGCCCTGCTATCAGATGAGAACTCTTTGAATCAAGTATTTAATCACTTTACACCCACTTAAAGTGGACCTATGAACTAGTGGGGCTTGGGTCTCTTTTGAAACTCAATCAAGGGCTTTAGATGAGGTTTGAGGATTCCTATGGGCCAGGGAGTTCCCCAGGGGTTGGTATTGGCTTAAGGAGACTTGGTCTTGGCTGGTAGGTTTAGAACCCAGGGAATTGGTGGGTCTGCCAAGCCCTCTGAGAAGGAATGATTTCAGGAGAAGGAGAGGAACCTTGGTCACAGTGTCCTTCCCTACCCTGGTTACCTCTCTACCCTCCTTTTACCAAGAAAGACCATGTGAATTTGGCTGGGTCAGAGAATTTTGTACTTTCCATTGGGAAATGGGCACAAATCAGACACGCCTAAGAGAGGTAGCTACAGGGAGCCTAGCAGAAGCTAGAATCTAGCTTAAAGAGTACCCCACAAAGAGAGAAAAGGAACTATTAGCCCTTAATTCATATGCCTGCTAACTTTGAGCCCACTTTCCCCCAGACTCTGTATGTCACAGATTTGGGGAGGAGGGGAGGGAATGTTTTATACTGTTCTTACTACCCACCCCCTTCTTAAAAGTTGTCTTAATGACTTATTGATATCAATAATCCTTGAGGGGAAGCCACAATAGTGAGGGGCTAGTGAGTTTTAGCCTAGAAAAGACACTTGCTAGCTTCTCTGGGCTGGCTCTAAAAGCTGTGGAGGGAAGATAGAGCAGCCACCCCTTGGGGGACCAACCTGCCCAGTACTGGGTTTGGGGGGAGGTTGGGGGAATAGCTTCTGAATATGTGCTGTGCACTTCTTCCTGGATTTTACTTTCCTCATCTGTCAGATGAAGGGGGTGCACTGGATGATTCTGAGGATCATCCCTATTTCTAGACCCATGAGCTTCTGATCTTTGCCTTTATCATTAAGGGAATGTCTTCCCTGCTCTCAACCTGCTCAGATTTTTTCCTCTCCTCCACAGCCCATTTCATCCCACTTTCTGCAGAAAGCCTTCCCCAGCTGCCTCTTTCTCCCAGTTTAACACTTGAGGATTTCTTCCCTCATGTTGCACCCATAAGCCTCTTCAGGGCAGAGACTGTGCCTCCACATACTAAATAAATGCCTGTTGAGTTAGATTTCTCTGTTACCCCATCATGCCAAGCACTTGCTGGTCACTGAAGAGAAACCTGGTTAAGGCTTGTGGACACGGTACTTGAGTGAGGCTCCATTCTGCAATGTATCTGTTTGAGGAATGTATCTGGAAGATAGACAGGGGAAGGGATGCTTGTCAACAAGCCTTGCATTCAATCAGTCAATCAATCAATCAGCTACCCTTTATAGAACAGCAGGTGCCAGGCAATGTGCCAGGCAACCAAGATATACACCGATGGGCCTCCCCCTCCCCTCAAAGAGTCCAGCTCTTATCTTTAAGGGATTTAGGTGCCCAGGATGCAAAGAAAATCAAGCAATCAACATTTACTAAACACCTACCATGTGTCAGGCACTGTGCTAAGTGCTGGGGATACAAAAGAGGCGAAAGGCAATCCATGCCTTCAAGGAGCTTATAAGTGAATGAAACAAGGGGTCTCCTTGATAGTCTGTCTTTGAGGGACAGAAACAGTTTTTGTTTGAAAACATAAATATATGTTATATAGACATGTTTACATATAGGCACAACATATGTATTTCTTTTGTAAATTTTTTATTTATTTTCTTCTGAACTTAAGAAATAAAACAAGCATTTCCAGAACAGAGGAGAATAGAAAAAAGCTGATGGTACATGAAAGTGCAAAGCTATTATATTTGCTATTCCTTTAAAATATATAATAAAGTTATCGTGTACCCTTCTTTTACTTTTTTCTTTCTTTCCATCCCCCTCTCCCTCTCCTCCTAGAGATGGCTACCGTAAGACACCAATTTATATATATATATAGTATATATATATATATATATATGTAAAACCATTCTATACATTCTTCTATGAGTTTTTTCCTGATGTACATATGTATTTTCAAAAAACACACAGGGGAAGCTAGGTGGCGTAGTGGATAAAGCACCAGCCCTGGATTCAGGAGGACCTGAGTTGAAATCTGGCCTTAGACACTTGACATATACTAACTGTATCACCCTAAGCAAGTCACTTAACCCTCATTGCCCCACAAAAAAAAAAAAAAGAAAAAAGAGAGTGAAAGACAAAAAACACAGATGGAATTAGTGACAAATAATTGGGGATGGTAAGGAGAAAAGAATTAATCCAAGGTTTCATCTACAGGATGGCAGCTTCTTGAGCTGAGCTTTGAAGAAAGTTAGGGGTTTTGAAAGGGAGAGATGATGAGGGAGTGCATTGCAGACATAGTGATCATCGCCTGGCACTTGGAGTTGGGAGCTGGATGTGAAGGACATTGAGGTGGCTGGTTGGCCTTGCCAGCCTTGTCCTGACTTTGGAAGAAGCGATGGTAGAGGGTGAAGAACCATGTCTGTGGAGTCAGAGAATGAGCGTGCAAACCTCATGTCTGCTGTACTTACCTGTTGACATGTTTCCCATTCAGTAGAATGTAAGCTCTCCAAGGGCAGGAGCTGTTTGGTTTTTGTCTTTCTATCCCTGTTTGTTTTTTTTTTAATGTGAAGCCTTAACAAATTTTTGTTGAATGAATCAGTGAATGTTAGGAACAGAGTAACCTTGTCAAAGTCAATTGAAGCTGGAAGGGACCTTAGGGGTCATCTCATCTAACCCTTTTATTCCACAGATATGAAAATGGAGGCTCAGGATGTTAAGAGACAGAGGGTCTGGGTTCAGATTCTGCCTGTGTTGCTTCCTGCCTGTGTGACCTAGGTCAAAGCACTTAATGCCTCCTCTATAAAATGAGAGGATTAGATTAGATGACCTCAAGGGTCCCTGCCAGCATCCAGTCCCTTGATCCCTAGGACCATAGGAAGGGGTATTATTGGGCTGGGACCCTGGCACATGGTATTCTTAAGAAGTGCACATTGAAAGGAATGGAAACTTGGTTCACCTGGATTCAGCTGAAACCACTGAATAGGACGTTGTCTCCTTCTCTTTGGACCACGAAGAGAACTGGCCTCTCCCCAGGGCCCTTGGAGTCTACCCTGCCCACCTGCGGAGCTTCCAGGTTGTACGTCAGGTGATGCTGCTACTTTCTTCAGACTTTTCGCTGTCGACCTTGGAAATCCAGAAGGGGTGGAGCCTGTTGGAAAGTTTCTAGGCGACCCATTCTTGGTTTCAAGGGTTGCCATGGAAACCGCAAATAAGCGTGGTCGGCTTTGACAGGGCATGGCATTTCAATCAGGGGAGTCTGGTGCCTTCAGGGAGTGCATCGCCCAGACCTGGCTGACTCTCCATCTCAGCTGCAGACCAAGCTCTGAGTGGGGGTTGGAATGGACCAGGGGGGTGTTTGATGCTCCTCCGCCGTCAGCTCCGAAGGCTCAGAGGCTTTCTGCATCTCTGTTTACCCCACTAGGCTCCTTCTAGCAATCCTCCTCCCTCCATTCCCCCCTCCCCACCCCATACATTTATCTACACTCATTTTTGCATGGGTCCTTATCTCTTCTTTTTTATTATGTGAAAAGAATTTTATTATTATTTTTAAAAACATGACTACATGCCTCAAATGAAAGGCATTTTTAAACACTAAGATATTCTTGGATATCCAGATAGGAGGTGAGCCAAGCTTATTTCAGATAGCCCAGCATCAGAGATTTAGCTAGTTATGTATGCATCTAAAAGGTTTCGTTGGTGTGTGGGGGGGGTCCCCTCAATTTTCAAGCACATTTTTTTCCTCTCCCACAGAGGGGTGGAGGTCAAAAAGTCCACGTAACAAATAATCCTAGTCAAGCAAAACAGATTCCCATATTGGCCACATACCAAAATATGTGTCAGTTATTCTGCATCTGTCAGTCACCTCTCTGTCAAGAGGTGGGTAGCATTTTTTTGGGAGGTAGTTGGGGTGAAATGACTTGGCCTGAGTCACACAGCTAGTGACTTACCATTTCCTTGTTTACTTTATTTAACAGATGAGGAAACTGAGGCAAACATGGTAAAGTGACTTGCCCAGGATCACACAGTTAGCAAGTATCTAAGGTCAGATTTGCACCCAAGGTTTTCCTGACTCCAGGTCTGGTGCTCTAACCGCTGAACCACCTAGCTGCCCCAGTATTTTTTTTATTATCAGTCCTCTGGGATCTAGGTTGATCACTGTAGTGCTTACCTCCCTTTCTTGCATACTCTTCCTCCCTCCCTTTTTTTTTTGTGAGGCAATGAGGGTTAAGTGACTTGCCCAAGGTCAGACAGCTAGTAAGTGTCAAGTGTCAGAGTCTGGATCTGAACTCGGGTCCTCCTGAATCCAGGGCTGGTGCTTCATCCACTGCACCACCTAGCTGCTCCCTCTTCCTCCCCTTTTGTAATAGAAACTCCAGGAAGGCAGGGTTCAAGTGTCCTATTTCCCTGGTCCCCATGCCTAGAACGCTGACCTCCCTTTCTTCTGCCTTTGGCTCACCTGGCTCCCTTCAACTCCACTTACATCTCACCTTCTGCAAGAGCCCTGTCCCTGGCGCCCCCACTGCTCATGCCTTCTGTTGACATGGTATTGTATATGTACCTAGTTATTTGTATACTGTCTTCTCCATTAGAATGTGAGCTCCTTGAGGGCAGGGACAGTTTTGGCCTCTATTCTCCATATTTAGTGTAATGCCTGACACATCGTAAGCCCTTAATCAGTGTGTGATTACTGAGTATATGTATCCTTGCTAAATTTTATCTTGGGTTGGGGGATGACATATAGTCATCCAGAGAATTTTATGAGAGAGGAGAGAAAAGGGGAAGGAGGGAGGAAGAGGGAAGAAGAAAAGAGGGAGAGAGAGACAGAAGAAAAGAGAGGAGAGAGGGAAAAGAGAGGAGAGAGGAAAGGAGTGGGAGGAAAGGGAAAGAGAGAAGAGGGAGAGAGAGAAGAGAGGGAGAAAGAGACAGAGAGAGTAAGCTTTTTCAGAACAATCACTTTTTTGTTTTGGTGGGGCAATGAGGGTTAAGTGACTTGCCCAGGGTCACACAGCTGGTAAGTTTCAAGTGTCTGAGGCTGCATTTGAACTCAGGTCCTCCTGAATCCAGAGCCAGTGCTTCATCCACTGCGCCACCTAGCTGCCCCCCAGGACCATCACTTTTGCAGCTGAGCGAAGGGTAGATTAGAGTAGAGAGAGATATGAAGCAGGGAGACCCATTGGCAGTGATTCAGGAGAGGTGACACGGGTCTGAATGAGGGTGGTTGCTGTACAAGATGGGGACTCGTCTGAGAGATGTTGTGAAGGGAGAAAAGCCCAGCTTTGAGAGCATCCTGGGCATCTTGGATGAGCACAGGAAGGCCTTGAGGATGATGCTGAGGTTGGGCCAGGGTGAACAGGAGGATGTCGGTGCCCTTGACAGTAAGAGGGAAGTCGGGAAGGGTGATGGGAATCATTGACAGAGCTAGTCTTTGCCTCTAGGGCGTGGTGCTCAGTTCTAGGGGCTCCAGTGTCTAGGAAGAACATTGGCCACTGGGAATGGGCTGGGGAAGGAAGCCGGGTTGGGGAGGGGGGGCTGCAGACTGTGCCACCCTACAGCAGGGTAAAGGACTGAGGGTGTTTATCCCGAAGAAGAAAGAATGGAGGAGACAGGCCAGGATTGCTGTCTTTAGGGCTGCCTGTTCTGCTTGGTCCCAGAAGGCTGAAGTTGGAATATTGATTGGGTGGGAGCTGAAGAGAGGCCGACTTGGGCCTGACGTGAGGAACGAGTCATCCCAAAGGAGAGCAGGCTGGTTAAGCAAAGGCTGGGTGATCATCTGTCTGGGGATGGGGTAGAGGGGATTCTCAGTCAGATGCTGGTTGGCATATCCAGCCTCTGAGATTCGGTGATTCTGACTTCTCTTGTCCTGGGTAGAAGGTGCACTTCCTGGGGTCAGGGACCACTTCCCCTTTCCTTTGTCTTTGTATCTCCGGTGCCTAGCACAATACATTGCACCTAGAAGGCACTTGGGTCCATTGTGGTTCAATGGAGAGCCATCTCCCCCTGGAGCCAGAGAAACCTGAGTTCAAAATCCACTCTGATATCTACTGGCTATGTGACCTTGGACAAGTCACTTAATGCCTTGACGCTCTAGGACACCTTTGAAGGCTCTAAGCTGTAGAGAAGATTCCTGCCTTCATAGATAGAGTGAGTTTCCTCTTATAGAAATTCCCTCTTCCTGAGAAATCCCAGGTCAGGAGCAAAAGAGAAGATAAAATTAGACCCACTGTTCACCAAGGCAACAAGGTGCAAAAGAAAGCAACTGGATCTGGTGTCAGGGGACCCGGGTTCAAATCCTGACTGAGAGGAGGAATGTAAACGTCAGAAGCCAGGATGAGAGGACTTTCAAACCTTATAGCATTTTATAAATGGTACTTAGCGCCCTGTCATCATAAGAGGTCACTGAGGTTCTGGACAGAGGATTGACCCTGGGTTCAAGTGTAGCCTCTGGCATGTACTGGCTGTGTGACCCTGGGAAAATCCCTCAACCTCTCAGTGCCCCCAAGAGCATAAGTTGCAGAGAAGGTGCTAACTTATACTGGTAGAGGGTATTTCCTCACCTGGGAGTTCTATATACTAATGAAACCACAGGTCTGGTCCCTTCAATGCCACACTCCATATACTGTACTATCCTGTTGATAGGCAGCTAGGTGGCGCCATAGTGCATAGAGTGTGGACCTGGAGTCAAGAACGTGGTTTTTAGACAGTTACTAGCCATGGGACTCTGGGCACGCTGTTTAACCATGGCCTGCCTCAGTTTCCCCAAGTACATCATAGGGATTATAATGACACCTTCCCTCCCAAGGCTGTTATGAGCATCAAATGAGATAATATTTCTAAAGCACTTAGCTTGGCACTCAGTGGACACTTAATGAAGTGGTGTCAGATGCAAATGGAAATGGATGCTTGTGCAGATTGGCTTAGAAAACCACAGATTAACATTATTTATGTTGTAGTGTATTTTCATTTATTTTGTTAAATATTCCCCAATTGCTTTTATCTGGTTACACAGCTGGCTGCATGTTTGACATTGCTGACAACAAATGCTTCCTTCTTCTCTCCTTCCTTCCTTCCTTCCTTCCTTCCTCCCTCCCTCCTTTCTTTTTTCTCTTTCTTTCTCTGGTTACACAGCTGGCTGCATGTTTTCCTTCTCTTTCTTTTCCATCCTTCCTTCCTTCCCTCCCTCCCTCAATACAGAAAGGGATTGTGCTTCAAAAATAATTTGTAAATTGGGTTTGGAAGTCTCTGTAAAAATAATGTCTTTCATAGTGATGAAGTATTCAGGGCTATTCAGTCAGTAATAGTGCATCCTCATTTACTGTATGTTTACAGAATGCTTTCCTTAAAGCATTCCCACCAGGTAAGTGGTATACAAAAGCCTACTGAGCATGCTTACAGCATAGCTGAAATCTTAGGACATATGGGAGGCCCCAGGACCACCTCCCACCATCATTGTCTCCTGCTGCCTCCCTGGGGCATCAGGTATCTGTGAGTTCTTCCAGGCCATAGCAACGGGGGACAGACTGTGCTGGGCACTCAGATGGGGGCAGCAATGGTCTCTGTGCCTGTTGTCCAAAGCCCAGCCTGGCGACACTCAGAGATGCTGGTCTAGGCTGTGAGGTGAGGGGTATGTTGACCTAGGATTAATTAAAGCATTTTTGAAAAAGCTTCTTGTTCTGTTCTTATAGAAAAGATGGAAACATGTGGGTCAGATGATAGCAATTTCATAGACCAAGAGCAGGGAGAGATCTCAGAGTTCATCTAATCCCGAGGTTCTTAATCTTTTTTTTTTTTTTTTTGCATCCTTGGGCAGCCAGTCTAAGGAAGCCTAAGGGCCCCTTCTCAGAATCTGGCTTTTAAATGAGTAAAATAAAACCTAGGATTACAAAGAAAATGAATTGTATTAAAATGCAATTATCAAAGTATGTTTAAAAAACAGACCCCGGGTTAAGAACCCCTGATGTTTCCTGATCCTCTTTGATTCTAGTCACTTCCCTCTGTCGATTAAGTACAATCTATCCTGTGTAGAGATAATCCGCATGTGGTTATTTTCATGTTTTCTCTCCCATTAAACTGTGAATTCCTTTAGAGCAGGGACTGCCTTTGCCTTTCTTTGTACCTCCAGTGGTGAGTGTCTGAGACAGTCAGATTTGAACTCGAGTCCTCCCAACTCGAGGCCCAGCACTCTATCCATCGGCACCTAGCTGCCCTAGCCCTAAGAGTCTTCCCCTGCCAGATTGATTCTTTTATGAAGGCAAACTAGGCCATCTTCTGCATCTTTTCTAAAACCTCTAATCACCAACAAGATGAAATCTGGGAAAGACCTTAACTTAAAAAGACTAAGGTCTCCCACCCACTGCATCCGGGGCCATCTCCAGTCATCTTGATCTATATCTTGGCACTGGACCCAGATGACTCTGGAGGGGAGAGTGGGGCTGGTGACTTTGCAAAGCCCTGCCTCACTTTTAAATCCAGTTCAGTACAAGTCAAGACATTACCCTGCTGATGCCATTGGTCCTCTTCTGAAGGACAAACAACAACAACCTCCAGCACTTAGTACAGTGCTTAGCACATAGTAGGTGCTTAATAAACAACCTGATCTCATGCAACCCCTTCATTTGATGAGGAAACTGAGACCCAGAGAGTCTATGTTGTTGTTCCATTGTGTCCTACTCTTTGTGACCCCACGAAGCATGCTATCCATGGGGTTTTCTTGGCTAGGATATTGAAGTGGTTTGCCATTTCCAGGGGAATAAGGCAAACAGAGGTTAAATGACTTGCCCAGGGTCACACAGCTAGTGAGTGTCAAAGTGTCTGAGGTCGGATTTGAACTCAGGTCCTCCTGACTCCAGGGCCGGTGCTTTATCCACTGCGCCACCTAGCTGCCCCAATAGCAAGCATTTATATAGTGCTTTTAGATTTGCACAGTGCTTCACAGATATAATTTGATCCTCATAGACTCTAGGAGATAGGTGCAATTATTATCCCCATTTTATAGATGAGAAATCTGAGGCTGAAATCACTTAAGTGACTTGTTCAGGATCAAATAGCTGGGGATGCCTGAAGTGGGTTTTCAACTCAGGTCTTCCTGACTTCACATCCAGCACCCTAGTTACCTTCCCTGGTTACCTTGCATGTTTATCAGAGATGATTAGGGCTCGTTCTTGTGTTTGTGAGTGTGTGTGTGTGTGTGTGTGTGTGAGAGAGAGAGAGAGACAGACAGACAGACAGACAACAGACAGAAAGAGACAGAGACAGACAGACACAGAGAGGTTCTTCGTTCCCGTTTAGTCCCAAACAAATCTCGCCTAGGCTTGAAGACCTTCAGGGCAGGGACCCGCCATCTCCCTTGTCACATTTTTGTACAGCTCTTATTGTCAGTCACCTTCCCCCGATATCATGCCCAGATTTGTCTCCTCCCACCCACTTTCCTGCTTCTGCCCTCTTGCACCCAACAGAACAAGGGTCTTCTCTTGAAGGGACTTCTCTCTGTGAAGTTCCATTATCAGAGTTCTGTGTGAGCCGAGTTTGGGATGAATACCGTACTGAGCCCACACCCTAGGACAAGAAAGTCTGGGAGAGGCCGAGCCAACCTTTTCTTTCCATGCTGGCTCCCGGTGGCCTGTGATGGATGAGAGGATCGGGTTGGGAGGGATGAAGAGTGGAATGCAGACTGGCTGAACCTGGCTGGTAGGGCTCCTGAGATTGGGGAGGTGGGGGTGGGTGGGTAGGGGATGTGAGATAACCACCCAGAAATCTGGGTGTGCACCTTGGAAGCTGAGACTTGTTAAGAGAGAATTTCCTTTAAGAGATAGGAAGGATTCAGAGCTTGGGGTCTGCAGAGCCCCAGCAGGGAGAGGTGCTGTCAAGGGTGAGGAGTCTCCTCACTCCCTTTAAGACAACACAGACTCCATAATTGACTCCTTGAGCTGGAAGGGTCCTGCGAGATGGTTGTGGATCAGATGAGCTAATGTATTTTTAAATCTTTTATTGACGCTATGTATTATGTTGTCAACACTTTCCAGTGATTCATCCTATTCCCAATAGAACCCTTGTAACCCCTGGATGAAAAGGGGTACAGGTATCATCATGCTCCTTCTACAAGTTGATAGGCACCTCCTCTGAGAGAAGTGGGGTCACCCAACAAAGAAGTATCAATTGGCATCAAAGCTCACATCTTCCTTGACTCCAGGGCTAAAACAGGGCCTACTAATCTTAGCCTCCTGAAGCTGAGGTTGGGGGTTCAGGTCCCGAATGGACCAGCTGGTTTCTCATAAGGAGATGCTCTACCCCGTGGCCACAGACTATGCCCCTAAGCATGTCCTTGGCCATAGGAGGGACTTGGGGGGAAAGCATGGAGGACTCAGAGTAGGTGAGCTCCACTCTTAACAGGCTACTAGGTGAAAAGGTGGGGTTAGAAAAGGCCTGAGTTCAAATCCTAGCTTGTACCCTTGCTCATTTCATGTGTTTTTGTACAAGCCCTGAAGTGGCAATCCTTGACAAGATGTGTGTTGTTAGGTGGCCTCTGAGGTCACTTACAACTCTGAGACTGGGAAACCAGTGAGATCTAAAGTCTCCCAGTCTTAGTTTTCTCATCTGCAAAATAGGCATCTTCTTGGGTACATAGGCACTGCATTTGGAATCAGAGAACCTTGGAAACTTCTCCCAGATCCTCTTCATTCTGTTGCCTCCCCTCTGATAACTACTTATTTATCCTCTATATAGCTTACTTTGTATATATGTATTTGTTTGTTGTTCCCCCCATTAGATTTTAAGCTCCTTGAGGGCAGGACCTGTCTTTTACCTCTTTTTGTATCTCTAGTGCTCAGCACAGTGTCTGACATAAAGTAGGTGCTTAATAAATGCTGATTGATTGTAAGTCAGGCTTTTCTACTTAATGCCTTTGTGACCTTGGGTAAATCACTTCCTCTCCCTAAGTCTTCTCAACTGTAGAATAAAGAAGTTAGACTAGGGGGCGGCTAGGTGGCACAGTGGATAAAGCACCGACCCTGGATTCAGGAGTACCTGAGTTCAAATCCAGCCTCAGACACTTGACACTTACTAGCTGTGTGACCCTGGGCAAGTCACTTAACCCCCATTGCCCCACAAAAAAAAAAAAAGTTAGACTAGGCAGCCTATAGTGACTTTCTATAACTCATAATAATTATTCCCATTCATAGAGTGCTTTAAAATTTATAAAGTGATTTTCTCCCCCCAAAACCCCTGTAGTGTTCTATCCAATTTAGGAAAACTAAGGCTTAGATGGGCAAAGTGACTTACCCAAATCTCTCTCCCTCCCCCGCCTCTCTCCTCCATCTCCTCTCTGTCTCTGTCTCTCTGTCTCTCTCTTCCCTTTTCTCTCTCCCTTTTTGTATAGTGGAAAGAATGCTGGGTTTGGAATTTGAGGACTTTTTATGAATTGATCAAGTCAGTGCACCTCTATAGCAATGAGACAGGGCTGACTCCCTCTTTGGAAGGTCCCTTTTAGTTCTAAGCCTCCACTTCTGCTTCAGTTCCTGCCCCATAGGGGTTGGGGTCCTCTCTTCTTCAGCTAGGATGCCATCCCAGGGTCTCCTGCTTCTGGGTCTAGGGCTCTCCCTACTACTCCATGCTGCCTGCCTTGAGGAGTCAGCTCCCCTCGACGTGAACTTCTGGATCACACTTCCTCTTCTCCAAACATTCCCACCCTTACCAGAGACTGGTGGGCCCCTCCTTGTTCAGACTGTCTGCTAAACAACCTAATGAGAGCCTGCTGGGGCCCAGTTTTGAAGGCTGACTTTGGCCCCTTCGGTGTCTTGTGGAATGGAATCGGGGCTGGGGTGTGTGTGTGTGTGTGTGTGTGTGTGTGTGTGTGTGTGTGTGTGTGTGTGTGTGTGTGTGTGTTAGAGGGGAGTGTTCTTCACCCAGACCAGCCTCCCTTCTTCTGTGCCCTTCATGGTGAGTGCAGACTCAGCATTGGGGACCAGAAATAGTCCTCCCACCAGGTCGTTTCAGCAGCCGGTCTGAATAAATGAAGGGTGGGACCAGCCAGAAGACCATATGTGGGAGAGGCCCAGGCCCCATTTCTGAGCTGGACTGTCGATGCTTGGAGAGGATGAAACCTGGAAACATGCTCCCCTGTCCATCGCCAGGGAGATTATCAGTCTCGTCAGGAACATGTTCAACCATAAAAATGAGTTAAGGGAGCGGGGTGCTCACGTGTCAGGAGGTGGAATGAGCTCCAGGAATCCGTCATCACAGGAGCTCACTTGCATGAGTAGTGACTGGAGCTGGGCAAGCAACCCACCAGGAGGAGAGCAGTGGCTGAGGAGGCCTGGGGAGGTCGGGGAGGAGGAGGAGACCCCTGTCTGTCGGGGACCCTCTCTGTCACCAGGGCTGGTCATAATGGCTCAGGGATCTCATGATCTTAGCAGAGCTCACCAGACAGGGCTGAGATCTGGCCGGCTCTCTTATCATAGCTGGCTATTTTTTTTACCTGCTCTTCAAATCTTATCTAACAATGCTAATAACGTTAACAATAACAATACTGTTGTTCAGTCGGGTCTGATCCTTCATGACCCCATTTGGGGTTTTCTTGGCAAAGATCCTGGATTGGTTTGCCCTTTCTTGACCCCGGGCCTACTGTTCTATCCACCATGGCACATTGCTGCATACTACTAGCTAGCATTTCTACAGTGCTTTACAAATATCTCATTTGGGCCTTACAACAGCCCTGGGAAATAGGTATTATCCTCGTTTTGCTGATGAAGAAATTGAGGCAGAGGTTAAATACTTTCCATAGCCAGGGTCAGCTAGCTAGGAAGTATCTGAGGCAGGATTTGAATTCAGGTCTTCCCGGTGCCTGGCCCAGCTCAAACCCCATCTCCTCAAGCCATTCCAACCTGATGTCCTATAAAGAACCCCAGATTTGCACTCGGAAGACCTGAATTTGAATTCTGGTGTTTCTACTTCCTAGCTTTATCACTGTGGACAAAACATTTTGCATTTCTGAGCCTCAGTTTACTCAGCTGAAAAATGATGATAATACTTGCACTACTGGCTTCACAAAGATCTTGTAAGGATATGTCTTTGGAAACTGACTGACTGACCGACCAACCAACCAACCAACCAACATGTATTTATTAAGCACTTCCATCTTCCCATCATCCTAGCTTTTCCCACTATTAGAATGTAAGCTTCTTGAGGACATGAACTATCTTTCTTTCTAGTGTCTAGTGCCCAGCACATAGTAGGACCTTAATGAATGGTAACTGACCTACTATGTGCCAGGCAGTATGCAGGGTGCTGAAGGTCAAAATGCCCTCAAGGAGGCTCCAGCAACTTAGCCAGAGGTTCTTGACCTATGATGCATGGATAGGCCTCAAGGCTTCCAGAAACTTGGATGGGGAAAATAATTATGAATAGGGACTGCCCAAAAGAGCATCCATGAGACAACAATTTAAGGCCTCCTGTAATAGGGAGACACACTATATTCACCAGGTCAGAGTGATCAAGGGCAGATAGACCTGACTTTCTGGAGCCTGGGTGAGCTTCCGTGAGCTCAGCTCTTCCCTCTCTACCCTCACCCCACCACCAACCTTCCTGGTCCGGGGTGGGGGGGTCTTGATTTCTGGGGAATTGTCCTTTTCTGCTTCCTACAGAGATGGAAGGACACGGTCCCTTTCATGGGCCCCCTCATGACCCTGGTATTTGCTCTTTAGAGGCAGAATTGTTCCCTCAATCTGCTATTACCCTGAAATTAGAGCTGATTTATAAACCCAGAAGGAGGCAGCTGGCATCTTGCCAGCGCGTGGAGAGAGTGGCTGGTGGGAGTTCTGGGGAGGAGATTGGGTGGGGGAGGTGAGGAACAGCAGCTGATGCCAGCCGATCCACCCCTCACCTTCCTCCCGGGGCTGTCTGGCATCCTTCTATCCATCTCCATGTAGGGGATGAGTCTGATGAGGAGACAAGGGCTGGGTGGGAGAGGGGCTTCCCATTTGTGCTGCTAGTATTTCCTTCTACCCCCAACCGCCCAGTTCCTTTGGACTGATTTTGTATCGATTTTATTCTTTATTTATCTGTCTTACTGCTGTTTCCCTTTCGATAGAATATAAGCTCCCTGAGGGAGGGCACATTAATCAATTCTGGTTGAATAAATGAATGACCTTGGATAACCCCATCTGTCCTGGGGAGGGCACCAGGCACCTAGAGGGAGGGACATCAGCCTGACCTGCTGCTCATCGCACAAAACGCTCCCTCTCTGGACTCTGATGGCTGACATTTTCACTGCTTGTTCCTCCCACTGTCTCCCTCCTTATCTCTGCCTGTTGACCTTCTCAGCCTTCTTCAAGTCTCAGCTAAAATACCAGGAAAACTTTCCAGATCTCCCTTAATGCTAGGGCCTCTGTTGCTTAGCTCCAGTTTATCATGTGTATAGCTTGGAATCAGGAACTCATCTTCCTGAGTTTAAATCTGGCCTCCGACACCAGCTGTGTGACCCTGGGCAAGTCACTTCACCCATAGATTTCCATTTCCTTGGCTGTAAAAAGAGGAAGTTAGATTGGATGACCTTTAGGGTCTATAATCTCCTAAAAAGTCATACAGATTTTGTGAGGAAAGCACTTCATGAAGCTCAGAGTAGCATAGAAAACACTGTGTGCTATTCTGGTCTCCCCTGGGGAGGATCTACTAGATGGAGGTCAGAAAGAATGGTGGTTATGGGTATTGGGTAGTGGAAATGAGCTTCCCAGAATTCTAGAACACTAGACTCCCCACGCTGAAAGGACCACAGAGTCCACCTAGCCCACATCTAGAGCCAGGAATCCCCTCTGAGCCATAGGGCATCTTATCTCTGCTCAAGCACTTCTAGTGACCAGGAGCTCACCACCTCACTAGGCACTCCCTTCTGTTGCTGGACAGTTCCACCCATCTATTCACTGGCTTCCCTGTTTTTGCCAAGGACCAGCCCTTCCCAGGGGCTCTTAGCTGGCACTCAAAGTATATCAGCCTCTTTTCAAGGGGCAGAGGAGGTATTGTGGTCTCCCAGGTGAGGCTCCTGGCATGAATTCAATTCTGTGCTTCATGCATAAGGAAGGTGTGTTGCCAGGTGAGTTCAGACATGAGCCGGTATTTCCCCCTATTCTCTTGTTTTGTGGGTATGGATGAGGGGGTTCAGGCCAGTTTGGGGCAGATGAGTTTGCTCTTGTCTGTTTCATCTTCACTCTTGCAGGTGCCCAGGATTCATGCTCAGCCTACGCCATCCCCTGTGCTTCCTTGGACTGCCCTGGACTGAACAGGCTTTGGGCTCTTGTTTCTGGGGGCTTGGCTCAGCTCTTACATTCCTTACATGTTGGGGCTTCTTAAATCTGCACTTGGCTCTGGATTGTTCCTTCTGTGCAAACTGTGGGGTCTCTCACCCTTGTCAGAGGGAAGGGAGGAGCCCATCTTGGGCCTTAGGGCTTAAGAAGTTGGCTCCGTTCAGTTACCAAGTGTTACCCACCAGCCACAGAGATCTGAGATGACAGGGTTCCAGGCAGCAAAGGGGAGGAAGGTTCTGAAGGCTTCCCTATACGTAGACCACTAGCTTTCACAATTCCATCCAAGAATCCCAGAGTCTCAGAGGTGGAAGAGATTTTTGTTTTTAGCAAATGAGGAAACTGAGACCCCAAAAGGTTGTGACTTGCCCAAGATCACGTAGCTAATAAGTGGCAAAGCCAAGATTTGAACTTGGGTCTTCTGACTCTCAAATTGACCAATTTTCTTTGTATGGTATGTGTTTTTAGAGGCCAGAGTTCAGCCCATACCTGAAGAAGGCACTCTACAAACACATGGTTCTCCATCCTTGGCTTGAAGACCTCCGATGAGGGAGACTTCACTCCCTCCCAAAGCAGCCTATTCTATTTCTGTACAGTTCTAGTTGATAGGTAATTTTTTTCTGGACATGTCAGCTTTATTATTATTCATGCTAGGGTGAAGATGAGCTGGGTAAACACCCTGGTTGTAAAGTGGTACTAATGTTGTTTTTCAGTCATGTCTGAGTCTTTGTGGCCTCATTTTGGGTTTTCAAGGCAGAGATACTGAAGTGGTTTGCCATTTCCTTTTCTAGCTCATGTTACAGATGCGGAAACTGAGGCAAACAGTATTAAGCAACTTGCCCAAGGTCCCACAGCTAGGAAGTGTCTGGGGCTGGATTTGAATTGAGGAAGAGGAGTCTTTTGTTTTATCCACATAGGAACTTCTGCTAGATGAGAGGGGTTTGGTGTTGGAACTATTTAAACCCTCTGCCCCAATCCAGGAGACATGATTTGTTTCTGCCTTCAAAGAATTGCTTGTGGCACTCTGAAACAGGAAGTCCTTCTCCACTTCTTTTTTTTTTTTTAATTTTTTTGTTTGTTTGAGGCAATTGAGGTTAAGTGACTTGCTCAGAGTCACACAGCTAATAAGTATCAAGTGTCTGAGGCCTGATTTGAACTCAGGTCTTCCTGACTCTCTCTATCCACTGCCCAACCTAGCCGCCCCCCTCCCCATTTCTTGTTCACCACTGACTACTTCCATGCTGGTGATCTTGGGATGGAAGCTTCTTTGTCCCACATTCATGTCGTGGGCCAGATCCTCCATGATGACTCACCAGAACACACCATACCCTCAGTCAATTATCTCTAGAGGTTGGAACTTCTTGGCTGCTCTTAGAGGGTCCTTTGAATTCAGTTTTTCTTCAGCTGGGTAAATTACAGACTCACAGTCCAGTCACTGAATCCTCCTGCTTCCCACCCCTTTGTTTTAACCCATGACTGACTGGCACGGCCCCTAGGCTGGCTACCTTTTAGCTCTGGTCTTTGAGACATGTGTTTCTCTCATCAGATGCTGGGTCCAACCTCCAGACCGAGGCTGTTTCCTATGCCTGGAATCCTCTGCCTCCTGAATTTTCTGGTGTCCTTCAATCTCACCTTCTATAGGAAGCTTTACCCGATCCCTCTTCAAAGCTAGTGCCTTCCCTTATCATCAGTTTAGCCTGTTTATAGCTTGCTTGTACAGAGTTGTTTCATAAAGAATACTCTGGCCAATTAGACTGTAAACTCCTTGAGGGCAGGGCCTGGCTTTTGCCTTTCTTCACATCCCTAGCACTCAACATAGTGTCTGGCAGGGGCAGCTAGATGGTGCAGTGGATAGAGCACTGGCCCTGGAGTCAGGAGTACCTGAGTTCAAATCTGGCCTGAGACACTTAACACTTACTAGCTGTGTGACCCTGGGCAAGTCACTTAACCCCAATTGCCTCACTTAAAAAAAAATTATGGGGCAGCTAGATGGCGCAGTGGATAGAGCACTGGCTCTGGAGTCAGGAATACCTGAGTTCAAATCCGGTCTCAGACACTTAATACTTAACTAGCTGTGTGACCCTGGGCAAGTCACTTAACCCCAATTGCCTCACTTAAAAACAAAAAACAAAAACAAACCCCATAGTGCCTGGCACATAGTAGGTGCTCAGTAAATATTTACTGACTGAATGACTGCCTAGAAACCTTTCAACAAGTCTTTCTTCCTCTGTGGAATAAAGGGAATGGGACTAAATGATCTTTGAAGTATCATTTGGCTCTAAGAGTGAGTCCCATCTGCTGTCCTGATGTCACTTTCTCGCCTTGACTTATGCAGCCCTCTGTTCTAGTTACCCCTGCCTGTGTTTCTAGTAATTTCCACCAACTGCTATGCTGTCTGCTGATGTAATAATAATAACCACAGCAGCTGGCATTTATGCAGTGCCTCAAGTTTTGAAGAGAGTCTTCTGAATGTTATCTCAGTTGGTCCTCACAACCCTGGGAGGTAGTTGCCATTACTATCTACATTTGGTTGTTGTTCAGTCATTTTTCAGTTGCATCTGACTCTTTGTGGCCCCATTTGGGGTTTTTGTTGGCAAAGATACCCGGAGTGGTTTTGGTATTTCCTTTTCCAGCTCATCTTACAGATAGGGAAACTGAGGCAAACAGGGTAAAGTGACTTGCCAAAGGTCACACAGCTAGTAAGTGTCTGGGGTCACATTTGAACTCAGGTCTTCCCAAATCAAAGTCCAGTGATCTGTCCAAAACCTGACTGGTTTTGTTCCTCATTTAGATCAAAATTTTTAAATCTTTTTTTTTTTAATCAGTGAGAAAACTGAGGCCCGGACAAATTGACTGCTTTGCCCAAAGTTACACAGGAATAGCCCAGCTGGGATTCACAATCAGGTCCAGGGCTTGTTCCATCGTGCTAAGTCCCTGGGCCAAGGTCACCCCCTCGGGCTTGAGTTAGAATCATGCCACCTGATGGACCCTTGACCATCCACCTTTTTTTCCCCTTATTGATCATAATGTGTAAACATAATCAATGCACAAATTAATCATGAAAGACTTCATCATCTTCTGCTCTGGTGTTCTTTCAAATCCCCCAAGAGCATGGATTTGGTTAATGGCATATCCTGTTCCCTCACCTGAAATGGGTGAAGTCATCTTTTCTGCCCATCCGTGTCCTGAGATCATACCTGGAGATATACAAGGGACCTAAGAGGTCATCTCCTCTAAGTCTTTTATTTTACAGATAAGGGAACAAGAATGGCACAGGGAAAAAAGAGAACATTCACTCTGCAGCCTGAGGGCCTGGGTTCAAATCCTTCCTCTGATGCTTACCACCTGTGAGATACGGGTACCTCACAACCTCTTTGGGCCTTAGTTTCTTTGTAAAATGTTGGTGCTGAACTAGCACAACCAACATCCCTTCCAGATCTAATGTTCTATTATCCAAGTCACGTGCCTGAAAGTTAGTGGATGAGTCAAGTTTCTAACCTGGGTCTTATGGTTCCAAATCCCATGATTTTTTCACTTCATCTTGCCCAACTCTAGTATACCCCTGCCCTCTTTGAAAAGTAACCCGGGGGGGGGGCAGCTAGGTGGCCCAGTGGATAAAGCACTGGCCCTGGATTCAGGAGGACCTGAGTTCAAATCCGGCCTCAGACACTTAACACTTACTAGCTATGTGACCCTGGGCAAGTCACTTAACTCCAATTGCCTCACCAAAAAAAAAAAAAGAAAAGTAACCCTGGGAACTCTGGCAAATTGCTTGCCCTCCCTGGGTTTCCTCATATGCAAGGCAGCTCCCTTGCCTCTGCTCAGTGGCCTTCTCATACTGGAAGATCCCTCTGCCCCTTGAGCCCCTCCCCACATTGGAGAGTTCCCCTCAGACCCTCATTTTGGGGAAGTGTCAAGGCCAGGCCGCCTTTAGTCCTCTTCCTCTCAGCATCACGGTCTCTGGACTTGAACCACCATGACCCCAAGGACAAACGTTCCTTCTCCTTTGCCCCCTGCCCCTTCAGCTCCCTTTGAGACATCATCTATCTTCATTAGAACGTAAGGTCCTTGAGGGGAGAGATGGCCTTTTACTCATATTTGATGTCCCCAGCTGCCTGGCAGAGGGCCTGATGTGGCTTAATTCCTGCTTGTTGACCTAAGATAATTGCTCTGGTACCTTCTGGGCCCGGCATTCTGAGATTCCCTCATCAGGCTAAAAGCCTGATTCTTCCAGGAAACCCCCCCTGCCTGAAAACCCCCTCTACTTTTTTCTGATTCATCACGGCACGAGATGAGACTCAGTTTACTCATGTTGTTTTGTAGTTTTGGCTCTGTTGTCTCCTATGGCGGTTCTCAAAAGATGCAAAATGCATAAAAGAGAAGTCTTCCAGAATTGTATGAAACTTACACTTGTCATCACATGTACTTGCAGAGTCTCCAAGACTCCTGTGGTGGACCTCTGTTCTTTACTGTAAGGAATAATAATAGTGTATCAGAGCTGGGAGAGGCCTCAGAGCTTGAGAGGAACCTTAGAATAGAGAATGTCTCATCACAAGACTGGATTTGTACTCAAGTGAAATGACTTGCTCATTGAAATCAGAGGTGGGATCTGAACCCAGGTCCTCTGTCTGTAGAACTTGTGACCTCTCTGCTGTCCATGCTGCTTCCTTTTGTGAGAGGCTGAGTGGCTAAACATGGGCAAGAGCTGGGAGTGGGAAGCCGGGGCTGGAGAAGATGCGGAATTCCATGGTGGCTCCAGAGCCAAGCGGGCTTTCATTGGAAGCTCAGGCCTTCTCCCTGGGCTCCTCCCTTGGCGAGGTGGGCCCTGGGCATTGGTGCTACCTGGCCAAGGGCTCTGTGACCCGGGTCAGCAAAACCTCTCTGAGCATCTGGATTACTGCTTGGGGGTGGGGGGTGATTGGGAGCCCGGCCAGTCTCTGCTCTGGGCAAATGACAGCCAAGGCCTGTGAGCGATCCTTTGATGCTTCATTAATAGGCAGTGAGGGGCTCCAATATGACAGTTTGGAGAGGTCTGCCCCTCACCCACCCACTCACCCACCTGAGAGCCAGCTGCAGACAAAGAAACCAGCTTCTCTGCCTGTTCTGTGATGATGGAGGAGCAGAGGCTCCTGGGACAGGATCACCCAGGTTCCCTGTTTGCTGGCAGGGAATCACAGGCCCACAGATGGGGAGCAGGAAGGGCCTTCCCACACTGTCTAGTCCAAGTCCTTCATTTTCCAGGTGAGCAGATTGATGCCCAAGAGAACAAGTGATTTCTGGTCAGCCAGTAAGGGAGCGGCTGATCTGGAACATGATCTTGGGGCTTCTAAACTCTCAGTCAGGGGCAGCCAGGCAGGGCGATGATAGAGTGAGTGCTGGGCCTGGAGTCAGACTTGAGATCCAATCTGGCCTCAGACACCTACTGTGTGACCCTGAGCACTTAACCTGCTTCCTCAACTATAAAATGGAGAGAATAATAGCACCTACTTCTCAGGGTTGTTGTGAGGATCAAGAGTATTTGTAAAGTGCTTAGCACAGTGCCAGCCACATAGCCAGCACTTAAGAAATGCTTCCTTCCTTCCTCCCTCCCTTCCTTCCTTCCTTCTCTCTTTCTTTCTTTCTCTCTCTTTCTTCCTTCCTTCCTTCTCTCTTTCTTTCTCTCTCTCTTTCTTTCTTCCTTTCTTCCTTCCTTCTCTCTTTCTTTCTTTCTTTCTTTCTTTCTTTCTTTTTCTTCCTTCCTTCCTTTCTTTTTTTTTCTTTTTTTTAGTGAGGCAGTTGGGGTTAAGTGACTTGCCCAAGGTCACACAGCTAGTAAGTGTTAAGTGTCTGAGGCCGGATTTGAACTCATGTACTCCTGACTCCAGGGCTGGTGCTCTATCCACTGTGCCACCTAGCTGCCCCCCTTCCTTCCTTTCTTCCTCCCTCCCTCCCTCTCTCCCTTCCTTCTGTCTCCTTTGCTTTTTCCACTGCTTCTAAAACTGAGTAACCAAGGTCTAGCAAGATAATCATAGTTGACATTTGAGTAGCCCATGATTTCTTTATTAACTATGTGCCCAAACCTCTGCTAGGTGCTGGGGATGCAAAGAGACAGTGGAAAGAACTTTGGCTTTGGGGTGAGAAGACCTGGGTTGGAATCTGGCTCTTCTCCTTAGCACTCATATGTCTCAGAGTAAGTCATTTGCGTTCTGTGTGCCTCCGTTTCCTCATTTGTAAGACTGGAATTCGCACTCAGCTCTTCTGACTCCTGCATTCTCTTTCCATTATGCTACCTCTCTAACTGCAAGATTTTGGATTCATGACAGAGGAAAAATGTTTAACTGTATCAACAGACCCCTGAGTGTCCCAACCTCCCAGGGCAAGTGATATCCATTCCTATTTTACAAATGAGCAAACTGAGGCCCAGAGAATCAAGGTAATTTTTTTCTAAGACCACTCAGCTAGTAAGCATACGATTTCCCAATCCATTGGTTGTTCTCCTATGCCACATAGAACCATAGATTTAGAGTCCAAAGGAACCTTAGAGGCTGGTGAATCCAAACCCCTCCTTTTGCAGATGTGGGAACCAGGGCCCAGACTGGTTGCATGACTTGCCCTGTGTTGCACAGCGTTGGCAGAGATCGGGTTCTAACCCAGGTTCTCTGCCTCTGCATCCAGGGCTTCTTCCGCTGGGCTGATCCCAGCTGTCCTGTCAGGGAAGAGAGGCCTGGGCCAAGGTCCCCCATCCAGCTGGTGGGGGCTGAGCCAGGATTCTAACCCAGGTCCCTGACCCCTGACTCTTCCTTGCCCCCACCATGGCCTCTGTGGGGCGTGTGCATTTTACAAATAAGCTCCAAGCTAATTCAGTGAGGAAAACCTGGCATCCACCTTACCTTTATGAAGCTTGAACCTGCTGCTCACGGACTCTGGGGAAACGCTGGCGCTCTTTCCGACCTCGGCCTCAAAGACTCCGGGCTGGGGCTGGCCGCCAGCACAGCTGTTTCTCGTTAGTCCAGCTTTACTGTCTCCAGGAAGTGATTTAGGGACTGGCCCCCGACCCCTTCCTTTTGTAGGTGACACCTGGCCAGCGGTGACAGCTGATTCACAGCCAGGGAGCTGGGCAGGCAGTCATAAATCTCCCAGCGCTGGGCTCTGGGGCTGGCCGATGCTGGCCAGCTCCCAGGACTCTCTGGGGGATAGCCAGGCAGAGTTCTTCCATCCCTTACACATCAGAGTGCGGACTTGGGGATGATGTGGTCCTCTCCCCACCCTGCCCCTACTCTCATTTTATAGTGTGGAAGCTAAGGAGCCTAGAAAAGGAAAGGACCTGTCCCAGGTCACACATCTAGGACGTACAGGACTGGAATTCTCCCTCAGCTCTTCTGACTCCTGCATTCTCTTTCCATTAGGCTACCTCTCTAACTGCAAGATTTTGGATTCATGACAGAGGAAAAATGTTTAACTGTATCAACAGACCCCTGAGTGTCCCGAGGGTCCAGGCCACTCCCCCAGCCCTCTGCCCCTCAGTTAAGAGATGTATTTGTAAGGAGGAGAAGGGGTTTCTAGGCACCTGTAAGTAAACTAGGGAGGGGAACACCAGCTGCACCTTTGACTTGGGATCCTCTTTCCTCTAGCTGGAGTGGGGCAAGGTAAGCACAGGCTTCAGGCTATGAATGTAGTGACTTCTTTATTCTTGCAGGTAGAAGAGAGAGAGGAAAGGGCAGCTTGGTGGTACAGATAGAGCTCTGGCCTTGGAATCAGGAAGATTCACCTTCCTGAGTTCAAATCCAGCCTCAGACACTTACTGGCTGTGTGACCCTGGGCAAGTCACTTCACCCCGTTGGCCTCAGCTTTCTCATCTGTAAAATGAGCTGGAGAAGGAAATGGCAAACCGCTCCAGTGTCTCTGCCAAGGAACTCCAAATGGGATCACAAAGAGTCAGAAACGACCGGACGACAGGAGAGAGAGAACATGGGGTTTGAGGAATTATAAAGGACCCTTGAGCTCATCTGTCTGTCTCTTCCAGCTCAATGCTTTTAGATGAGGGAACTGGATTAAGGGTTAAGGATCTTTCTGGCCTCAGCCTTACTCCAAGAATCATGAATCGGAAAGTTATAGGAGCTCATATGGGGCATGTTCTAGCGGAAGGACCACCTCCCTCCGCCCTTCCAGCAGGGACTGATTTCCTGGATCCCAACCACGCTTCCTCCCCTCCAGCCAAGAGCCTTGGACCCTGCCCCTGGAGCCTTCCCGGGCTCTTATGGGCAACCTTTCGTCTTCATCAGGTCACTTTGCCTTGATCTCGCTGCCCAGAACCAGGCCCCCACCTCCCCTTTCAGGCACCAGTTTTAGACCACATGGTACCCTCTCCTTCCCCCCCCACTCCATCCCCCATGGCTCATTTTATGTGCCCCCCCCCAAAATAGAATGTAAACTCCTTGAGGACCGCGATGATCTTACTGCCTCTTGTCTGAACCTTCCTCAGCCCGGCCCCTAGAAAGCCCTTAATCAATCTTCTGTCTTGACTGACTCTAGTCACCTTCTCCCTCCCCAAACCATAGGACGGGGTCTTTGTCTTTAGAGCCAGAAGGGCTCTTTGAAGCATCTAATCCAGCAGCCGCATTCGCATATGAGGAAACTGAGGCCAGAAGTTACATGACTTGCTTAAGGTTCCACGGGATTTAAGTAGAAGGACCAGGATTTTGGCCTAGGTCCCCTGAGGCCAAATCCACCCTTCTTTCCACTGAACTGCACTGCCTCTAACACATACACACACACATTCATATGGGAACATATATATGTATGTGTGTATATACATACATATAAACTATATATGCATATACACACATTCATGCAGGAACACACACATATGTGTGTATGTGTATGTATATACATACATATAAACTATATATGCATATACACACATTCATGCAGGAACATATATGTGTGTGTATATACATACATACATACATATAAACTATATATGCACATACACACATTCATGCAGGAACGCATATATATATGTGTGTGTATATATACATACATATAAACTATATATGCATACACACATTCATGCAGGAACATATATATGTGTGTATGTGTATATACATACATACATATAAACTATATATGTATCTACACATATAAATATATTTAAAAGTCTCCAAATCGATGTATACACACACGCAGATATGCATATACATATATGTAAGCTTCACACACGAGCTCAATATATACATGCACACACTTACACACATGTATGTATAGATGAGCTCTACACGCTTATGCTCCATATACACACATATGACAAGTAGGATCCCTTTGTATTTCCTTTGTGTATAGTTTGTGCTGACTTATCCCTGTGGGTTCTGCTCTAGTCAACTAGAAACTCCCTGAGGGCAGGATTTGCTTCATTTTTTTTCATACTTTTTATACCTAGCACAGTATCAGCCACATAGGGTACTCTATAATAAATGAAAGAAGGAAGGGATTAATGGATGGATGGATGGATGGATGAATGAGTAGATGGATGAATGAGGGGATGGATGAATGAATGAGTGGATGAATGAATGAATGAATGATGGAAAGAACTATCTTAGCCACCCAGGTGCTGCACCTGAGGAAGAGCCCTCTGGGGAAGGAGACTCCTCCATCTCCCTGGTATTGGGTTGGGCTTTGGCAGTTGGGCTTAGGAAAGAGGACCTCTGTGTGCAGCTGGGTTTGGAAGGATCTGCAGGTTCAAAGTCAAGGAGGGGCCAAGTGGCTGGGTGGTTGGGTGCAGCGACCCTGGAGGCTAGAAGAAAGGCTTTGGGTGGAGCAGCACTGGGGAGCCAGCTCTCCCTGTTCATGTAAATAAAGGAGTTTTCCCTTTCAAGTCAGTTCCAACAGGAGAGTTACCTTGTAGCTACAAACCCCCATCCCGGAGTCTCCCAGACTTTTCAGGAGCATCCAGGGGTTTCTCAGATGCCTCAGATCTCTCTGGGATTTGCTGCATGCCAGAGGGGAAGGTTAGGTGGTGGTAGCAGCAGCCCCTTTGTGAAGCAAGAGGAAAGAAATGTGGGTCTGGGTTCAGCTCCAGGCTTTGGGTAATGGGCCTCAGAAACAGAAAATTCCAGAGTGGAAAGTGGCATCAGTGATTTCCTAGGTCACCCCATACTTGAAAAAGAATCCCCATTAGAGCACCATCTAATCAACAAGCATTTAAGTGTCTACTGTGTGCCAGGGACTGCCCTAGATCTAGAGGTCACAAGGACAAAAATGAAGCAGTCTCTACCCTCAGGGAGCTCCTGTATATACTTAGGCTGGTAAATGTTTAACAACCAGCTCTCAAGGAAAAAGTACAATCTGTATGATCAACATTCTCTCTGCCACTTTCTTAAGTCTAGACAATCAGCCCAATAATAAATGTGTAGCATTTGTGACCTCTGAGGTGTAAATATAGGCTCACACTGAATATTTCACAATGGGCTGCCCCACCAGTTGGAGGTAGCTCCAGCACATACACCTTCATATAAGTATATACAAAGTAAATGAAGTAATATTGGGGGGTGGGGTAGGCATGAGGTACTAATATCTGGGGGCTTGGGGATCAGGGAAGGTCTGGAGTTTGAACCCAGCTTGGAAGGAAGTTAGGAATTCTTGAAGAGGCAGAGATAAAGAGGGAGGGCATCCCAGGTACGGAGGACCATCTGCAAAGGCATGGAAAGGGGAGATGAATTATGTAATCTAATGTGGTTCTTCTAGCCTGTTCTTGAAGAGACCTCTGAGGGGTGACCCATTGCTTCCCAAGGCAGCTCATCTTACACTTGGCCAGCCCCGATTCTTAGGAAGTTTTTCCTGACATCAAGCCTGAATCTGCCTCTTTGCAAATTCCACACATTATTCCTAATTCTACCCTCTGGGGCCAAACAGAATAAATCTAATCCATCTTCCAATGAGCAGCTCTTCAGATGTTGGAAGGCAGTCATCATTTCTCTCCCTCCACCACAGTCTTTTCTTCTCTAGTCTAAACATCTCCAGTTCCTTGAATTAATTGTCAATAGGACACATTATTAATTTATTAATAATCCATATCGCCCTGTTCCGGACACTCTCCAGTTTAGCAATGTTCTCCCCGCAGAACTGAATACATCTGTGTGCTACAATCTATAAAATGGTGGCCTGGGGGACAGGTTGGATGATACTAAGCTTTCTTTAAGATCTAAACCTCCAGTTCTGGGAAGGGTTTTCTGACTTCTGCTGCTCTTAACTCCCCCCACACCCCTCCCCAGTCTCTTGCATAAACTCCTCCATCTTCCATGGAGTTTATATCTTCATGTTCCCACCGAGGTCCGATGTCCTGGAGCCCAAGTTTTCCATTGTGTCTTCCACACTTGTGCCAAATTCCTTGGGCTGTGGCAAGCCAAAGGGAGCTTCAAATCCCATCTCTGCTGTTTACTTTGTGACCTCGGGCAAGTTACTTTAACCTCTTTGAGCCTCAGTTTCCCCATCTGTAAAATGAAGAGTTGGACTAGGTTATCTCTGGACTCTCCCTTCCAATGCTACAGTCTCATGGAGACAGAGAAGAAATCCTTACCCAGAAGGATTCTGATGGGCAGTGCTTTCTTTGGGCAGAAGCAGGATTGAAAAACAATCAGATCATGTAGAATTTTGCTTCTAGCAAAGAAAGCAGTGGTAGGGATTTGCTGGGTTTTTTGTTGGTTTTTAACTAGATTGCTTCCTAGAATGAATGGGTTTAGAGTGAATCACCTCCTTTATAAAGTCTTCCCAATTTCCCTGTCCAATACTGATTATTCCTTTCTTTGAACCCCAGTGAATTCAATTCAGTAAACATTTATTAAGTGCCTACTATGTGCACTAGAGATACAAATAAGAAAAAGAGACAGTCCCTTCCCTCAAGGATCTTATAATCTAATAGGGGGAAAGTAAAGCTTTACTTGCACTTTTATTAGTAATTATCACTCCTTTTCCATAGTAAAGCTATTGGTGTCATCTACCCTACTGGACTGAAAGCTCTTTGGGAGCAGGCATCGTGTCTTATCTTTCTCCCTACCCTCCTCAGTTCTCAGCCTTGTCCACAGAGGGTACTCAGTAAAGGTGGGACTGCTTCGTGCACTTGTGAGTGGCCAGAAGCTGGGAGGAATAAGAGTGAGACAACAGAATGAGGAACTTGACAGGCTTGGATAAGGAGCTGAATCCAATCAGACACATGCAATGTTCTAGACTTGGGTCCAAAAAATCACCTGCCCAAGGACAGGTTGGGGTTGAGGAGTAAAATTTCACAGGGTTATTACACCAAACAACAATCTCTATAGTTGTGCAATAGGGTAACCAAAGGCATCTCCCATTGAATGGGACCAAGAAGGGTTGAGTTCAGATATATGGGTTGGGCCAGATGGCTGCCAAAGTCCCTTCTAACTCTCTGATCCTGATGGGTGTCATGTTGCATGGATGGATAAGTGAGATTCTGTGGTGGGGTTTTGTGCTATTCCCCCAAAAGTTCCTCTCCTGCTATAGGGAATTTCTTTCAGGGGCACACTTGGGAAAGAGACAGAATCCCTTAAGTCCCCACCTCTTGTCATCAGAGACCTCCTCTGTCTGTCTCAGAGGATCCAGACTAATAGCTTCATGTGTGAGACTCCCCTCACCCCAACTATAGCCACATCATTGAGAGTGTCTTACAACAATGTGGCCAACTCTGCCTCCTTAATGAGCTGGAGAGCGGAGACTGCAATTTACCAAAGCCACGTATCCACCATCTTTCGAATCTCTAATATGTTCAAAGTGCAGCCTTTTTTTTTTTTAATGTGGCTAATGTCCAGGGACCCATAGCATATGGATAGATGTGGAGTAGAGGGGAGTCTGTCTCCTCTTCTCCTCTTCCAACTCGGGTCAGCTGAACAGAAGGAAGAATTCCCAACTGCTCCATCGAGGAGCTTTGTAAATCACTTGACTTGAATCTGGCTGGAGGGGAAGCAACGAGGAAGGGGATGGGAGCAGGCAGACCTTGAGTCTGCACTGTGATCTCAGCCCATCATTCATACTGTGTAATTGGACAATGCCATGACAGGAACCAGAACTTTTCCCGGGAGGCTGCCCCTCCCACATGGCTCAGGAATCTAAGGCTTTCCATCTCTGCCGACTTTGATGCTCCTGCCCACCCCCAAAGTCCAATGAATTATGGGCTTTCATAGGTAATGCTGCTGTCCCTGGGCCAGGAGGCCGGCCTGACCTCATCCTGCCCTGTTGCTGCTGCTCTTCTACAGCTATCTTATCCCAGATTTCTAGAAAAATGACCAATTTCCAAACTTGTGACAGTAATCTTCTCTGAGCTTCCTTAATGCCTTGTTCATAATCCGCTCATGCGCTTTGCACATTGCTTATTTATGTCCGTGTTAAGAGAATTCCATGCAACAGACATTCATCATGTGCTCATCCTGTGCAAAGCCCTGTATTGGTCAACAGGACAGGAAGAAAGAAAAAAAATACCACACAATCCCTGGCCTCAAAGAGTTTATGTTCTATCAGATGAATATAACAAATTATCTCAAACATCCCAATAGATGCGTGATCTTACCAATGCGGAGGTTCCCTCTCACAATGAAGATCATGATCCATCTTTGCCTGCCCATCTTAAGTACCTCTTGTTCATGTCCTCCCATAATTTCTCCATGGCGGAGATGGGGGGTGGGGTGTCCATCCTATCTGTTCCTTTTCTTGACATCATCATCGCCATTACCCTCCACCTTCTCATGGTTAACATCCATATAGTCCTTTTAAGGACTGCAAACCACCTTGCATATCTTATCTCATTTGATCCTCACAGCAACCCTGTGATTTATATCTCCCTTGTGTAGATGAGGAAATTGAGGTACCAAGGAGGTAAATGACTTGCCCAGGGTCACACAGCTAAGATTCCCCCCCCCAGGAGAATTTGAACTCAGGTCTTTGTTACTCTAAGTTCTGAGTTCTATTTACTGCATCACTTGACTGTGAGAATACCAGCAGAGCCCTCTGGCTGCCCACCTGTCCCTCTTGCCATGTGACCAGCCATCTTCTTTTTCTGTCATATAGTTCTTTAATGACATTTCTCTTCTTCTTCCCCCTCCTCCTCCTTTCCTTTTTTACTTCTCCTCCATCTTTTTCCTTCTCCTCCTCCTCTCTGAGAAAGTCATTGAACCTCTGTCTGCCTCAGTCTCCTCAACTCTAAAATGAGTATAACAATAGCAACTACCCCCCAGGGTTGTGATGGTCAATTAAGATAATATTTGTAAAGCTCTTAGCATCTTGCCTGGCACATAATAGGTGTCTGATAAATGCTTGTTTCCTTCTTTTCTTTCCTGTCTTCCTCAAGGAGCTTACATTCTAACAAGGGGAAGACAACGCATAAAAGAAAGACAAAGTGGAGGAGGAGAGAGATTGAGGTACCAGTCTAGGGGGCATTATAGAGGAAGTCCTGATAGGTTACCAGCCTTCAGAAAAACAAAGATGCGGCTGGCCTAGAGTGCTCCTAAAAACACAGGTTCTGGGAAGAAGCAGCCAGTCAGAGGGAGAGGCTACAGGGGTAGTGGGTACTTCCAGTGTAAGATCAGGGAAGGAGTGAGCCTCTGGGATGAAGAGTCTTCTGCAGCCTGATAAAGACCAAAGAGTCAGGAGGGCCGCCTGGAAAGTTGGAAAGGATAGAACAAGTTCTGTCTTTGATGTGTGGATGAGATACTTTGTTGTAACAGAGCCTGGCCTGTGGGATTTTGTTCTAAAGAATCAAAAAGAAATTTGTTTTTGGTAATCCACAAACACACACAATGAGATTTTATGTCCCTGACCTGTTTTAGTTGATAGTGAAATAGTAAAGATGTGGTTCATCACTGACTGTTGATTGTGAAAGCCTCCTTGTTCCCTTCTAATATCTTCACCCAGGATGCCTTCAGTTGATCTACAGATGACTCTCAGATTTTGTACATGTTGGAGAACAGGCACATAGGTTGATAGTTGTTGATATTGTCTTGGTTACCTTTTTTCAGTAGTAATAAGACCTGAGATTCCCGCCCCCCCCCCCATGCCTATGATATCTTTCTCTACTTCAGATACCTTGTCTCTCAGTCCTATCATGCCCTCATAATTCTATCACCTCCTATGCAGATATCCTCTCTGTACGCTTGATCTCCTCTGGTTTTCCCATTTTTGTGCTCTCTAGTGACATTTCTACCTCTTTCATAAGTACATTTGGGCCTGGGATGTTGGATTCCAAGTATGTAGGTTCCGCTCTCCTTGATGGAGAAAACAGTTTGTTGAAATGATTTTTGCAAATCTTTTCCATTTTTCTTCTGTTTGTAGTCCTTCCATTTTCATCCTTTAATGTCCTTGGAATGACTTTTCTTAGTTGGACAAACTTTCTTTAAATTGCTATTACCTTCTGTTGCTTCTCTCTGCTTTATGAGACAGTACTAGTCATTATCATACAATGGGAGCGACATCTGTACCACTTATAATACTTTTATTCAGAAGTTTAGCCAATGTAAACTGGTTGTCACAACAAGGAGACCAAAAGAGCCTAGAAAGCACCTTAATCAACAAACATCTGATTTAACTTGCCAAAAAGAAGGAGATGGTTGCCAAAGGCAACACTGGGTTAGAATATAAACTTATTTATAAAATCTCAAAGAGGCTAGGCATGGTAACACATTCCTGGGATCACTGCTACTGGGGAGAGTGAGGCTGGGAGATCACTCAGTCTCCTGTGGGGCTAAAGTCTGTTGGGTATCAGCACTAGGTCTTTTTGGTTGGGTTTTTTTTTTTTTTTTTTTTTGCAGGGCAATGGGGGTTAAGTGACTTGACCACAGTTACACAGCTAGTGTCAAGTGTCTGAGACCGGATTTGAACTCAGGTCCTTCTGAATCTAGGGCCAGTACTTTATTCACTGCGCCACCTAGCTCTCCCTAGGTTTTGAACCAATATGGCGGATCCTCCCAAACTCCTCAGAGTTAAGGAGTCTCTAGGCTACTTAAGGAGAGGTGAACTCTTCTAGATCGGAAACACAGCAGGTCAACCCTTCAGTATTGGTCAGCAGTGTGTTTGGGTGCACTGAACTTCTAGCTTGAGTGAGATAGGTAGAAAATAATAATGGTGGACCACAAATACACAGATTAAAAAAATACAAAATATATACCAAGTCATTGCAAGAGGAAGAGACCACTAACAATGGGGAGACCAGAGAAGTCCTCTTATGTAGAAGCGGGATACCTGAGCTATTCTTTGAAAGAGCTGAGTGGATAAAGCACCGGCCCTGGATTCAGGAGTACCTGAGTTCAAATCCGGCCTCAAACACTTGACACTTACTAGCTGTGTAACCCTGGGCAAGTCACTTAACCCCCATTGCCCCGCAAAAAAAAAAAGAAAGAAAGAAAGAACTGGAGATACATGATGTGGAAGTGGGGAGGGAGGACATTTCAGATATGACCATGGAAGCTGGAGATATAATACTGCATATAGGGATTTGCTAACAGGCCAATTTGATTAGAATGGAACGTGCCTAGGACTCCTGGGAGTGGAGCCAAGATGGTGGAGTAAAGAAAGCCCTCAGTCTAATTCTCCCAATGTTCTCCTCCCTACCCCAAAAAACTTTACAATAATGCTTAAAATTGAATTCTGGAGCGGCAGAGCCAAAAAAAGGTCAGGGTGACTCATTGTTCCATTTCAGGACAACACAGGAGGTTGGAAAGAGAGATCTGTGACATGGGGGAGGAGGTTGACCTGGAGCCCATGTGGATGAAACACCAGTGAACGAAACCTTTACCAGGGTCAGGTGATGGGGACAGAAACAGAAGCAGCTTTGGGGGCTTTCAAGCTAGAGATGGTAAGGGGATCTGGCAATTGGTCAGAAAGAGATTACAGGGTACCCTTGTGCTATCACTGGGCTCAGGACCAGATATTATTTGGCAACTTCGTTACCTATACCTGTTCCTAGGTCATAGTTCAAGGGTGGAGAGGAGCACTTTTGTTCAAGAGGAAGTGGAAACCCTAAGGGTCAGTATCACTTTCAGCCCCAAGAGATCCGGGACTCTGAGGAACAGTATTATTTCTGGTTTAGGGGCACTGAGTAGTATCCAAGGGATCAGGGGCCCATTCTGGCTAAGGAGCAGAGTATAGACCAAGACAGCAGTCACCACACCTCTCCCCAGATCATACAACCTCAGAATCACTGAAAACTTCCAGACCTCCAGAGCTAGCTTTCAAAACAGCAGTGTGAAAAAGCCTGAAGGTTAGGACAGTGCCTCTCTCCTGCATTCCAGGAATAGAGCCCAACATTAGCATAAAGTTCCAAATCAAGAAATAGGGTGGGAAAAAAAAGAACTTGACCATAAACAACTATTGTGGTGACAGGGAAGATCAAGACCCAAATTCAGAAGAAGAGAATGAAGTCAAAACAGCTACAAGAAAAGCCTCAAAGAAAAAAGTGTGAATTGGACACAAGTCCAACAAGAATTTATGGAAGAGCTAATAGATTATTTTCAAAATCAAATAAGAATGAGTAGTAGATGAAAAATTAGGTAAATAAATGAAAGTAAAGGAAGAAAATAATGAAAAGACAATTAGCAGATTGGTAAAAAAAAATAGGCACAAAAATACTGAAGAAAATAACACCTTAAAAAACAGAATTGGGGGCAGCTAGGTGGTGCAGTGGATAAAGCACTGGCCCTGAATTCAGGAGGACCTGAGTTCAAATCCGGCCTCAGACACTTAACACTTACTAGCTGTGTGACCCAGGGCAAGTCACTTAACCCCAATTGCCCTGCAAAAAACAAACAAACAAACAAACAACAACAACAACAACAACAACAAAAACAGAATTGGCCACATGGAAAAAGAGGTACAAAAGCTCATTAAAGAAAATAATTCCTTAAAAATTTGAATTGGACAAATAGACATGCATGAAGGGGATAATTAAGAAATAAAATAGGAAAGGTAGATGGTAACCAGACTGGGAGACAAGGGGGCTTTAATTGCCAACCTGGGAATTTCACATTTTCTTTTAGAAGCAATAGGAAGCCACTTCATTTTTTATTTTATTTTAAGTGAGGCAATTGGGGTTAAGTGACTTGCCCAGGGTCACACAGCTAGTAAGTGTTAAGTGTCTGAGGCCGGATTTGAACTCAGGTACTCCTGAATCCAGGGCCGGTGCTCTATCCACTGCGCAATCTAGCCGCCCCCACTTCATTTTTTAAAATACAAGTTAATGACATGAAATGACTAGACTTAGGAGGGCAGGCATTAGTTCTTACTCATTGTCCTATCCTGTATCATCACTGATGCAGAACAAGAAGGGGCTGTGGTGTGCTGTTCACCGGTGAACATGTCAAAGCACAGAGGATTTGGGGAATTGCACACTGCCATAAGGAAAGAACCCTGCACAGAAAAGCCAGGTTATATTAGACAAATAAACCTTTTGCTCACACAGTTGGCCTCCTGATTCCATTAAGATGTTCTTGGCTTGTAGCCCTCAGGTCATCCCCATTTCCCACCTCCTTTCTTCTTGGACTTGGGCATTTCCAAGAACCTCTGTTTTTTTTTTCCTCAACCTAATCCCTTAAATTGTGGTTTAGACTACAGCATTGTACTTTGGAGTCACCATCTTTGGAGTCAGAAGACCCAGGTTCAAATCCTACCTCTCTCATTTTCTAGCCATGTAACCTCATGCAAGTTATTCATTCAATTTCTCTGCCCCTCAGTTTCCTCATTTGTATGATGTGGGGGGATTGAACTAGAAAGACTTTGCATCTTTTTCTAATGGTTATTCTATGAGCCTGTGGTCATCTTTGCCTAAGAGGGCTTTCCCTTGAGGCTTGGTTAAGACCTTAACTACCTCCCTGTGGGATCAGTCCTTAATTTCTGCATCCATAATGCCCTGAACACATTAGGTACCCAGGAGGTATTTATCAAATGGAATTGAAATTGTCAAGTAAAGTCAACAAGCATTTATTAAGCACCTACTATATGATGGGCATTGTGCTATAGAAGATATATAGTACTTCGAGGTTGGAAAGAACTTCAGAATCATTGAGCCTGGTCTTTGCAGTTTACAGATGAGTCTGTACCCGCAGCTCAGATTGAAGGGACTCGGGAGCAGAGGCTGTGACTCTCACAAGCTCCAGATAAACCCGTCCACTCACTCCCAAATAATGCCATAAAAAATCCAGAGCAGCCGAATGCACATAATAAAAGAGTGAGACTATTTTTCAGCAAAAGAGGGCAATTGCGATCACCTACAGAGAGAAGGGACTCAGTCGGGCTCCATTCTAATGCAGTTCATTATGGTGTGGCTTTGGGTATAGTCTGTCACACAAAGACCCAGAAATGGAAGGTCAGCTGCTAAAAGCCATGAATCTTCAAAGTTACCCTTCAAGGGGCAGGTGCTGTTTAATTATCCCCCCCACTTTTTTTTAACCGAGGAGGAACCTGAGACTTAGAGAAGTCAAGGCACTTGCCCAGGGTCACACAGCCAGTATAGGTCAAAAGCAGGATTTGAACTTGGGTCTCACTGCTTCCAGGTCTAGTCCTTTTTCCACTCTACTACCTGGTGGTGACCTGGACCAGATTTGCAAATAGTCTACTCCTGTATTATCTTAATTCATGTGGAAACAGCACTGGTTTGGAGGTCTGTTTCTGCCTTTGATACTTGCTACCTGTGTGACTTTGGGCAAGCCATTTAACCCTGTTTACTTCAGTCTCCTCTCCTATAAAATGATAGGGTTGACTTAGGAGGCCTTTGGGGTCCCTTCCAACTTTAGAGTTATGACCCTGTGTCTCTCTGGCCTGTAGTAAAATCATTTGGGGGGTTTTGTTGTTAGGAATCAAGAAAAATACTATTGGAGATGATAAGAAGCACCTATACTTCTGAGCCATATTCTGTAGCAAGAAGAGCAACATTTTCCTCCTCCTTCCAAAGCCTTGGTTGGGATCAACCAGAGGGTTCTTGTAGCAGGTTAGACCAACCAGAGGGCTCTTGTGGTGGGTTAGACCAACCAGAGGGCTCTTGTGACAGGTTAGACCAACCAGAGGGCTCTTGTGGTGGGTTAGACCAGAGGGCTCTTGCAGTAGTCCAAATGTGAAAGTGATGAGGGTGTTGGCTGTGTGAGTGGAGAGAAGGATGATGAGGTACAATCTATGGGACTAGGCAACTGACTGAATATAGGAGATGAGGGTAAGGAGTCAAAGATAGGTTGTGAGCCTTGGGTGACCAGGAGGAGGGTTGTACCTTTGACCCTTTGACAGTAACAGAAAAGTTAAGAAAAGGAAATTGTTTGGGGAGAAAGAGAATGAATTTTGGACATGCTCGATTGAGGCTTTATGTGGGACATCCAGATTGGGCTAATGAGTAGACAGTTGGAGACTGAAGACTGGAGGTCAGCAGAAAGGTTAGGGCTGGCCAGGTAGATTTGAGGATCATCAGCAGAGAGACAATAATGGAATCCAGGAGAACTGAAGAGATCACCAAATGAAGTAATATAGAGAAAAAAGAGAAGAGGGGAGGGGAGACCTCCCTCCACTCAAAAGGGACTCCCCTGCCTTTTCTCTAGGTGGGCTTGGGAGGCAGAGGGGAAAGGCTGAAGGACCAGCACTGTCCCCTAACACTGAGTCCTCTCTTAGGTAGCCCTGAAAGGAGCCACCTGCTTTGTAATTGGGGAAGTGTTTGAGTCTAGCCAGCTCCTTTGAAGGCCCCCCCCTCTCCCACTGGCTGAAATGGTCATTAGACAGCTAGGTGGTACCATGGTGCACAGAGCACCAGGCTTGGAGTTAAGAAGACTCATCTTCATGAGTTCAAATCCAGCCTCAGACACTTACTAGGTGTGTGACCCTGGGCAAGTCGATTCACCCTGTTTGCATCAGTTTCTTCATCTGTAAAATGAGCTGGAGAAGGAGATGGCAAACCACTCCAGTATCTCTCCCAAGAAAACCCCAAATAGGATCAAGAAGAATTGGACATGACTGAAAATGACTAAACAGCAACAACCATGAGCATACATGTTGACCGAACAACCAGACCCAGGATCCTTGATCTATCAGTCAATAAGCATTTATGAAGCACTTAGTATATGCTAGGCACTGAGGGTACAAATAGAAACATGAAATTGTCTCTGTCCTTGAGACAGCACGTATGTATTTAACAAGTATGTATAGGTTGAGTACAAGATAAAACAAAGTAGTTACATTGTTAGCTGTGTGACCCTGGGCAAGTCACTTAACTTCTGTTTTCTTCAATTTCCTCAATTGTAAAATGGAGATTGTTGTGAGGATCAAATGAGATAATAATTGTAAAGTACTTAGCATAGTGCCTGCCTGCCTTCCTTCCTTTGCTCCTTCCTTCCTCCCTCTCCCTCCCTCTCCCCCTCTCTCTTCCTCCATCACTCCCTCTCCCTCTCTCTCTTTCTTTCTTTCTTTCTTTCTTTCTTTCCTTCCTTCCCTTTCCTTCTTTCCTTCTTTCTTTCCTTCCCTCCCTCCCTCCTTCCTTCTTTCCTTCCTTCTCTTCTTCCTTCCTTCCTTTTCTTTCCCACATTATCAACTGCCCCAGGACATAGCCTGACAACAACCCTAGGAGGTAGGTACTATCATTATCCCCATTTTATAATTAAGGAATCTCAGGCAAACAAATTTTTAAAAATTTTGTGAGGGGCAGTTAGGTGGCACAGTGGATAGAGTACCGGCCCTGGAGTCAGGAGTACCTGAGTTCAAATCCGGCCTCAGATACTTAACACTTACTAGCTGCGTGACCCTGGGCAAGTCACTTAACGCCAATTGCCTCACTAAAAAATTAAAAAAAAAATTTTGTGCTTAACTTATACATACTTGTTAGATACACATGCTGTCTCTCCAAAAGAGCACTAGCAAATTGAGTATAGAGATTGTTACTGTGCATGCATATATACATATACATATATACATAATATGTATACATGCCATCTGCATGGCAACGATAATTAAATCCCCGATGCAGTTGCCAAATAATAGAGCATAGAGAAAGAACAGAAGAGACCCCCCATCAGAGCCTTGGGGGACACCTGCATTTAGAGGATTTGATTTAGAAGACATATCCCCCTCAGTGAACAAGAATGAGTAGTCAGGCAGATAGGAGCAGAACCATGAGTGAAGAATGCCATGCAGACTCAGAGAGAGAAGGGGGTCAACAGTCCCAGAGACTACCGAGAGATCAAAGGCATCAAGGATGAGAAAAGAAGATCAGGTTTGGCCACAGAGAGATCGTTGGGGTCTTTGGAGAAGGCGGTTTCAGTTGAGTGGTGACATTAGAAATGAGGCTGTAAGAGAGAGAGGAGGAGAAATGGAGGCAATGGGTTTCTTCTAGGAGTTTGCTTGTGAAAGGGAGGAGAGCGATGGTATGGTCTGATGAAAGTTTTCCAAGGATGGGGGATGAGGAGAGAGGGAGGAGAGAGAAAGAGAGAAGAAGAGAGAGGAAAGAGAAAAAGAGGAAGAGGGAGAGAAAGAAAGGGAGAAGGAGGGAGGGAAAGGGAGAGAGAGGGAGAGAAGAAAGAGAAAAAGAGAGGAAGAGAGAGGAAAGAAAAAGAGAGATGAAGAGGGAGAGAGAGAGCAGAGGAGTGAGGGAGAGAAGGAAGAAGAGGGAGGGAGAGAGAAAAAAGAGAAAGAAAGAGGAAGAGAGAAAGGAAAGAAAAAGAGAGGAAGAGGGGAGAGAGAGAGACACAGAGAGAGAGAGAGAGACAGAGAGACAGAGGGAGTGAGCAGAGGAGGGAGGGAGGGAGAGAGATTGAGATGGAGATTGATTAGAAAGCTGGGGAATGATAGAGCAGTTGATCAGCTGGAGGAGGTAGGCTCGTGTTTTGGGTTTGACCTTGGGAGGGAGAAGGGGTAAAGGAGATGAGAGTGAGGGTTGGTGTCCAGGGGTTCTGAGATGAAGAGGAGAGAAGTAGGGGCTCCCAGCAGATGAGCGCTGTCAGCTGTCTGCCCCCAGGGCAGAAATGTACTTGTGGATTTTGGCCCGGGGTTGGGATAGGTCACCAAACCCTTTCTGTGCCAAAAGCCATAGGAAGGATGGGAGTCTGGTCATCTGGCCTGAAATTATTCCTTGTTGAGAGAATGAAAATCTTCCCGAAGAAGAGCGATGAGATCTTTAGGTCGGAGTTCTTTTTCCAGGACTGGCTCCTTCAGGCCAGATGTCAGGAACACAGTTCATGGCTGAGAAACCTTCCCCACACCCTGGGCACTCCCCCAGTATCCCATGTGTTTTCTTGGTTCTGGGGTGACTTCTGTCATCACCTGTAGGTTTGGGGAGAACAAGGGCCCTGGAGCATGGGTGTGTGTTTCGGGAGTTGTCTCCAATCCGGTGTTTTCAAGACCTCCTCTTTTCCCCAACCCAACTCTGGCTAAATTCTATCTGGGGGCCCCTTTGGATTGGCTTCGCGGATGTGATACGGCCCTCCTGCCTTAGCTTTCCCCTCAGAAGAATGGGTACGGTACCACTGCTCCCCTAGGAAAAGGGGCCACGTCCCATCCAGAGCAGTTGGCAAGGCCCTGAAGACATTCAGAAGAGCAGCCAGGAGGGAGTAGCAGCTTTCTTGTGGGGAGCCAAGTCCTCTGGACTAATTAAGCGAGAGGCATGCATTTCAGGGAGCCAGGGAATGCCTGTCTGACAAAGGCATTTCAGG
Source organism: Dromiciops gliroides (assembly GCF_019393635.1). NCBI lineage: Eukaryota > Metazoa > Chordata > Mammalia > Microbiotheria > Microbiotheriidae > Dromiciops > Dromiciops gliroides. The sequence continues at coordinate 634,747,207 of NC_057863.1, forward strand.
CACTTACTTGAGGAGCAGAGCACAGAGAACTGATGGCTTCCAGATGGGGTTTCTTTCGGCCCCAGAGAAGATACTGAGCTTGCTTGGGGGGACGCCTGGGTTTAGAGCTGTCTTAGGCTTGCCCCCTCCCAGGTGAGGACAAACGCCTGCCTTTCTGCCCTCCCAGAGGCCCAAAGGAGGCCTTGACTGGACTGGACCAAACCCCCCCGACCAGGAGCCCAGAATACCCCCTTCCCCCTTCCCCAGAGCCTGCCCTTTCCTGAACCCCCTAGTCAAGCACTGGCCCTGGGCAGGAGCAATTTATCCAAGCCCTGGGGGGTGGTTGTTTAATCCACAGGGCCACAAACTTAAATTCCTCCCAATATTTCACAAAGGGGTGTTGAAATGATTGACAAAGGGGGACCAACCAGCTGCAGTAGCTAAAGTTGGGGTGGGAGTAGGAGGAGGGAGGGGAACAGGCTCCTCGAACTTTGCCCCGGTTTCATTTCTCAGCTTAATGAAATGTCTGCTAATTATTCAGTGCCCACTGGGGCCAGTCGGTCGTTAAGTCAGCAAGCACATATTAGGCACCTGCTGTGTACCAGGCACTGAAAAAGAGAAAAACCCGCCCCCACTCTCAGAGAGCTCCGTCTTATGGGCATGCAGAGAGCCATGTGCAAACACTGTACGATGCTTACCTGTGGACTTGTCTACTCCTCAGTAGAACATAAGCCCCTTGAGAGCAGGGCTTTCATCTTTTGTCTTTGTTCCCACAGCACCAAGGTCATACCTTTGTTTAATAAATTCATCCAACGTTCAATAAATATTGGGTAAAGTCCTTCTAAATAGCAGGCTCTGCACGAGATGCTGGACTGTCGAGGCAGAGGGGCAATAGGCCCTGCCCTCAGGGAGCTTACTGTCTCTTCTCTCAGGGGCCTTAGGGGGTTAAGTGACTCACCCAAGGTCACACAGTGAGGAAGTGTCTGAGGCTCCATTTCAACTTGGCTCTTCCTGACTCAGTCTAGCTCTGTCGCTCATGCTCCCCCCAGGTCACTGTAGGATTCCAAAGTACTTTGTAGGCCCTAATATGCTAGAGGATGTTAGTGTTGGGGTCTTCTCTGGGCTGGGCTCCCCAGCACCCCAGGCTCTGGCTCCCTTCCCTCCAATTCCAGTTCCCCCCTCCCTATGTTGTTTTTCTCCCATTTGAACGTAAGCTTCTCCAGGGCAGGGTCTGCCTTGCTTTATTTTGGCATCCTCTGCACCTAGTGCCTGACACACAGTGAATATTTATTAAGGATTTTTTTTCCTTCATTCTTAGTAATCAGTACAATCGCTACCACAAGGAGGGAATTTAGGAAGACATCGGTTCTGGTTGTTTTTTTTTGTTTGTTTTTTGGTGAGGCAGTTGGGGTTAAGTGACTTGCCCAGGGTCACACAGCTAGTAAGAGTTAAGTATTTGAGGCCGGATTTGAACTCAGGTTCTCCTGACTCCAGGGCCGGTGCTCTATCCACTGTGCCACCTAGCTGCCCCCGTTGTGGTTGTTGAATGAATGAATGCAGGCGAGTGTGCTACAGACGCGGGCAGGGCATAATCTCTGTGCTCAGGGTGCCTAGGAAACCAATCCAGAGGTAACGTGGGCAGCAAAGATTGTCCATTCAGTCCTGCTGCCGGCCTGCCTGCCCCCTCGCCCCTGCCCCAGATCTGTTAGGAGATTCACGAGTCAGGGCTGAGGGGCAGCTCCTGAGGTTCTCAGCCAAGTCCACAGGTGCTACTGCGTTGGCGTGGAGAGAGGCCTTGGAATGTGGTGAGGCTGGACTGGCCTGTGGGCCCGAGGCCGGGCTTATGAGCATAGGTGTTTGACCCAGGGCCACACTCGCTAGGCTTCACAGCCCTGTCACTGGCAGCGAGGCCTGGAACGGAGCTTACTGTGTTCCCACTCTGAGCAGCTGGAGGCCTGTCCTGTCAAAGCAAGTGGCCTGTGAAAGCAGAGGACCCTTTTCTTCCTCCCCCCATCCCGACCCCCAGCAGAGGAGGCTGGAAACTCCACCTTCCTCTCAGACCCCAATTTCCCACTCCACTGGGGACAGCCGGCTTGGGGACCAGGACACCCCAGGTGTTTTCTCACCCTCTCTTTCCCCCAGAGCTGGCAACTCCTCCTTCTCCGGGCTTGGAAGCCAAACACTGTGTCCTCATCTCATAAACCCTGGGCCAGTTTCTCACCCTATGTAACTCTCTAGGAATTCCCAGAAAATTCCCATCATTAACCTCAGAAGGTCTGGACTTGGGCTTGCATTCCAAGGGTCCTGGTCGAGATGACAGAAAAGGGGCTGGGTCCAGCAAAGATGGCCTTTGTCTTGGGATGGTGGACGCCGGACCTTGGGAGGGAGGAGACCCCCTTGGGACTTTCTCAAGAGACTTCACCTTTTCAATGAAAGTCAAATGAGACACCTTCCTGGGAAAATATGTCACTGTCCTGGTTTGCCTTTAAATGGTATTTTGAGGATTTCTATGGATTTGTTTCTGGTACAAAGTGGCTCCCATTCGAGTTGTATTTGCAACTTAAGATCTGACATGGAGAGTCAGATGGTATCTGAGATGTCCAACCCCCTCATCTGACAGATTGAGAGACTGAGTCCCAGAGAAGGGAAGGGATTTGTACTTGGTGGAAAATGGCAGTTGTAGGATTAGAAGCACCCTGGCCACTGGCGGAGAGGGGATTCTCGCTCAGATAGTAGAGGGAGAGGGATGCTGGGGTCCTTTGCCAGTAAGACATTCATCTGGCATGATCCTGAGGACCCTCTATCATTCTGTCTAGGGTTGTAGGTTCAAAGAATGTTGAAGGAAGGAAGGAATACAAAACACAAACCAAGGCTGACCTTGAAAGTTCGAGGGTTAAAACCTGGCCAGATTCAAAGCAACTCGGTCCTAAAGCTCTGAGGCTGAAATTCCCTGACTTAGAATCTGTTTGGATCAATTATGTTGAGCAAGAGATGATTATAATTTCTCTTGGTCCAAAAATAGGAGAGAGACTTTCCATTCCCTATTGAAACAGGCTAATTGCTGTCTTGTATTCCAATAGAAAAATGAAAAAAAAGACAGAGACAAATGGGGGAGTGGGAAGGTGAGTGTGCATACACACCCATGTGCATGTTCACTGTTTCTGTAGGGGATAGAGATCCATATTTACAAATGTTTCATCACAAGCAATTGACGCATTCCTGAGAAGTTTGGGGTTCACCGCCTTTTTGTAAATTGAGTCACATTTGAAATAGGGTCTCTCTGGCATGCTTCCCCTTTCTATGGTGCTTTTTACAGTCTTTCAGTTTGTAGTGATACCTTTTCATCACCTTCGTCATCACCTTCATCACCGCTAGCTTAATTTGTGCTGATATCTTTTGTTTTTTTCAACACCTTCATCCCCAGATATATCCTTTCCCTTCTCTACCCAGTGAAGCATCCCTTGGAACAAAGAATGAAAAGAGGAAGAGAAAAAATAAAGAGCTCAGCAAAGTCTGACGGCACAAGCAGCATTCCACCCACATAACCCTCCACCTGTGCCAAGAAAGGAAGGAGGCTTGATTTCTCCTTTCTTATTAATTCAGTTTTATTTTCAATTCTGAATTCTTTCCCTTCCCCTCACCCCATTGGAAAAGCAAGAAAAATAAAATCCATTGTAATTTTTTAAAATTCAATTTTATTTTCTTTCTCATCTCTTCCTCAAAGGGGAGTTTGGTCAATATAATTACACAGTGTTTTGTTTTGATTATTTTCTTGTTCTTTTTTTCTATTTACACCATTATAGTCATTATACGTATGATTTTCCTGGATCGACTTTCTTCACTTTGCATCAGTTTATATAAATCTTCCCACGCTTTTCTTTGTTCTTTATATTTTTAAGAGTGTCATAATATTTCCTTTGTTTGTTTGTTGTTTTTTTTTGGTGAGGCAATGGGGGTTAAGTGACTTGCCCAGGGTCATACAGCTAGTAAGTGTCAAGTGTCTGAGGCCGGATTTGAATTCAGGGCTTCCTGAATCCAGGGCCGGTGCTTTATCTACTGCATCACCTAGCTGCCCCCAAGAGTGTCATAATATTTTCAAAGTGGCACTGGATAAAGCACCGGCCCTGGATTCAGGAGGACCTGAGTTCAAATCTGGCCTCAGACACTTGACACTTACTAGCTGTGTGACCCTGGGCAAGTCACTTAACCCTCATCGCCCCCCCCCCAAAAAAAAAGAAAAAGAAAAGAAAAAAATTAGGGGCAGCTAAATGGCACAGTGGATAGAGCACTGGCCCTGGAGTCAGGAGGACCTGAGTTCAAATCTGGCCGCAGACACTTAATACTTACTAGTTGTGTGACTCTGGGCAAGTTGTTTAACCCCAACTGCCTCATCAAAAAAAGAGAGAGAGAGAGAGAGAGAGAGAGAGAGAGAGAGAGAGAGAGAGAGAGAGAGAGAGAGAGATAATATTATATTTTCAAAGTGGCCTCCCAATACTGATATTTTAGGGAGAGACAAACATCATTATTCTCTATTTAGAGATGAGGACTCTGAAGTTCAGAGAAGACCAGTGGCTGGGCTGCAGGCACACAGATAGCAAGTGCTGCTGCCAGAATTCAGTTGGCCCCTGATGGGGGTTTGAAGGGTGAGGACTCTTCTAAGGGATCTGAGGAGCTGGGATTGTGCTAGGTGAGTCCCAGCTACGGGTGTTTTCCAGAGCCCCCAGTCACTGCTGCCTCCCTTGCCTTCTGCAGATGTGAATGAGTGTGAAGCTGAGAACGGGGGCTGTGAGTCTCAGTGCTGCAACACCATTGGCAGCTTCTACTGCAAATGTCCAGGCGGCCAGAAACTACGGGATGATGGGAAGGCCTGTGAAGGTAGGACTGGAGGTGGGGGGAGCTCTTTGGGATCACCTCCTCGGGTTGGGGGGGGGGGGCTTGGCTGAAGGGATGATGTTTGTGGTTGATGCACCTGTATCCATCCACACCTGGAGGTCAGAGGTCTGAGCTGGGGGTTTGGGGGTGGGGGTGAGCTGCTCAGCAATAAACTCCTAGCCTTGTCTGTCCTGACCAATCCCACCCTGTAATGTAGTCTGAGAGAGAGCTGACTCTCATGGAGAGGTTAAGTGACTTGTACAGAGTTACACAGCCAACCAGTATGAGAGTCTAGACTTGAACCCAGTGCTGTTCTCTTTTCTCTGTGTCGTGTTGCCTCCCCTTATACATAGTAGGTCCTCATAAATGTTTGTTGAATTGAATGTAGTTAATCAAACCAGCATTTATTAAGCCCCTTTCAATTGCATTCAATTCATTTCCCACCTCCCTTGTGTAAGCATTTATTAAGTACCTACTATATGTCAGGCAGTAAGGGGTAATGGGGGTGTGCAGACGACAAAAACAAAGTATCCTCTTCCCTCAAGAAGTTTATATTCCGGGACAGGAAACTCCATGTACACAAATAAGTGAGTAGACACAAAATCCATAGAAAGCATGGAAAATAAAAGGGAATCTCAGAGGGAGGAGCACTTATTAGGTGCTTCCTGTGTACCAGGCACACCAGCACCTGGGGGCATCAAGCAAGTACTCTTGTAGGAAGGAGATGGAGCTTGAGCCAAGCTTTGAAGAAGGCCATGGGGTTTAAGAGGCAGAGGAGAAGATGGAGTAGACTCCATGAAGAGCAAAGGAAAGAGGCGGGTAAAAGGGGGTGAATGTGAGGGACAGTGGGCAGCTGACTTTGTCTGGACTGGGACGGCACGAAGAGGAGGGTTGTGTGATCATCCATAAAGGGAGGTGGGAAATGAATTGAATGCAATTGAAAGGGGCTTCTATCCGGGGTTCTTAACCTGGGGCCTGTGAACATTTAAAAAACAAGCAGATAAGCGTCTCTCCATGCACCTGGTTTCTTTTGTCCTCTGCATTTTATTTTCCATATTTGAAAACGGAGTCCTGAGAAGGGGACCGTAGGCCTCCGCAGCTGGCCCAGGGGGTCCAGGACACAGAAACATTTCCATAGCTGGACCTGAGTCTTAAGATCATAAATTTAGGTCTGGAAGGAACCTCCCAAGTCATCAAGGCCAACTTGAACTTGAAAGGGGTTCACAGGAGAAGAGACAGGACTATTCTGGGCCTGCAGAGCCAGGGAGGATGGCTTTTACTGAGGCCTGGAATGAGAGGAGGGAGGGTGGGCGTCGCAGCAGTCTCAAGGATGTTGTGAGGGGTGGAGGGTGGTGCGGGGGGTGGGGGGGGCTGCTGGTGCTTCCCCGGTATACTGTGAGGGGTCTGTGATGAGGCCGCAGGTCATCAGGAAAAATGGGAGAGGAGTGTGGGGTACGAGAGGGAAGCTGCGGAAGGCAGGGTGGGCCAGGAGGCTCAGGGAGAAAGCAGGAGTCACAGATGGGTAGGCAGAAGAGCTGCGTTCAAATTCTACCCCAGTACACGTCTTGTGGGCTGCAGTTTTCTGGTTGGGTGAGATGACCTGTAAAATTCCTTCTGGCTCTGGATCTATGACGCTTTGAGCCCTCTTACCTGCCACCGTAGAGACATTGGGCAAGCCCCGTAACTCTCCAGGCCTCAGTTTCCTTCTCTGTAAAATGACACAGTTGTACTAAAGGGTCCCTTTCTAGTTCTTTGATCCTGTGGGCTGTTTGCCAGCATGAGAGAGCAGAGTATGTGTGTGTACATGTGCACACATGCACGTGTGTATTTATATGTGCACACACGGGTATGCATGAATGTGTGCATGTGTGTGGTGTGTGTGCACACATGTGAACCCTGTCTTCTGTGGCCCAAGGGGACAGGCACCTGCAAGACCATAGTCCTCAGGCCCTCATCATGTTCTCACCACATGTCAATCAGATCTAGGACAAGGAGTGAGAAAGCGTCCCCTGAGAAAGAAAACAGATGGAGGGAAAGATGAGGGAATGGCCCCCAGAGAGAGCCAGATTGTGGGAGCCAGTCACCAAACATGCTGAGAAGGTCTCCAGCGTGCTGGGAGGGGGCGCCTGGCCCAGCAGACACATTCCTCGCCTGCGTTTCTGGGATTCCATCACCTGCTCCCTTGGCCTGGGGCCTAGGTGGACCCCAGACCCTGCTGCTGCTGGAGAGCTACAGAGATGGGGAGCAGGGACCCAAGGAGGGGGAGGGCATCTGGTTTCCCTCTCCCCTCCTGTCAGATAATTCATGATTATCTCATTTCTCCCAGACTTCCTTTCCTAAAGTGAACTGGACCCATGTTCTCACCCCAGGAATGTAATAGCTCTGTCTGTGCCCACGGACAGCTGGGAGTTGTCTGTCCTGGAGTGGGGTGGAGGGACCAAAAGCTCCTTGCAGAGCCTGGGAGTAAGCCCGAGCTCGGGCCTGTCTTCTGGAAGATGTTTCAGAGCCAGGGGCTGGGGAAAGGGAAGAGAAAGGGAGGGAGGGGAGACTTGACCTTGGTTTTTTGTTTGTTTGTTCCTTTTGTTTCAAACTGTGGTCTATTTTACTTAGATCTCTAAACATGATTGAAAGACAGGTGGGGGACTACGGGTGTGCAACCCTGCATACAAATGTCAGACTGATTTGATGTGTTGGTCAATGTTGCAAAATTATCTTGTTTGTCTCTTTCTTATCCTTTGTTATAAGGAGTGACTTCCTTGGGAGAGGGAGGGGATGGATTATATTTGGAAGCCAAGGTCATATAAACACAGATCTATCAAACTTTTATGAAAGGTGACTAGAAGATAGGAGACAGAAGCAAAGTTGGGGGGTAGAGCTGAGATCAGTGGTCCTCATCCCTCCCTCCCCAGGGCCCTCTCTTCTGTTGGAGAATGAGGTGGGTGCCCCCAACACCACATTCCCATGAGAGTGAGTTCATACTGTATGGGTGCTACAAAAAGTAACTGTGTAAAAGACCTGGCAATGGGGAGGGGGGTGCTGGCTTTCTTCTGATATTTTAATCGCCATCGCAGGAAAGAGTGATTAGGTGTGTTCTTTTTGGCCCAGAAGGACAGAGCCAGGGGCACAGTGGACTCTGCTGCCCAGTCTACTCCAAGTAGAGCGGGAGCTCCCCCAGGGCAGGGCCTAGTGGTGGTTATCGGCTGCTCCGTAGGTCCTAGCACACTTGTGTACTTGCTGCTTAATAAACGTTTGTTGAATTAAATTGCCTTGTTAGACTGTTTGGCCTCTGAGGTCCCTTCACCCTCTGAGATTTTGTTACTCTGGGAACACTGCTGTTATTCAGGCATTTCCATGGTATCTGACTCTCGGTGACCCCATTTGGGATTTTCTTGGAAAAGATCCTGGAGTGGTTGGCCATTTCCTTCTCCAGCTCATTTTACAGATGAGGAAACTGAGGTAAACAGGGTTAAGTGACTTGACCAGGGTCACACAGCTAGTAAGTGTCTGAGGCTGGATTTGAACTCGGGTCTCCCTGACTCTCCAGGCCTGGTGCTCTATCCACCATGCCATCTGGCAACACTAGCTTGGTATAAATGTAGGAAATAAGAATGCTGAATGATTAAAGAGGAAGAACACCCATCACAGTTTAGGAGATCAGGGTTCTATTCTCACAGAAGCCACTGGCTCCCTTGGCACCCATAGGCCAAGTCTCATGACCCTCCCCTTGCCTCAGTTTCCCCATCTGGAAAACGGGGGTACTAGCTTAAGCTCTCCTGCCCCTCCCCCTTACTCTTCCCCCTTCCTCCTCCCCCTCCTCCTTCTCCTCTCTCTCCTTATCCCCCTCCCTGCTTCCTCCCCCTCCTCCGCCTCACAGGGACGTTGCCAACCTGAATGAAATGGGGCAGCAGGGAAGGATGGAAACAGAAGCTGTATCATGAAGAGCTACTGTTTAACTATCGATCTCACCTTTCCCCTGCCAACTGTCCCGGGAGCCATGTGGCACAGAGAGAGGGCCTGGGACTCCCATGCCAGTGCAGGCGGATGCCTCCAGCTCCCTGACTTCGAATCCAGACTCTAACAAGAGAGCCTTAAATCAGCCAACACCTCCGCGTTTAAAAATAAAAGGAGACGGAAAAGACGGGACGGGATCTTGCCTGCCAGAGGAAACACCGGGCTGAGATCGGGACGGACCCAGGATTTTATTTGTGGGAGAGGCTACAGGCAGAGTGCTCGTCTGGCACTCAGGAGGACCTGGGTGTGAATCCTGCCTCCGAAATGGATACAAGTCGCTTTATGTGGCTGAGCCTCGTTTTCTCCACCTGGAAAATGGGGATAGTGAGATCTCCCATTACTTCACAGGATTGTGAGACTCAGATGTCTGTTAAGTTTTGTTGTTGTTCACCCAGACTCCTCATGACCCCATTTGGGGTTTTCTTGGCTGAAAACCTGGAGTGTTTGCCATTTCTTTCTCCAGTTAGTTTTACAGATAAGGAAACTGAGGCCAACAAGGTGAAGTGACTTGCCCAGGGTCACACAGCTAGTAAGTGTCTGAGGCCAGATTTGAACTAAGGTCTTCCTGACTCTCAGCCCAGAGCCTCCCAGCTGTCCTTGTAAACTTCAAGTTGCTACATAAACATAGGTTATGATGATCATTATTTTATTTGCCTTTAATTATTTTTTTATTTATTCTGAAATACATCTACCATTCCTTTAAAGAAGATGACAGTGCTGCGAGGATGTGGGCTACCTCCTCCCACCTCTGTCATCTCCCCAGAAAGCCACCTGCCCTAAGCTTGCTACAGAGAGCTTTGGGCTAGCCTCGTGGTCCCCTCCTCCAGGTCTCTGTGGCCAGCAAGTTTGTAGGGTCATTAAACATAAAACCATAGCTTAGAGACCAAATCCAGCTCCTCCAGTTTATAGACGAGGAAATTGAGACTCAAGGTCACACAGTAGGTGTCTGAGGCTGGATTTGAACCCCAATCTTCCCAGCTCCAAGTCCAGTGCCCTGTCTCCCACCCCCTCCTACTTCACAAAACCAATGTACTCATGGGCCCTGGGGGCAGCCTTTAGCATGGTATGGTGAAAAGACACTGCATTTGGAATCGGGGGACCCAAGTTCACGTTCTGACTCTGCTGCTCATTCCCTGTGTGACCCATAACATGAAGGCTTAGATAACCCCTGAGATGATTAAGTCTATGATCCTCTGATCTTAGGAATGTGGGCTCTCTTGGGGTGTGTGGGGCATGTGTGTAGTGGAATTTGTTTCTGAAGACAACTTCAGAACCCAGATCTTGGACCACCCTGGTGAGGAGGGTGAGGTGGGGAAAATAACAGCAACTACTTCCCAGGATCGTGTAAGGATCAAATGAAATAATGTTTTTCAAAGTGCCTAATAAGCTATTATTTGTATATATAAGTATATGTACAGTAAATAAAACCAATCAGCAAACATTTATTGAGGGTCTACTCTGTGCCAAGCACTAGGCTTGTTTATTGGGGATACAAAGACAAAAGTCAAACAAGGAGGTACAGCCTCCTGTAGAAGGTGGCATATATGCCAAACCTTGAAAGGAACTAGGGTTTCTGAGAAACCGCAGTCCTCTCCAAATAATGGACTCAATCCCCAACATAGACATTCACCTGCCCCCTCATAATATACAACTCTCCTTAATGCACACGCCTCTCACCCCATCAAGGTCTCCCCATGTCCTCCCATGTATTTCCCTCAGTATCCTGTAGATATATGTACATCTCTTACAATGTGCCCCCATTGTATTCTCTATGACATCCTCATTATATCATCGCACTGTGAGTACACTCCCATATAGACACACTCCTGTGAAGAGGATGATTTAGCAGGATACCTGGGTTTTTGTTCCAGTTCTGTCCTCAATTACCTGTGCAATCTTGGACAACTCATGTCCTCTCTCTGGGCCATAGTTTCCTTCTTTGTAAAATGGAGAAGGGGGTCTTGAACTTGAGGACCTCCAAGACCTCAAATGAACCCAGAATCGTCAGGGGGGGTGGTGGTGCATATCTGTGATTTCTGTTACCAGTAGGTTGAGGCTGAGGATCTCTTGAGCTTGGGAGTTCTGAGCTACGATGGACTACAGCAGGTGTTTGCCTTAATTAAGTTGGACATTAATATGGCGAGGCCTCAGAAGGGTGCCACCATGTTAGAAAAGAAGCAGACCAAAGTTCCCACGCTGGTCAGATGGGGACGAGACCCATGACTAGCCCCCTGCACTTCCCACCCGGGTGATATTGGAAGACTCAGCAGTTTAAAAAAAATCACTGACTTATAGAATTTGAGAATTGGAAGGAATTCCAACCAACATCTCGTTCACCCTATAAATGAAGAAATCACCGTTATAATGTACCCGATAAGTGATCAACCAGCCTCTATTTGAAGATTTCTGAGGATGGGGAACCCAGCACCTTCAAGGGAGCCCATACTGTCATGGGATGGCTCCTCTCCTTGTTAGGACCTTTTAGGAAGCTCAAGCCTTCTCCCCCAGCTCCCCATCTGGGAAAAGCTTATCACCCAAAAGGGCATGAGATGGCTTTCGTCCAACTCTCTCTTTTCTTTTGGCAGGGCAATGAGGGTTAAGTGACTTGCCCAGGATCACACAGCTAGTAGGTGTCAAGTGTCTGAGGCCAGATTTGAACTCAGGTACTCTTGAATCCAGGGCCAGTGCTTTAACCACTGTGCCACCTAGCTGTTCCCTTCTTCCAACTCTCAACTAAAATCCCTCCTCCTGCATGAAGTGTTTCCCAATTCCTCTTAGTTCTAGTGCCTTCTCTCTGTCCATTATCTTCAGTTTATTCTGCCTATGTCTTGATTGTACACGATTGTTCGCATGTTATGTCCTCCATTAGAATATAGACTCCTTGAGAACATGGACTTTTACATTTTTTAACTCTCAGAATATACTATAATGCTTAGCATACAACAGGTGCTTGATAAATGCTCATTTCCTTCCTTTCTTTGTATCTCCAGCGCTTGGTACATAGTTAGGAGCCTAATAAATGTTTACTGATTTACCGTATTCAGTTGTTTCAGTCATGTCTGACTCTTTGTGGCTCCATTTGGGGTTTTCTTGGCAAAGATTCTAGAGGGGTTTGCCATTTCCTCCTTCAGGTCATTTGACAGATAAGGAAACTGAGGCAAACAGGGTGAAGTGACTTGTCCAAGGTTACATAGCTAGGAAGTGTCTGACACCAGATTTGAACTCACAAAGATGAGTCTTCCTGGCATAGCGTTCAACCCACTGCCCCACCTAACTGTGCATCTTAATGATTAGGATTGGTAAATCCTACCACAGTATTATGAATCATAGGTTTTAGGCTGCGAGAGATCTCAGTAGCCATCTTGTCCAGCTCACTTCCTTTTCCATATGAAGAATCTGAGCCTCAGAGAGGCTGACCTAACTAGCTCACACAGGTAGGAAGCCCCAGAGGCAAGGTTTGAACATAGGTCTTTCTGACTTCAAGGACAGCTATCAATCTACTAAGAAATAGCCTCTAGGAGGCAGCTAGGTGGCGCAGTGGATAGAGCACCGGCCCTGGAGTCAGGAGTACCTGAGTTCAAATCTGGCCTCAGACACCTAACACTTACTAACTGTGTGACCCTGGGCAAGTCACTTAACCCCAATTGCCTCACTAAAAAAAAAAAAAAAGAAGAAAGAAATAGCCTCTTTCTAACAAGCTAAGGTTTTTGCCTTTTCTTCATCCTCATGTTTTTTTTGTGTGTGGTTTTTTTTTTTTGTGGCAGCCTGTTTCTAGGCATAGAAGGCCTTCATTGAGTTCCTGCTGTCTTTTTGTAGCGGCAGCTAGTTGACTCAGTGGAATCAGGAAGACCTGAGTTCAAATCCATCCTCAGATCTTAATTACTTAATATCTGTGTGAACCTTGGCAAATCACTTCACCCTGTTGACCTCAATTTCCTCATCTATAAAATGAGCTGGAGAAGGACATATCAAACCACTCTAGTATCTTTACCAAGAAAACCCCAAATGGGGTCACAAAGAGTTGGACTCAACTGAAAACAACTGAATAACAAAAGGCACTTAATAAATGTTTGTTGCCTGACTCTTCCCGGGTTGGACCGTATCTGGAGCGGTATGCTCAATTCTTTTTTTTTTTTTTAAATTTTATTTATTTATTTATTTTAGTTCTCAACTTTTGTTTATACAAGCTTTCCAATTTCAGATTTTTCTCCCTCCCACCCCTCCCTCCCCCCTCCCCTAGACAGCAGGTAATCTGATATAGGTTATATCTATATATCTCTATACATATACATATAGATATAGATATATATACACACACATATATATACACATAATAACATTAATCCTATTTCTGCATTAATCCTGTTACAAGAGAAAGAATCAGAGCAGTGATGCAAAACCTCAAAATAGAAAGAAAAAAAAAAACCAACAGCACCCAAAACAAAAGAAATAATATGGTTCAATCAGCATCTATACTCCACAGTTCTTTCTTTCTTTTTTTTTTCTTGGATTTGGAGATCCTCTTCTATCATGAGTTCCCTGGAACTCTTCTGTACCATTGCATTGGTGAGAAGAATATAGTCCATCACAGTAGGTCAACACTCAATGTTGATGATACTGTGTACAATGTTCTTCTGGTTCTGCTCATCTCACTCATCATCAGCTCACGTAAGACCCTCCAGGTTTCTCTGAACTCTTCCTGCTCATCATTTCTTACAGCACAATAGTATTCCATTGTATTCATATACCACAACTTGTCCAGCCATTCCCCAGTTGATGGGCACCCCCTCAACTTCCAATTCCTTGCTACCACGTAAAGAGCAGCTATAAATATTTTTGTACATGTGGGTCCCTTTCCCCCTTCCGTGATTTCTTTGGGCAAAAGACCTAAAAGTGGGATTGCTGGGTCAAAGGGTATGCACAGCTTTATCGCCCTTTGGGCATAATTCCAAATTGCTCTCCAGAATGGTTGGATCAGCTCACAGCTCCACCAACAATGGTATGCTCAATTCTACATGTAACATTTAAGTGGCATCCACAGGCAACATAACCCAACACAGACTTAAGCTTGTCTTTTTTATCTCTCCCCCCCCCCAGGATATGGCTTGAGCCCTCACCCACATTGTGAAACTGGAGACCCCTAAAGTCAACCCAGGTTTAGATACTCAGATATTACAGGGCCCACAGAACCTTACACAAACAACGGTCATGTAGAATCAGAAAAACCATTCAGTTAGAACAGAAAAGCATTAGAACAGTTCTCAGCAGCTATCCCAGAATGAATATACTCCTGCTCTTTTTGATAGCATAGCCTTGAGGAACTGGCACCCATCCAGCAAATGGGGAAAATAAGAGACAGTGCTTTGGCCACTTTGACCAATCCATCCCTTCTAGCTCTTGGTCATCACTTGAGCCTCTATTTGTACTTCTCTCCATACAACTTGAAGACCATAGCAATCCCAAGCAATGTGGCTTCACTTCCGAGAGGTGACTGCCCCAAGGTCAATCAATGCATGCAATGCCTCTTCCCCAACTTAACTCTCTGCTCTTTTTTTTGGGTGGGGCAATGGGTGTTAAGTGACTTGCCCAGGGTCACACAGCTAGCAAGTGTCAAGTGTCTGAGGCTGGATTTGAGCTCAGGTTCTCCTGAATCCAAGGCTGGTGCTTTATCTACTGTGCCACTTTAGCTGCCCCTCTCTGCTCTTTAAAAAAAATAATGAAAATAGTATTTTATTTTTTCCAATTACACATAAAGCCAATTTTCAACATTCTTTTTCTATAAGATTTTGCATTCCAAATTTTTCTTCCTCCTCCCCCTTCCCCTTCCCCAAGACAGCAAGAAATCTGATATAGGTTATACATGTGCAATCATGTACAACATATTTCCACATTAGTCATGTTGGGAAAGAAGGAAAAGAACAAAAGGAAAAAGCCACAAAAAAACCCTAAGAAAGTGAAAATCGTCTACTTCAATCTGCATTTAGACTTCATAATTCTTTTTCTGGCTGTGGAGAGCATTTTTCATCATGAATCTTTTGGAATTGTCTTGGATTATTCATTGTATTGCTGAGAAAAGCTAAGTCTATCGCAGTTGATCCTCACACAATGTTACTGCTACTTTGTACAATGTTCTCCTGGTTCTGCTCACTTCACTCAGCTTCAGTCCACTTAAGTCTTTCCAGGTTTTTCTGAAATCTGCCTGCTTGTCATTTCTTGTAGCACAATAGTATTCCATGACATTCATATACCACAACTTGTTCAGCCATTCCCCAACTGATGGGCATTCCCTCGATTTCCAATTCTTTGCCACCACATAAAGAGCTGCTATACATATTTTTATACATGTGGGTCCTTTTCCCTTTTTTATGATCTCTTTGGATAACAGACCTAGTAGTGGCATTGCTGGATCGAAGGGTGTGCATGGTTTGATTGCCCTTTGGGCATAGTTCCAAATTGCTCCTCAGAATGTTAACTCTCCATTCTTGGCAGGTCAACATTGCCCAATCACCTAGTTTGGTCTTTCTCACATGGTTCTCATAATTTTACTCCTTCCCCCCAAGGATTTTGTCCCATGTGCCAGTGTCCTGAGAAATGAAGACCTGGTTGAATGGGCACAGTCATCTTTTGTAGGGTAGACTTATGATTATCCAATCAGTCAATCAATAAACATTTATGAAGCACCTATTATGTGCCAGGTCCTATGTGCTAAGTTCCATTAGGACACTCCTAGTGGAAGGCACCCAAGGTGGTAATGGGCCTGAAGACAATGTCAAGCAAAGGTCAGTGGAAGGGACTGGGCATGTTTCACTGGGAGAAGAGACCACATAAGGGCACGTGGTAGGTGTTTTTGAATATTTGATTTTAATTTTTTTTTTTTGGTGGGGCAATGAGGGTTAAGTGACTTGCCCAGGGTCACACAGCTAGTAAGTGTCAAGTGTCTGAGGCTGGATTTGAACTCAGGTACTCCTGAATCCAGGGCTGGTGCTTTATCTACTGCGCCACCTAGCTGCCCCCGGTGTTTTTGAATATTTGAAAGAATATCATGGAAGAGGGTCGAGGCTTGTTCTTGTTGGTCTTATTATTTCCCTATTTCTGTCAAAGGTGCCACCATCATTTTAGTCACCTGGGTTCTAAACTTCAGATTCATCCTCAGTTTCTTCCTCTCACTCAACCCACATATCTAATCCATTCCTAAAGCCTGCCACTTCTCTGCACCTCACACTTTGATTAATGTCCTCATCCTCTGTTGCCTGGGCTATTGTAATAAGTCTCCCAACTGTTCTCCCTGCCACAAGTCTCTCCTTTTTCCAGTTCATCCTTCACATAGCCATCAAAGTGATTTTTCCTAAAGTGAAGGTTCTGATGGTGTCACCTTCATAGGCAGTAGGCAGCCATGTGGCCCAGTGGATAGAGAGATGGGCTTGGAATCAGGAAGACCAGAGTTCAAATCCAGCCTCAGATACTTCCTGGCTGTGTGACCCTGGGCGAGTCACTTCACCCGGTTTGCCTCAGTTTTCCCATCTGTAAACTGAGCTGGAGGAGAAAATGGCAAACTGCTCCAGTATCTTTGTCAAGAAAACCCCAAATAGGGTTACAAGAAGTCAGATGCCACTGAAAAACAACTGAATCACGTGCGCCAGGTACCATGCTAAACACTTCACAGATATTATCTCATCTTAGCATCACAAAAATTCTGGGTGCTATTATTATCCCCATTTTCCAGTTCAGAAAACTGAGGCAGATAGAGGTTAAATGACTTGTTCAGGGCCACTCAGCTGGAACACATCAGAGGCTGGATTTGAATTCCAGTCTTCCTGACTCTAGGCCCAGCGCTCTACCCATTTCACCACCTCAGTGCCTTTTAGGGACGTAAAGGGCCAATGGAACCAACAGCTGGTCGATGTAGGTAAGGAAAGAGCCAAGGGTGACTCCAAGGTTTCAAACCTTGGGAACAGGAAAGTTTGGAGGAGAGGTGGGTTTAGGACCACATAATGTGAATTCTCTTGGATGCAGAGAGTTGGAGATGCTAATAGGACAGACATCTCCCCCTCACCTCACATCCTATCAGTCACCAAGTTCTTCTGCCTGGGTCTGTCTGGCCTTTTTCCAAGGCTGACCCAGTTTGAACAAACATTTCTCTCTTGGCCAAAGTTGCTTTGGACCCCCTGGGGGATTCTTGGAGGCCAGCCAGGCATTGCCAGAAGGGCGTTAGTGATTTCCCCTTCTCTTTTCCCACCAGCCGATGTCTTGAAATAGGAGGTAATAAATATGGGTTGAGTCGTGTCGCATTGAATTGAAGTCCAAAACATGATCTTTTCAGGTTTGAGGGGCCTGGTCCATTAGTCGGGGAACAAGCAAACATGCCTGGCATTCAGCTTGGCTCTAGCATTTCTTTGGGAGGCTGGGAAATTTTTAGTTTCGGAGGTCAGAGGGAAGAATCCCTTCAACTCACATGTATATTGTGATTTAAGGTTTACAAAACATCTTACCTCGTGTGATCATCCTAACAACCCTGCGGAGGTGGGTGCTATCATTGTACCCATTTTGTTCGGGATAATAAAATCCCTAGATGGGGAAACTGAGACTCAGAGAGAGACCCCTAGTAAGCGTCTGACTCCTGTTTGTTCTAGGATACTGCACTGCCTCTCAAAAGGATTCTCTGTTGGGGATTGTTTGGTTCCGTGTTGTGACACCATTGGACTGTGAGCTATTTGAGAGAAGGGACTTTTTTGGGAGGGGGATTGGGGGGAAAGTGCTTTTTTGCATCCTCAGGGTGTAGCACCATGCATGGCGCATAGTAGGCTCTTAATAAATTATTTCTTCCTCTATTATTAAGGGAGGAAGAAATTCCCCCTTCTAGACAATCTTGCCCAACCTACTTGATGTTCCTGGTGTTTGTTGTAGCCTTTTCTTTATTTCTGCTCGTGTCTCCCTGTTTTCATGGAGCAGGGACCCACCCCCTCCCCAAATTCTCCAGTCCTCCAGCCATTCATGTTTGGAATGGCCCAAGCTCAGAGACACAACATGGTGAGAGGTTACGTGTTCTCCGGAGCCAAGTGCCTGATTTGTTTTCTCTGTCGTGCTTCCAGGCCTGGCCTCAGCCTTCTCTGGCGTCACAGAAGCAAGAGAGTGGGCCTTCTGGGGCCGTGCGAGAAGGGTTGATACGATATCAAGATGTGAGAGGGAGGAAAATGTGGGTCTCCTTGGTCACCGGTTTGGGAGAGAGGTGGATGCTGAAGTCTCTGGGCTTTATGGTGCGTGTCAGGCTGTGGGGGTGAGCCCAGAAAACGCTCCGTGTGATGGATCGATGTTATAAAATTGTGCTAGGTTTGGCCTCAGAAAACGTGGCCGGAGGGACCCTTTGGCCCCGGGCTTGGGTAACCTCTCCAGGATGGTGCATTTGTCATGTTTTGTGAGACAGGAGAGAGGGCTGGCGTTTGTTGCTCCTTCGTGCCGGGGACAGGAATCCAGTTCCCTCCTACGGGCTGGGTTTGGCAACTTCTCACTCCTGTGGCTTCTTAGGCAAGGAGCAGCCTCAGAAAGGAATACATCTTCCTGGTGGATTCTGAAGGGCCAGCGGGTTTGGGCCTACAACATGGTGGGGAATGAAGTTGTCAAAATCTAGGACCTCCTGGGGATTTGCTGTAGTTGGATTGTCTCCTCGCTTCATCTTATCCAGTGATCTTGAGCTTACAGGCCCATCAAAGCAGGGGATGCTGGGGATGATAAATGCATGTTCTTGGAATAACCCGGCTTTTTCATTCAATCCCCTTCCCACGCAGGTTATGCTCAACACCATTCGTCAAGGTACGTACACCACAGCCTCACTGGCCAAAAGCTAAGGCCAAGGAAGCCGTGGCACATCTGAAGGAAAGAAGGTCTCAGTCAGTAAGATATGATTTGTATCTTTCACTCGTCCTGGCTGTGTGACTCTGGGCAAGTCACTTAACCTCTCAGGACACCTGGCGACTCTTGGAGCCTTTGTGCCACAGAACTTAAAGTGATCTGCATTGGTGAAGGGAGTTTCTTACCAGGATTACTTTGTGTGGATAAAATTACAAATCAAGAAAAAGAAAAGGAAAGAAGGAAGGAAGGAAGGAAGGAAGGAAGGAAGGAAGGAAGGAAGGAAGGAAGGAAGGAAGGAAGGAAGGAAGGAAGGAAGGAAGGAAGGAAGGAAGGAAGGAAGGAAGGAAGGAAAGGAAGAAACTCTTCGAAGGCTGGTGCTCTTTTGTCCTTGTCTTTGTATGCCAAACACATCACTGTAAGAGTGAAAAATAGTAGGTGCTGGGGACAGCTAGGTGGCACAGCGGATAGAGCACTGGCCCTGGATTCAGGAGTACCTGAGTTCAAATCTGGTCTCAGACACTTAACACTTACTAGCTGTGTGACCCTGGGCAAGTCACTTAACCCCAATTGCCTCACTAAAAACAAAAAAATAGTAGGTGCTTAATAAGTGCTTCATAAACAGAAGGGAATCAGAGACAAATACAGCAGGATCTAGCACCTTCTGTTTCACTATTAGCCATCGAGGTAATGTAATGGATAGAGGGCTGGACCCAGAGTCAGGAGGACCTGAATTCAAATCCTTCCTCAGATACTCAGCCCTATAAGTTTTGGCAAATCATTTAAACCTTGCTCTGCTTCTCTTTCTCACCTGTAAAATGGGAGTTACTATACTAGCACCTACTTCCCTGAGTTTTTGTGAGGGTCAGCTGAGAAAGAATTTGGAAAATGCTTTGTAAACCTGAAAATGTTAGACAAAAGCTAAGAGATTATGATTCTACCAACCTATATGGACCTCCCCTGTGCTCCCCTCTCTCCCTGCTTCCCATTACTGTGGGCCTTCCCTCCTTCCTAATGCAGCCTGAGGTTAGGGGCATGAACTGTCATTCAAGGCTCTCCTAGGATTTTTTCCTCATTAGTGGGGCCCAGAGTGGGCCAACCCTCACATGAAAAATGATTTGGGTGTGGTCTCTTTACTCCCTTCCCAGGTTGAAAGTTAAGTGGGGTCCAGAGAGCAGTGTCCTAGCCCGGGAGCCAGGGGCCTGGGCTTTAGGGCTCATTTCTACTACTGTCTGGTTCTATGGCCCTAGGCAAGTCAAATACTCCCATCTGGAAAATGAGGGTGATACTATATTTATTTATGTTTTACTGCTTTTCTGGCCCAGAAACCAGGATGGAGACATTAAGTGGAGGATTTTTATAATTCCTCCCTCTGGAGGATATGAATAATAGTCTTTATCATAACTCACATTTCTATAGGCTCATAGAGAGAGCCAGAAAGGGAGAAACCTCAGAAACTACCCTTCCCCCCAACCCCCATCTTCTTTTTACAGATGAAGAAACTGAGGCCCCCAAAGGGGAAGTGACTCATCCAAGGTCCCACCAGTAGCATCAGAGATGCTACTTCCTGCTCCCACATAGGAGTTGCAGAATCTTCCTTTTCCTGGGAGGTACAGGGTAAAGTCTCATTTTACAAGTTAGGAAACCAAGGTTCAGAAAAGTTGTGACCTCCTTGTGCCTTATGTCTGTGCCACTCATAAGTGTCTGAGGCAGGATTAGAACCAGTTACTCCTGCATTTATGAGGGAACAAATTCCTTTTTGATTATTGTTATTTTTAAGCTCGAAAGTCGAGAAAGAGGCAGGATGATATGGAACACCGGCTCTGGAGTCAGTATCTGAGTTCAGATTTTATCTCTGATACTCCCTGTAACTCCTCTGAGTTCCGTTCTCCTCATCTGTAAAATGAGGGGGTTGATAAGGTCCTTTCAGCTCTAAATCTGTAAAGTAGGTACAACCTAGTGAATTTGGATTCTAAAGACATAGTTCCGAGTCCCAGCTTTGCTACTTCCTCCTTCGGTGACCTTAGCAAAGTCACTTGACTTCAATGGGCCTCAGTTTCCTCATGTATAAGATGAGGGAACTGTTCTTAGGTTTCACCTCACACCTAACAAATTAATAAAGATGATAAGAAATGGGAATAGTTTGTGTTGGAACGATGTGGAAATGCATCGTTGGTGGAGCTGTGAATTCATTCAGCCATTTAAGAGTGCAATATGGAATTGTGCAAATAAAGTGGCTAAAATGCCCGTCCCCTTGACCTAGATAGACTCTCCTGCTAGACCTTTGCCCCAAGGAGATCATTGATGCAGGGTCCCATATACACTAAAATATTTCTAATAGCAGGAAAATCCCACTGTGAGGTCTTACTCTCATCTTCGGTCGGCAAGTTTCTCCTGGTGCCTCTATCTTACGGCTGTCCTTCATCTTATCCCAGTTCTCATATTTCTGGACTATGCTGTCCCATTCTGCAACTTCCCTCAGCCCCCAGGGCCTCCTCACTTGGAGCATCCCCCGAAGTCTTTTGAACCTGGCTCTTTCCTCGGGAATGCTCACCCCCGTCTCCTATTGGCTTGTTTTTCCTAGAGCTGCCATTTTGCAGAGGAGCTCACGCCGGCCTTCATTCCCTTCTGGGGCCTGTATCTGGCTTCCAGCCTTCACAATCACACTCCCATATGTGTACCTTGGTAGACATCTCTGATGCTGTAAGTGGTCTCTTCTCACAGCACCACATCTTCCCCCCGGCTTCTCTCTATATCATTCTGGGCCCTGTCAAGTCTCCTTGCCATCCAAGAATTAAAGCATGGGAAGAAAGGACCAGAGGCTCTGCCCGTTAGGAGACTGAGTAGTGAAAAGTCCCTGGAGAACCAGCATTACCAACGCCTTTGACATTGTCTTGACAGAAGTCCCACTTGACCCAATATAAAGCTATGTTGGCTGTTGCCCCAGAGAAGTTAAACAGTCTGACCCTTCCCTTGGCTCCCTGATGGCTGGGGGGGCTTCTAGGAGAGCCATAGACTTGGCCCGTGTCACCAATCAGGGAGTGGCCTAGTCCCTGCCAGTCACAGCTCAGTGGGCTCCACGATGGATGACTGGGGTTGGGGGACTTGTCACTAGATCACAGACCCCACTGGGGGCTTTGATGTGCTCACTAAACAGATGACTCTGTGGTAACAACTGTGGGATGTGACCCTTCATGGGGGAGGAGGGGTGGTTCCATCTTGTAGGCCCCATTGTTTGTTTTCAGGATCAAAAATGACACCGAGATGATTTTAATCTCCCCAGCTTCCATGGTGGGCCTCCTTCCTGGGCTCAGGATGGATATTGCTTCAAGTAGGAGAGATGATTGCCTACATTCCTCCCACCTCCTCTTACTCTGCTCCCTCCCTCTCTCCCTCCCTCCCCCTCCCTTCCCCCCCTGCCCCTCTCTTTGGGCCTTATTATCTTTCTATGCTCTTTTCCTGTCTTCATCCAAGAGAGAACAGATGGGAAATGCAACCCCAAATGATTCACACCCCACTCAGCTTCAACTGGGAAAAGGATGCTTGGTTTAAAGCAGGGATTTGGATTTTCTGAGGCCTCGAGGGAGAAGAGAGGAATGTGGGGAAGTAGCGAGCTGTCCTGAAGACAGTTGACTTATGAACCACTTATAAAACTCCCATGTGACTCCTGCCATGGAGTGTGCTATCTTGTCGGTGATCTCAGGCCATCTGTTGTTTTTCTCAAGAAGGGCCTATGGATAGCAATAGGGAGCTTGGCCAGTGGTATCTGGCTTTTCACCTGTCTCTTTAAGTCATGCATGGGCAGCAGAATTGTGGAGCGGAGAGATTGATGAACTTGGAGTCATGGGTGGAAAACTGGAAGGGGCTTCACTGGCCATCCAGTCCCATTCCCTCATTTTACAAAAAAGGAAACTAAGGCCCAGGGAACTTGAGCAACTTGCTCAAGGCCACACAAGTGGAAAGCTTCAGAGGTGGGACCCAAACTCAGGTCCTCTGATTCCAGAGACTCTACTGTACTATAATGCCTTAGGAAGGCCTGATTTCCACTCCTCCCTCTGATACTTGCTATCTGTGTGACCCCGGGCAAATCACTTAACCTCTCTGGACTTCAGGATTTTCCTTTGCAAAATGAGAGGATCTGGCTAGATGCTTTCTGAGGGTCATTTGAGACCTGAGAGTCTCAATGTTAGATACCATCCTTCCAGAGCCCAGATCATTGGGAAGTATCCAGTAACTCAGGCTGCCGTGTAAGTGAGGCATAGTGGATAGAATACAAATCAAGGAAACCTGAGTTCAAATTTCACCTTCAACAATTACCAGCTCTGTGATCAATGGACAAGCCATTCTGCCTCTGAACCTTGGGGTAGCTGGGTGTTGCAAGCACACATTGGCAGCATTTCTAACTGGAGGCATCCCATTGCATTAGCATGGGTTAACCATACCTCAACAATTTGTGCAAATCTTTGGGAGAGCACCCTCCAGAATGCCATTGTACCCAAATACCCATCAAGGCATGGAGAGGTCAGGGCAGCTAGGTGGTGCAGTGGATAAAGCACCAGCCCTGGATTCAGGAGGACCTGAATTCAAATCCGGTCTCAGACACTTGACACTTACCAGCTGTGTGACCCTGGGCAAGTCACTTAACCCCCATTGCCCTGCCCCCCCCCAAAAAAAGGCATGGGGAGGCAAAGGGACTGGTGTAAGGTAAGCCTGACTAGCAGGCACGAGCAATCCATAAAAGGCTAGTGGCCAGGAGCCCCTCCTGCACAGGGAGAAGAAATGAACTTCTGGATTGGATTCATTTAAAGTTTGGGGGGAAAGCAAAGGAAACAGAATCTCCAACAAATGTTCTCTTCCAAGAATGTGATTATTTTGTATGTGTTTGATGGTTCAGTTCATAATTTAAAAACTAAATTTTAAAAAGAGATATGAATTTCTTGGCTTTCTATTAAGGTTCCTTCTAATTCCAAGAGTGTATGATTCTAAGTCTAGAATACTAGTTATACAGAAATAATGCCTTCTACACTAACTGAAAACAGAATATATGGTATATTAGAAAGAATATTGGCATGGCAGTCCAAAGGTCCGGATTCAAATCTTGATTCTGCTATCTATTACCTGTGTGGCCTTGGGGGAGCCTTTTCTGGGCATCATTTTCTTACTCTATAGAAAGGGGAGTTTGGGTTATATGACATCAAAGGTCCCTTCTAATTCTAGATTTATCATTCTATGATCATTCAAATCCTGCCCTAGAAACTTACTAGCAATGTGGCCTTGGGGAGGACACTTATCTTCTCTGGTCTTCACTTTCTGCTTCTATAAAATGAGGAGATTGTCGGAGGTATCAAACTGGGCTCAAAGTCTGAACCAGATTAAAATGTAATTGAGACAACTTTAACCAAATAAAAATACAAATAAACACAGTAATGTTAATTTGTGGTTTTCTTTCTTCTTCTTTTTTCTTTTTTTTCTTTTCAGGGCAATGGGGGTTAAGTGACTTGCCCAGGGTCACACAGCTAGTAAGTGTCTGAGGCTGGGTTTGAACTCAGGTCCTCCTGAATCCAAGGCTGGTGCCTTATCCACTGCGCCACCTAACTGCCCCCAATTTGTGGTTTTCTAAGGCAGAAGATGCCTGAAAGCATCTGTTTCTGTTTTGAGTCTGAGACCATTAGATTAGATGACCTCTAAGTATCTTCCAGATCTGGGTCTATAGTCTATAATCTTGGCCTTCTTTCCGCAGGGAAGGGTCGGAGAGTTAAACTCTGCTGCTCTGGGAAGTAGTTAAGGATCAGGGAGATGATAGGGTTTGCATAGGGTCACATGGCTATTAAGAATCAGAGCTAGGGGGCAGCTAAGTGGCACAGTGGATAGAGCACCGGGCCTGGATTCAGGAGTACCTGAGTTCAAATCTGGCCTCAGACACTTAACACTAACTAGTTGTGTGACCCTGGGCAAGTCACTTAACCTCAATTGCCCTGCAAAAAAAAAAAAAAAAAAGAATCAGAGCTAGGATTCTAGCCCAGTGTTTCCAAACTACCTTCATGGCTTCTACAAAAGGTAAAGGGAAAATTGAGTGCAGCCTACCCTCTATAGACCAAAATGAATTAAGGTTTAAAGACCTTCTGGAAGGCTGAAGTGTGATCCAAAGTAATGAGCTCAAGACTGTGAAGAATATTATAGGGTTTGGCTCAAGACCTAGTGAACCTAATGAGGGTTGGTAAAAATTTGATGTACTTGGAGTTTTGAAAATATGATCAAAAAAGAATCAAACTGAAACAGGAGAGTTAGGAAGTTGACACCACAAAGAATAGCCACTAGGTAATGCATAACAGGACTTGAGTTTGTGTGACCCTGGACAAGTCACTTAAACCTCTCTGCCTCAGTTTCCTCATCTGTGAAATTGGGTTAAGAATAACACCTACTGGGGCAGCTAGGTGGCACAGTGGATAAAGCACTGGCCCTGGATTCAGGAGGACGTGAGTTCAAATCTGGCCTCAGACACCTGACACTTACTAGCTGTGTGACCCTGGGCAAGTCACTTAACCCTCACTGTCCACCCCCCCCAAAAGAATAACACCTACCCCCCAGAGTTGTTGTGAGGATCAAATGGAATATTAATGGTAAAGAACTTAACACAGTGCCTGGTGCATAGTAGATGCTATATAAATGTTAGCTCTTGTTATTATCATTATTATCCTTAGAAGGGCTTGGAAAGTCACAAGAGATAAAATTCAAGAAAAGGACTAGTCTTAACAAGTATGGCCACTGATTTCTGTGTGTAAATGCACCAAGAATGGGTCACAAAGCAGGGTGAATTAGTTATCCTCACGCAAGCAAGGAAATTGGACCTCAGAGTTAGCACTGGGACTTGGTGGGATGGGACCCATGGCTTTAGAAGGATTTAATGTATCCAAAAGGAAAAATATACCTGAAAAGGAATGAGGAGGAGGGCGGGGGGAGAAATAGGGGGATAGTATTATTTTATTTTAAGAAGAGAAAATTAATATGAGAAAATCCTGAAACTGGTGGGGGGGAAAATATGATGGAGAGTATTTGGATAAAGATCAAGACTCAGAGACAGAGGTGAGATTGTCATGGGAGTTTTCTACAGACCTCCTGGGCAGAGAGAGGAAATAGATGAGGAATTCTGAAAAGAGATCACAAGCTTTTCAGAGCCAATCTAGTCACTATTAGATGGAAACGGGGAGGGACTTTAATTTGTTCCAACATCCTCTGGCATTTTGTCTCTGCTAAAAGCAGAGCAACCAAAATTTTCTTGGATCAACCTTGATGATAATTTCCTGATTCAAAAGTTGAAGGAACCATGATTATTACCAACAATAGAAATAATAGTAACAACAACAATAATAAACATTAATAAGGCACTTTAAGGTTTTCAAAGGTGTTTTATACAGAGAAGGAAACTGAGGTTTAAATGGGGAAAAGGGGGCTTATTCAGGGTCACAATGGACTGGTTCTCACCAGTAAGGAAGAACTAGCTGATGAAGAGAGTAGAAATGAAAGAAGTGACCAGTCATCCAAACTTATAATTTCAATATCATCCTGGATTTCTCACTATCTCCCACCCACCATATCCAAGCTGGTGCCAAGGCTTGTTGATTTCACTTATGCAACTTATACACTCCCTCTTCTTCTCTGACACTGCCCCCAGTCTGGTTCCAACCCTCATTACCTCAAACCTGGACTACTGTACTAGCTGCAGATGGTTCTGCCTGCCCCAAGTCTCTCCCCATTCCAATCCATCCTTCATTCAACCACCAAAGTGATTTTCCTGAAGCTCAGATCTGACTCTCCTCCTCTGTAAACTCCAGTGGCTTCCTATCATCTCCAGGATCAAATTTTAAATCTGCTGGCATCTAAAACCCTTGATAACCCAGTACCTTATTACACTTTATCCTCCTTTATATTCTCCATGACCCAGTGACACTGGCCTTCTTTTTCACAAAATATTCCATCTCCTAATTCCCTTCTCCTGACAGCTTCCTCACTGGCTGTCCTCAATGCCCGGAATACCTTCCATCCTCATCTCCATCCCTTGGCTCTTTTGGTTTCATCTAAGAGCTTAAACTCCATCTTCTGAAGTAGTCCCCCTGCTGCTAGTGCCTTCCCTCTGAAATTAATTTCCATTCACCCTGTCTATATCTTGTGTGTATGTAGTTATTGACATGCCCTTTCCCCCCATTAGAGCATAAGCTCATTGAAGGCAGGGACATTGTTTTTGCCTTTCTTTGTATCCCCAATACTTGGCATGGTGCCTGTCACATAGCAAGGACTTGGTTACTGGCTGACCCACTCCCTCTTATGATACAGGAGACTAAAGCTAGACATTAAATGACATTTACTGGAGATTTTTAGGAAAGCAGTTTTCAAAAAGTTCAGAGAAAACATAGTAGGGACTGCCTCTTCCTCTGCCCTAGACTCCATTGTCCAGGCCCCGTGAGGTGCTGTATACCCCTTTCCATCTAGATACTGACTCACTCTACCCCCTAACCCAGAACCCTCCTCCATACGACCTTTGAACCCACTACCTATTTCCTGAAAGTCATCGGTGGGAAACAATCTGCCCTGCTTGCTACTTCTTAAGGTTCACCAAGGCTGCACCATCTGTCCTGCTCTTTTGTCCTCCAAACTCCTGGGCATTAAAAAATCTGACCTGCCATTGTACTCATGGACTTGTCTCCTGCATTATAAGGACCACCTGGTTTTCCCATCTTCCCTGAAGCTGTCACCTCTCATGTGTATCTCATTTCTAATTGTCTCTTCCAGGGCTTAGCACACAGGAAGCACTAATAACCACTTTTCCATTCCAAACTCTTGGGTAGCATTTTGTAGGGGAACTACACCCAGGAAGGATATGAATCTGCCAAGAGGGAAATTCTGAAGGCAAAAAGAAACAATTCTGATGAAGGGAAAGGGGGCGGGGCAGTAATTGTCTAATGAAACTGATGTGAAGAGATGCACAGCAAACCCCACTGACCAATTTAAATTTAGGAAGAGATGGGCCAAATGTAGAAACAAGGTATGATCACAGAAGATGGCTATAAAAGAACGGAATTGCCCCATGAGAAGAGGGCCAAGTACTAAAGCTCAGAATAAAATGAGACTTTTTTTTTGGTGAGGCAATTGGGATTAAGTGACTTGCCCAGGGTCACACAGCTAGTAAGTGTCAAGTGTCTGAGACTGGATTTGAACTCAGGACCTCCTGAGTCCAGGGCTGGTGTTCTATCCACTGTGCCACCTAGCTGCCCCTATAAAATGAGACTTCTAAGAAATGCTATATGGACAGAAGAAAAAGGCCTGTCTTTAAAAACTATTTTGGGGAAAAACAGAACAAAAGAAGGAATGGAAGCTAGGTGGCATAGTGGATAGAGCACCAGCCCTGGATTCAGGAGGACCTGAGTTCAAATCCAGACTCAGACACTTGACACTTACTAGCTGTGTGACCCTGCGCAAGTCACTTAACCCTCATTGCTCCACCAAAAAAAAAAAGAAGAAGGAATGGGATCTCCACTTAGGGTTGGTTGAATGATGGTAACTAGCAAGTGGAGAGAAGGAACGATCGCTCTATTATTATTATCACTGTTTTCTTTTCCAAGGGGGTGATTTTTGGCCTGAAAAAGACAGAACAAAAATGGTTAATAAGAAGGGGGCAGCTAGGTGGCGCAGTGGATAGATCACTGGCCTTAGAGTCAGGAGGACCTGAGTTCAAATCTGGCCTCAGACATTTGACACTTACTAACTGTGTGACCCTGGGCAAGTCACTTAACCCTAATTGCCCTGCCAAAACAAACAAACACACACACACACACACACACACACACACACACACACACACACACACAAAATGGTTAATAAGATATTGAAACCTAAGAAATATATCACTGAATCTGAGAGTTGGAAGGGGGACTTGGTGGCCATCCATTCTGATCCATAATCAAAAAGACCCCATCAAAATGCTCAACAAGAGCCTAAAGCCTCCCCTTCCACACTGGGAAGACTCTCATGGTTAGGAAGTTTATCCAGATCTCAACAATTTCCATCATTGCTCTTACTTCTGTCCCCTAGGGCCAGTCAAGGGAAGCCCCATTCTTTTCCCACATGATGGTCCTTTGGTTAGCCCCTGAGTCTTCTCTAGGCCACACAGCCCCATTTCCTTCAGCCCATCAGCAGTTTGGGTCCAGAAAAGGACAACCAGGATGATAAATGGCCTTGAGTCTCCAAGGACACTGATCGATGCCCTTCTGTCTGCGGTGCCCTGGGCTGACCAGTATTCCTCATAGTTTTCTGCTGGCCTGACACATCCTTATTCCTAGAAACAATGCCCCCTCTTAACCCGGTGCTTTATGCCAGATCATGCCCAGCTCTCCTCTTCATTTCCATCACAAATTCTGAGTGGCAGGTGGTCATTTCCCTTCCCGTATTCCCATCATTTCCACCCCAGCACCTGGTTCTTCCTTGTTGATGAGAATGAGATTCAGTGCAGAATGACATTTTCATTAACACAAATCAAGGAGCCATTTATTAGCTGTTCGACTTTTGGCAGAGAGAGCGAGCAGCAGATGTCTACGTTATTCAAGTCCCCCACCTCTACTGTAGAGGGTTTCTCTTCCAGGCTTGTGATCTGTTTCCCAAATTCTCCCTTTATTTCCTCCTAGTGGGAAGGCATTTCCTCAAAGGAGGGAGATGTTAAGAGAGCACCTCATTATTCTGGATAAGTGCAAGGCAATAGGTCCAGGAAACAGCATCTCAGGATGTCTTAAAGGAGTGGCGATTGCCTAACTGCCCCAGCCTGGAGATGGCCAAATGTTGCTCTGGCCTTCAGCAAAAGCAGAGAATATGTGAAGTATAAGCCAGTGAGCATGACTTTGACCCAGGCAAAGTTCTAGAATGTATTATTCTATATTTTTTTTTGTGGGGCAATGAGGGTTAAGTGACCTGCTCAGGGTCACATAGCTAGTAAGTGTCCAGTATCTGAGGCTGGATTTGAACTCAGGTCTTCCTGAATCCAGGGCTGGTGCTTTATCCATTGTTCCACCAAGGTTACCCCTATTATTCTGTATTAACAATAATAATAAAAAATAACATTGCCTCATCAAGAGCATATCATGCCAGATTCATCCCATCTCCTTTCAAAATAATAATGATAGCTAGCATGAATTTATTTTAATATAATTTTACTGTTTACATTTTTATTTTTAAGTAATGCTATTATTCAAATGAGTACTTTAAGGTTTGCCAATTTTTTTCTGAATATTATCTTATTTGATCCTCACCTGTGAGGCAGGTGCTAATATGGTCTCCATTTTGAAGATGAGGAAACTGAGGCTTAGAGTGGTTAGGTGACTTTTTCAGGGTCACGCAGTAAGTGACTAAGGGGACATTTGAACTCAAGTCTTTCTGACTCCAGACCCAGCCCTCTGGGCACCGTGCTGCCTGGATGCCTCTTTTTGGCAGAAGGGTGAGTTAGAGCAAAACTTCTTAAACTGTGGATCCACACCCCATATGGGGTCGCATAACTGAATGTGGGAGTTGTGAAAAATTTGGCAACAGTAAAAGGTTATGTATCGTAAGGTGCTAAAGTTCTAGCTATACTGTCTAAAATATCTAATGAGTGGTCGCTAATAAATTATAAGCTTTAGCAAGAGTTTAGACTTTTAATCATTTATTAAGGAGAATAAGAAGTTGGTGAAGAGAGAGGCCTAGATTCATCTATCTAGGGGAGCTGCAGTTATCCTGCTCCGCTCTCCACAAGAGTCCTAGCGAAAAGGAGTGAGCCAGCCTCGCCCCTTCTTCCTCCCACAAACAAATGTCACTTCCTGACGCCAAAGAAAAGCCACATGGCTTGCTCTCGGACGCCTTCTCCTCATGGCAGAGCTTTCCTATAGTAGCTCTCCCACAGGTGGCATCATTCCAATCATTACAGTATACCTATTTTATATACCTATATACCCAGGGTCATGTAAACATTTCTCAAATGAAAAGGGGTCACAAATGGAAAAAAAAAGTTTAAGAAGCCTTGAATTAGAGGATAAATTTAGCTTGCTTATATTTTAACTTTAATATTTAATTTTCCCCAATTATATATAAAAAGAATTTCCAACCTTTGTTTTTTTGTAAGTTTGAGTTCCAAATTCTCCCCTATTCTCCCTCCCTTTCCCTCCCCGCTCATTGGGAAGGCAAGTCATTTGATAAAAGTGGCTTCTCTATATTTTAGCCAAGTACCTAACGTAGCCTCTTCATCTGTTCTGGATAAAATGGAGAAATATGAACTAGATGAAGTACCCCTTAGAGTAGATTTTGAACTGAAAGAATGGCTGGATCCAAAGAGTCATCAGTGATGGTTTGATAGTCATATATAATTCCTATCCAACGTTCCTCCATCAAGCCTTCACCCAAAGACCTCCGGTGAAGGTATCTGCACCCTTCCCCAGACAGCCCCTTCTGCTTTGGGACAGCTCCAGCTATGAGGAAGTTTGGGTTTTTTTCCCCGACATCTGTCCTAAATCTGCCCTTTTGTAGCTTTCATCATCTCTTTGCAACTTCTCATTCTGCCCACTGGCTCCAAGAAGAGCCTCTCTCTTCCACATGATGCCCAAAGAATCTGTGATTTTGTCAGTGTGGATACTCCCAGAGTGGGCACTTCTTCCATCAATGTAGATTGTAAGCTCTCTGTGATTAATAGTGTTAAGGGCTAAAATTCTAGCTAAACTGTCTAAAATATCTAATGAGTGGTCGCCAATAAATTATAAGCTTTAGCAAGAGTTAGACTTTTAAGCATTTATTAAGGAGAATAAGAATTTGATAAAGAGAGAGAGAAAGGCCTAGATTCCTATCTATTAAAGGGAGAGCGCATTTCTAGCTCCCTTCTCCGCCAGAGTCCAGAGGAAAGAGCGCGAGACCGAGCGCCCGTCTCTTCCTTCCTCCTCCCACTAGTCCTTGTCACTTCCTGAAGCCTGGTCTTGCCCTCAAAGACCTTTGCTTCATGGGCAGAACTCTTCTACAGTAAGTATCCAGCAGGTGGCGTCATTCCAATCGTTACAATAGGGAAGCCCCAAGGGAATTACTTGAGAAGTCCAATGAGTTGTCCCAGATGGTAGGAAGTGTGAGAATCAAGCAAGCAGTGCTTTAAGCCTAATGCCCTATCCATTATACCACACAGCCTCTGAGTTGCACACTGTAACTATTAAGATGCTTCTTTTTTTTTTCTTTTCTTTCTTTTTTTGAGGCAATAGGAAGTTAAATGACTTACTCAGGGTCCTTAGAGGCCATATATTGACTTAAAAAACCACAAATTGGGGGCAGCTAGGTGGCAAGGTGGGTAAAGCATCAGCCCTGGATTCGGGAGAACCTGAGTTCAAATCCGGCCTCAGACACTTGATACTTACTAACTGTGTGACCCTGGGAAAGTCACACTCAACCTTTATTGCCCTGCAAAACAAACAAACAAACCAAAAAAAAACCCCGCAAATTAACATTATCTATTTTGTACTAAGTTTTTATTTATTGTGTTAAATTTCCCAATCTCCCTCCAGGCCACATTGGGGGGGGGCGGTGTTTGACACCTCTGTTTTAGACAATCCCCAGACAGAGCCATCTGCCAGAAAGCTTCTGACATATTCCTCCAGTTTTGCCATATCGAACTCATCCTCCAGAGGGTTTACATCCAGTAAAAGGGAAAACTTGGCCTCAGTGGCAGGCTTGTGAAATTTCTTTGACTCATCCTGAACAGGACATTCTTTTCTCAGTTTCTTTTCTTCTTCACTTTCCTCCTTGTTGGATCGAAAAAGGTCAATGTCTTCGTCATTCTTACTATCTGTAGCTCTGCTGCCTGTGATATCTTCTACGTCAGGAGGCCTGGCCTTGCCCAAAGCCTTCTTGATTCCTGGCAAGCTTACCTTTTGCTTCTCATGAGACTTAATGTGGTTACGCCCATGGAGGGCATGGTGTCCGTCAGCAGACTTGCACAGACCAAGACCACCATGTCAGCCTGGGAAGGCATATCCCTTTCAACGTCACCCTTATCCATCAGAAAGTCATTGGGGTTCTGGAGACCATTGGGTGTCTTGAAACCTTCGAAGCCCATGATGGTGGGCTTAATCAGAGAAAAATGATGACCCCGGCTAGCAGCAGTCATTGGCAAAAAAAAAGAGGACTCCTTCCCTCTATTTCTTTTAGACTTTTTTTTTTGTTTGTTTTGTTTGTTTGTTTGTTTGCGAGGAAATGAGGATTAAGTTACTTGCCCAGGGTCACACAGCTAGTGTCAAGTGTCTGAGGCTGGATTTGAACTCAGGTCCTTCTGAATCTAGGGCTGGTGCTTTATCCACTGCACCACCTAGCTGCCCCCTTCCCTCTATTTCTTTTCTTTTCTTTTCTTTTTTGCAGGGCAATTGGGGTTAAGTGACTTGCCCAGGGTCACACAGCTAGTAAGTGTTAAGTATCTGAGGCCAGATTTGAACTCAAGGTCCTCCTGAATCCAGGGCCAGTGCTCTATCCACTGCGCCACCTAGCTGCCCCCCTTCTCTCTATTTCTAATCTTCCATCTCAGCTTAGATGCTTTTGTGGGGGGAGCAGTGAGGGTTAAGTGACTTGCCAGGGTCACACAGCTAGTAAGTGTCAAGTGTCTGAGGCTGGATTTGAACTCGGGTCTTCCTGAATCCAGGGCTGGTGCTTTATCTACTGTACCACCTAGCTGCCCCAACTAGATGCTTTCTGTACCATGTGGATTGTCCTGGTTGTGAATACCTCCATACTGTTTGTAACAGTTAGAATAATTAATCCAGCCATGCACATAGGCATTATAGGCTGCTAGATTTTACAGTGGAGAAAGCACTGGGCCTGGAGTCAGGAAGATCTGAGTTCAAATTTGTTCTTAGACATGTAATAGCTGGGTAACCCCAGGCAAGTCACATAACCTCTATTTGCCTCAGTTTCCTAATCTAAAAAATGGAGATAATACTAGCACCTACCTCCCAGCATTGTTGTGAGGATCAAATGAGATAATAATTGTAAAGTGCTTCATAATAAGCACTGTGTAAATTTTAGCTATTTTTATTAATGGGGCAATGAGGTGGCACAGTGGAGAGAGTGCCAGGCTTGGAGTCAGAAAGACTCATCTCTCTGAGTTCAAATCTGGCCTCAGACACTTACTACCTATGTGACCCTGGGCAAGTCACTTCACCCTGCTTGCCTCAGTTTACTCATCTGGAAAATGAGCTGAAGAAGGAAATGGCAAGAACATTTGCCAAGAAAACTCCAAATGAGGTCATGAAGAGCTGGACGTGACTAAAAAACAACCGAACCACAAGTCATACTCCTATAATTCTTTAGGTTTTGCAATGTGCTTTACAAATATTATGTTGTTTGATTTTCTAGATAGTCCTGGGAGATAGGTACTCATATTATATGTGCATTTTACAGATGAAGAAATGCAGGGTCAGAGAGGTTTCGACTTGGCTAAGAGTCACAAAGCAAAGTAAGAGGCTTTAATTTGTAATTAAATAATGGAATTTTTTGAACCCAGGGCCTTCTGACTCCAAGGCCAGCACTTCATCCAGTGCCCCACAATGCCCTTGATAGCACAGCCAAGGCTCAAACCTTGGGAACCCCTGACCTCTGGTCCCCCAGCCCACCCTCTGGCCCCAGCACTACGCCTGTTCAAGCCCCAGACAGTCATTTCATCGTGACTCTGGCCTTCTCCCCATCCTCAGAGGCCTGTCCTCCAATCTCCCCGTTCTCCCTGCTAGGGCAGCTCTCTGGGATTATCTCTTCCTGTCATCGGATTTCCCCCCTGCCTTTATTCTCCCCACCCCATGAACTTTACAGAAAACCTCTGTGGTTTACAGCCAAGTCCCCATGTTTACAATTCCTCTCCGTTCAGAATCCTCGGTGGCTGCGTGCCTTCTAATCTTTCCTCCTGGGGGGTCTGGACGAGAGGCAGCTGGGCCGGAATCGGCCACAAGAATGCAGGAGCCAAGAGGCAGCTTTTCCATTCTCCCCACCAGGGGAACAATTGAAAGAGTCCCTGTGAAATTCTTGGAATAACACAGCCCTTACGCGGGTTGTCCGAGCGCCAATGAAAAGATGATAAAGCATTGAATTTTCATTTTGGGAACAATGGGAAGATTTACGTACGGAGGTTCCTCTTAAAGTTGTGAATCTTTATAAGATTTAAAAATAGATTCTCAGCTTTTTTGTTTGTTTCAGGAGAGGCCTTGATATCATAGGATTCAATTAAGCTTGACAAGCATTTATGAATGGTCCACCAAGTTCCACACGCTGTGCCAGGTGCTGGAGATGCAGAGAAAAACATAACATCATCCCTGTCCTCGGGGAGCTTCTAGTCTTTTGGAAAGAAAAACCATGATTAAATGCAAATATTATACAAAATGATTTTAGAGGGAGGGTGCAAATTTAAGGTCAAGGACAGTTTGTTAATGTTAGAATACAGGGCACAATAGAAGGGGAGACCAGTGTGTAATAGGGAGCCAAGCAGGATGATGGGCCATTCGTGATGAGTATGAGGGAGTGAAGAGAGGTGACCAGGAAGGAAAACTTTGGCTCTGGCAGATGGTGACTGTGGATTGAGGACTTCAGAGCAGAACAGGAGGCCAGCCAATTGTCCCACCCTTCCACACTAGCGGTGCCCATGTACATGTTATTCTCTGGACAAGAGGTAGGAGGCAGATGGGAGCAGGGGACACATCAGGAGAGATGATGAGTTTCTCATCCTGCTTGAAGGCCAGGGAAGTAGTTGGTGGAATTTGGGGTCTGGCCCAGGAGTTTTGGAGGAGGGGGGTGTATTTGAGTTACTCATCCTTTGATGCTCTGCCCCTGCCCCATGGCTCACTCTAAAACTGAATAGATTAGGGGGCAGCTAGGTGGCAAAGTGGATAAAGCACTGGCCCTGGATTCAGGAGGACCTGAGTTCAAATCTGGCCTCAGACACTTGACACTTACTAGCTGTGTGACCGTGGGCAAGTCACTTAACCCCCATTGCCCCACAAAAACAAAAAACAAAACAAGACAAAACTAAATAGATTATCTCTCTCAAGGTGGGTTTTTTTTTAGAGGTGAGGGTGCACCTTGGTGGCTATCTTTGGTCCTGGAAGAGTATTTGGCATTGAGGGGCCAAAAGTTGGTAGGGGAATGAATGAATTTATGAACTGTGTATGAGGTCCTTGTGACTGACATGAATGGGGTGCTGTATGTGGAGTCAGAGGTTTGTTGTGGTTGTTCAGTCATTTCAATGGTATCTGGCTCTTGGTGACTCCATTTAGGGTTTTCTTGGCAGAGATACTGGAGCAGTTTGTCATTTCCTTCTCCAGCTCATTTGACAGATGAGGAAACCGAGGCAAGCAGCGTAAAGTGATTTGCCCAGGGTCACACAGCTACTAAGTATGTGAGGCAGGATTTGAACTCAGGAAGATGAGTCTTCCCGACTTCCGGCCCAGCCATCTGAGCACTATGGTGTCACCTAGCTTAGATCTCTTTGGTTAACTCCTTGTGTGACACTGATTAGTCTTCCCAATTTCTCTGGACCTCGTTTTTTTCTCTGTAAAACTAAAGGGTTGGACTAGGTCAGGAGTTCTTAACCTTTGTTATGTCGTGCACCCCTTGGGCAGTCTGGTGAAGCCTGTGGACCCCTTCTCAGAATTAATTTTTTTTTTTTGAGATATTTTATTTTTTCCGTTA
The DNA here is from genome assembly GCF_019393635.1 of Dromiciops gliroides. NCBI lineage: Eukaryota > Metazoa > Chordata > Mammalia > Microbiotheria > Microbiotheriidae > Dromiciops > Dromiciops gliroides. The sequence continues at coordinate 634,783,624 of NC_057863.1, forward strand.
CATGTAAAGATAGTTCTCAACTTTTGTTTATACATGCTTTACACTTTCAGATTTTTCTCCCTCCCTCCCTCCCCTCCCTCCCTCCCCTCCCTCCCCCCTCCCCTAGACAGCAGGTAATCTGATATAGGTTATATCTATATATATCTATACATATACATATAGATATATATATACACACATATATATACACATAATCACATTAATCCTATTTCTGCATTAATCCTGTTACAAGAGAAAGAATCAGAGCAGTGATGCAAAACCTCAAAATAGAAAAAAAAAAACAACAGCACCCAAAACAAAAGAAATAATATGGTTCAATCAGCATCTATACTCCACAGTTCTTTCTTTCTTTTTTTTTCTTGGATTTGGAGATCCTCTTCTATCATGAGTTCCCTGGAACTCTTCTGTACCATTGCATTGGTGAGAAGAATATAGTCCATCACAGTAGGTCAACACTCAATGTTGATGATACTGTGTACAATGTTCTTCTGGTTCTGCTCATCTCACTCATCATCAGCTCACGTAAGACCCTCCAGGTTTCTCTGAACTCTTCCTGCTCATCATTTCTTACAGCACAATAGTATTCCATTGTATTCATATACCACAACTTGTCCAGCCATTCCCCAATTGATGGGCACCCCCTCAACTTCCAATTCCTTGCTACCACGTAAAGAGCAGCTATAAATATTTTTGTACATGTGGGTCCCTTTCCCCCTTCCATGATTTCTTTGGGCAAAAGACCTAAAAGTGGGATTGCTGGGTCAAAGGGTATGCACAGCTTTATCGCCCTTTGGGCATAATTCCAAATTGCTCTCCAGAATGGTTGGATCAGCTCACAGCTCCACCAACAATGCATTAGTGTTCCAATTTTCCCACAGCCTCTCCAACATTTATTATCTTCCTTTTTTGTCATTTTAGCCAATCTGATAGGTGTCAGGTGGTACCTCAGAGTTGTTTTAATTTGCATCTCTCTAATCATTAGAGATTTAGAGCATTTTTTCATATGGGAATAGATAGCTTTGGTTTCTTCATCAGAAAACTGCCTGTTCATATCCTTTGACCATTTCTCAATTGGGGAATGACTTGGATTCTTATAAATTTGATTTAATTCCCTATATATTTTAGAGATGAGGCCTTTATCAGAAGCACTGGCCTCAAAAATTGTTTCCCAGCTTTCTGCCTCCCTTCTAATTTTGGATGCATTGCTTCTGTTTGTACAAAAATTTTTTAATTTAATATAATCAAAATCATCCACTTTGCATTTTATAATATACTCTATCTCATGTTTGGTCAAAAACTGTTCTCCTTTCCAAAGATCTGATAGGTACACTATTCCTTTCTCTCCTAATTTACCTATGGTATCACCTCTTATGTCTAAATCATGTATCCATTTTGACCTTATTTTAGTATAAGGTGTAAGATGTTGGTCTATGCCTAATTTCTGCCATACTATCTTCCAGTTTTCCCAGCAGTTTTTGTCAAATACTGAGTTCCTATCCCATAAGCTGGAGTCTTTGGGTTTATCAAACACTACATTACTAGTGTCATTTACTACTGCATTTCCTGAGCCTAGCCTATTCCATTGATCTACCACTCTATTTTTTAGCCAGTACCAGATAGTTTTGATGACTGCCGCTTTATAGTAAAGCTCCAGGTTCGGTACCGCCAACCCACCTCCCTGTGAATTCTTTTTCACTATTTCCCTGGACATTCCCGACCCTTTGTTTCTCCAGATGAATTCTGCCACCATTCTTTCTAGCTGCATAAAATAACCCTTAGGCAGCCTGATTGGTATGGCACTGAACAAGCAAACCAATTTAGGCAGTATTGTCATTTCTACTATACTAGCTCTGCCCATCCATGAGCAATTGATATCTTTCCAATCATCTAGATCCGATTCGATTTGTGTGAAGAGTGTTTGGCAGTTGTGTTCATAGAGTTCCTGGGTCCGTCCTGGCAAGTAGACTCCCAAGTATTCCACATTACCTACCGTTACTTCAAATGGAATTTCTCTTTCCATCTCTTGCCGCTGGACCTTGTTGGTCATGTACAGAAATGCTGATGATTTATGTGGATTTATTTTATATCCTGCTACCTTGCCAAAGTTGTTAATTGTTTCAAGTAATTTTTGACTTGATTCTCGAGGATTCCTCAAGTATACCATCATATCATCTGCAAAGAGTGACAGCTTTGTCCCCTCCTTGCCTATTCTAATTCCTTTAATTCCTTTCTCTTCTCTGATTGCTAAAGCCAACATTTCCAGGACAATACCAAACAATAGGGGTGACAATGGACATCCCTGTTCTACCCCTGATCTTATTGGGAAGGCCTCTAATTTATCTCCATTGCATATAATACCTGCTGATGGCCCCAGGTAGATACTGTTTACCATTCCAAGGAAAGCTCCCCCCATTCCCAAACTCTCCAGTGTTTTCACTAGGAATGGGTGCTGTACTTTGTCAAAAGCTTTCTCTGCATCTACCGAGATAATCACATGATTTTGGTTGGTTCTCCCATTGATGTGGCCGACCATGTTAATAGTTTTCCTAATGTTGAACCAGCCCTGCAAGAATTAATTTTTATTGAAGGAAATACCAAATTTTAATTAGACATGAATGAAAATTCAAGTGTAACTTTTCCCCTTCCACATTCACTCCCCCAATCTATCCATAGACCCCTTAAGAAAGTCCCCAGACCCCCATGAAGCACCCTTGGACTTGACAGATCTCTAAAGTCTCCTCCAACTCTAAATATGTGGTCCTGTGGGCTCATGACCGTGAAATAACCCCCTAAGGATGGGGAAGTTCCATTAGCTTTTTGTTCATGAGGACAGGGAAAGGAATCATCTGTCATTCCATTTCTGTAAGCCATCAATTTTCTATCCCAGTGCTTGTTAAATGGGTCATCAAAATGGAGCATTAGTCCATTCCTCTGGGACCTAGAAGAAACAAAGACAGACCATAATGGAAATCAGGTGGTGACATCTCCTTAGCCTCCTCATGCAACTCCTTTTGAATAAGGTAGACCTTTTAGTTTGTTTGGCTATACCCCGAATGAATCTGTTTTGGGCTAGTGGTGGGAGATGAGAAGAATCCATGAAAATGGAGGCAGGGATCCCAGTAGGTCAATGGAGATGATTGAAAATGGGCTTCAGTGACATCTAATTAATCATGGTGACTAGTATTTGTGCCAAAAAACAGATGGAAAAATTCTTGTGTCAGGGAAAAGTGTAGGGACTATGGGTACAGAATGGTGCCTATGTTCTCAGATATGACCCTATTTTCATTGATCTGACTTATTTATTCTTTATCATGAAGGTGGGTGAAGAGGTATGGTGGTGGGAAGGTTCATTGGGAGATAACTATGATCTAAAAATAAAGGGTGTCAAAAAATCTTTGAAAAAAGAGAAGAAAATAGATGTCCTTACTTGGCCCGCTGGTCAACCCCAAGGAGTTATATTTTTAGTCAACAGCCAATCTGGTGTCAGGTCTCCAAACTTAGCTCCAAGACAGTTTTAACTCTATTGTCTGGCCTTTAAGACCTTTATTAATGTTCCATTTGGCATCTGAAACTCTTCACCACCCATCCCCTTCCTATCTAGTCTTCTGGTTTTCTCTTCTATGATCTAGCAACATTGGTGGGCTGGCTGCTCCCCACACAAGACAGTGCATCTCCTGATGTCATGTCTTTGCAATGGTGGTTCCCCAGGCCTAGAATGTTCCCTTGCCCAACCTCCATCTCTTAGATTCCTCAGTTTTCTTCCGAACTCAACTCAGAATCCCTGAGGACATTCCTTACCACCATCTCCCTCCCCACCCAGAGCCTTTCCCTTTGAAATGAGCTCCCATCTACTTTGTATATATTTCTTATGCACCCAGTTATTTACTTGTTCTCTTTCCCATTAGAATGCAAGCTTCCTGAGAGCAGGGACTATCTTTTTTACCTTTCTTTGTATTCCCAGCATTTGGCACAGTGACTGACACATAGGAGACACTTACTAGATGCTTTCCAGTTGATTGTGATCCCCAAAAGTTACATCTTTTATTGTTCCTTTTACTCTCATCAGACTTATCCCCTGAAGATGCTATTCCCACTTCCAGATGTTTGCTCATCACATTCCCCTCCTTTTTCTCTTCTCTCCACATATCCAGATTGTATCCATTTTAAAAGTCCATCTTAAATCAGAAATCCTCTAGAAAGCTTTCCCAGACTCCAGCCTTTGTGGTCTCTTCTCATGAGAACCTATGCCATTCAGTGCCCACACTACTTACATTACCTACCTGCTACCAATTAAATTAAATGAGCAGGCACTTTTTTAAAAAAAAGTAATTTTATTGTTAGATTTTGTTTTTCATCACCTACATTTTCCAATATCTCTCTACTTGACCTCCCACTCAGAGATTCTTCCCTTATTATTGTTGTAACTGTTTAGTTGTTTCAGTCATGTCCAACTCTTTATGACCCTATTTGAGGTTTGGCAAAGATACTGGAGTGGTTTGCCATATCATTTTCCAGCTCATTTTACAGATGAGGAAATTGAGGCAAACAGGGTGAAGTGACTTGCCCAGGGTCACACAGCTAGTAAGTGTCTGAGGCTGGATTCGAACTCATGAGGATGATTCTTCCTGATTCCAAGCCCATTGCTCTATCTACTGTGCCACCTAGTTGCCCTCCTTCCCATATAATAAAGCATTAAAAAGATGTGGGATAAACAATATATCAAAAAAAAAGTCTTGACATATTCAGTGTCCCACATCCATAGTCCCCCATCTCTGCAGAGATGATTAAGACACTTTCTTCTATCTCTTTTTTGGTACCAAGCTTGGTTATCATAATTTCATAGCATTATTTTGTTGTCATTCTTTCCATTCACATTGTTGTAGATGTTCTTTTCCTAAATCTGTTTACTTCATTCCACATCAGTTCATGTAATTCTTCCCGTGATTCTCCATCTTCTTCATATTCATAATTTCTTACAATATTCCTTTACATTCAAGTACCATATTTTGTTTAACCATTCTCTAACTGATAGGCATCCTTTGTGTTTCCAGTTCTTTACTATTCTAAAAAGTTCAGCGACATTTATTATGTATCTACTATATACCCAGTGCTGTCTTGGGTTCTGGGGATCCAAAAGTAAAAATCAGAATAGTTTCTTCCCTCAAGGGGCTTACATTCAACTGGGGAAAACATCATCAAAATAAATAGATTATAGACATAGACACATACATATCTACATATACACACAACATACACATGTGTATATATACATGTATGTACACATATAGATACCATGTGCTACTATATACGCACATTATTTTGCATTGTTTAATTTTTTATGTAATCCTTGGTTCTCCTATTAGACCATAAACTTCTTGACAGCAGGGGCTAAGTTTTCCGCAACTCTGATATTCTCCTATATTCCTTAGCACTGTGCTTAGCACAAAGTAGGCCCTTATTGACTATAGATCTAGAGCTGAATGAGACCTTAGATGTCATTGAGTTTAACCCCTTCCCTTGTTTTATACAGAAGGAACCCAAAGCCCAGAGAGTTTATTTTTTGCCCTAGCTCCTCACAGAGCTAGGAAGTGTTAGAATTTGAATCCAGATCCCCCATGACCAAGTTGAGATATCTTGCCCAGCACTCTTCTGTGTCTTGAAATTGATCAGAAAAATCCAACCCTGATTTCCATATTGCTTGTTGTACTGACCGACCCTGACACTGATTTGGGGACGTTGAACCAAATTTAAGGGAAAGTTTGACTTTTACAAGCCAGTCAGATATGGGTTGGGTTGAATAGTTTCTGAGGACCCTTTCAATTCCAATATTTCTATGTTTCCATGATACAGAAAACGCTAGTCAACATGTCTAGCCACTTCCACTCACTCACATGGAGATCCATGTGCACACGTGTCCAGACAGGCCCCCTTCGTGGCTAAGTGTCTGGTTGGGCAGCAAGAGCCTCTGGACATCCTTGTGCTTGGGTTTCTTTTAGCAAGCTTCCAGGAAGTTTGAATGCTTCCCTTCCCCTCCCCCCAAAGCCAGCAGAGACTCTGGTTCTTGCCAAGGGTGCGTGGCAACATTTGGTGAGTGGGAACTTTTCCCATGCTTAGTGCTGGACTTTTGAAAATGCGCACACAGCTTGTTGTTTCCCCTCTTGCTTACAGGGTGAGGTCCACTGGGGTTCCTGTGCTTTGGCCTGGCTGTTCCCAATCCTGGCTTCAGCCACGGCAGCAGTGGCTTCAAGTATGTGTGGAAACAATGGTGGGTTTTGTTTTTCTTGCTTTCGGTTTTGGAGAGGAGCAGAGGCTTTGGGTAATTGACTTACCATGTGGCTGGGAGCTAATTTTATGTATCTACCAGAGTCAGGACCCTCACTCCTTGCAGGAAGGCTTGACTCCCATTTCTGGGGTGTTGGGTTCAGGTTTGGGTGCTATATTTGGGGATGGCCATTGGCTAGCTGGAAAACCTCCAGAAGAGGACATCTGGGATGGTGACGAGTCTGGCAGGGTGAGTTGAAAGCACTTGGGATGTTGAGCCTGAAAAAGAGGTTTTAGGGGCATGTCATTTAAGGAGCATTAAGGGCTCTTGTGTGGAAAAGGGATTTGACTTGATTTGGCCCCAGAGGACAGAACTAGAAGTTGCAAAGAGTGATTCAGAGACTGTGAGAGATGAAGGAAAAGATACAGAGTTAGAGGTAAGAGAAAGAGACAGAGAAAGAGTTAGGCTGGGAGAGAGAGAGAAAGAGAAAGACAAAAGACAGGAAGGGAGGGAGGGAGGGAGGAAGGAAGGAAGGAAGGAAGGAAGGAAGGAAGGAAGGAAGGAAGGAAGGAAGGAAGGAAGGAAGGAAGGAAGGAAGGAAGGAAGGAAGGAAGGAAGGAAGGAAGGAAGGAAGGAAGGAAGGAAGGAAGGAAGGAAAGGAGGGAGGGAAAGAAGGAAGGAAGGGAGAGAGGAAGAGAGAGGAAGGAGGAAAGGAAAAAAGGAAGGAAGAAAGGGAAGGAAGGAAAAGCAAAGGAAGGAATGAACAAAGGGAGGAAGGGAGGGAGGAATTATTAATAATTATTAATTATTCGTGCTTGATAGATATTATCTCATTTGATTCTTACAATAACACTGGGAAACAGGTGCTATTATTATCCTGATTTTACAGATGAAGAAAGTGAGGCAGACAGAGGTTAAGTGACTTGCCTACGATCACATGGCTAGGAAGCATCTGAGGCAGGTTTCGAACTCTGTTCTTCCTGACTCCCGGCACAGTGTTATATGGTCCATCTCTTGACCATAGTCAGTTTATCCAGGAGACTGAAACATGGTTACACAAGTAGCAGGTTGCTAAGCCAGGATTCTCCACCTCCAAGTCTGAGGCTCTTTCCAAGAATGCTTCATCTCCCGAGACGTTTGAGATCTTTATTTGCACCAGTGGAACGGGATGCTCTCCAGGGCTCTGCTTTTCTGAAGTTTGGAGGCAGTGATATAAACCTAGCTCGACTTCAGTTTTTCCTGCCTTCACGACGTAGGTCTGGGGCTTCTGCCTCCTCTACTTGGGTCAGTCAGTAAGCATTTATTGAACACCCCACTATGTGCTGAGTGCTGGGGATCCCGAGAAAACCAAAGGGCAGCCCCTGCCCTCAAGGCGCTTGAATTCCATTGGGAGAGACAACAAGTGGAACAAGTTCCACGCAGGATAGATGGGAAATCATTAAAGAAGGGAAGGCGTTGGAATAAAGAGGAGTCGGGAAGGCTTCCTACACAAGGTGGGATTTTAGTTGGGACTGAGAGGAAGCCGGGGAGGCCAGAGAGGATAAGGGAGCACGTTCCAGTACTGGGGACAGCCAGAGAGGATGCCCAGAGCTGAGAGGTGGAACTAGAGGAGAGGCCATTGTCCCTGGCTGGAAGAGAATGGATTGGGATGAAAGGTGTAAAAAGACTAGAAAGGGAGGGGCAGCTAGGTGGTGCAGTGGACAAAGCACCAGCCCTAGATTCAGGAGGACCTGAATTCAAATCCAGCCTCAGACACTTGACACTTACTAGCTGTGTAACCCTGGGCAAGTCACTTAACCCCCATTGCCCCCCCCCAAAAAAGAAAAAAAGGCTGGAAAAGGGGGTAGGAGGCTGAGTTATGAAGGGCTACAAAGGCCAAATCAGAGGATTCTCTATTTGCCCCTGGAACTGCTGGGGTTTGTTGAGTAGGGGGTGACATGGTTGGATCTGGGCTTTAAGGCAATTATCTGGTGGCTCAATGGAGGATGGATGAGGTGGGAGACCCTGGAGGGAGTCAGGATTGCAATAAACCAGACACAAGAGGATGAGGGGTGTGCACTGGGTGGTGGCAGTGGCAGAGGAGAGAAGGGGGATTATTGGAGAGATGTTTCAGAGGTGAAATCTACAGGTATTGGGGTGGAAAAGAGGTGAGAAATAGTGAGGAGCTGAGGATGACACCTAGGTTTCCAGCTGAGGACTGAGAAGATGCGATTGCCATCTGCAGTAATAGGGAAGCTGTGGGCGTGGGGGAGAGGGAAGGATAACGAATTACATTTTGGATATATTTAAGATGTCTGAAAGGCAGGTGGAGATAGGAGATTAGAGGTCAGCAGAGAGTTTACGGAAAGATAGATTTGAGAATCATCAGCATAGAGATGATCATTAAACCCACGGGAGCTGATGAGATCACAAAGAAAAGTAGTACCTGAGGGAGAAAAGACAGCAGGGACAAGACAGAGCCCTGTGGGACACCGGGGGTGAGGGAGTGTGATTTAGGGGGTGTATCCAGCAAAAAAGACTGAGAAGGAGCAGTCAGACGGATAGGAGAACCAGGAGAGAGAGACAGAGAGGGAGAGAGAGACAGAGACAGAGAGAGACAGAGACAGAGAGATAGAGAGAGACAGAGACAGAAAGACAGAGAGAGACAGAGACAGAAAGAGACAGAGACAGAGAGACAGAGAGAGATAGAGACGCAGAGACAGAAAGACACAGAGAGACACAGAGGTAGAGAGACACGGAGACAGACACAGACACAGAGACAGAGACAGACGCAAAGAGACAGAGAGAGAGAGAGACAGAGACAGAGACAGAGAGAGATTTGAAAACCTAGAAAGAAGAGAGCATTGAGGAGGAGTAAGTGATCAATGGTATCAAAAAGCTGCAGAGAGCAGAAAGAGAAGGATTGAGAAAAGGCCATTGGATTTGGCAACTAAGAGACTTTAAGGACCTGGAGGGAGCAGCGTGGGTGAAATGATAAGGTCAGAGCCAGATTGTAAGGGGCTAAGAGAGTGAGAGGAAAGTGCAGCCACCTGTTATCGGATGGTCTTTATTAGGAGATTAGCCACAAAGGCTAGAAGAGATGTGGGAGGATCTTTAATAGAGATAAAAGGATCAGGTGAGAGGTTTTTGAGCCTGGGGGAGGTATGGGTGTGTTTTTAGGCAGTAGGGAAGGAGCCAGTAGACAGAATGAAGATTGTGTGAGGCCGGCAGATGGTCAGTCTGTTGGGGGAATGGGATGGAAAGGGATGGAATGGGATCACGTGGGTCACTTGTGTTACAGAGGTGAAGGAGGAGATGGATGAATAATGGGAGGAGAAGGAGGAGCTCATAGCAAACGACCTATATTTTTTCCTGTAAAATATGAATGAAGGTTTATCAGCTGAGAATATGGGGAAAGGGAAGCTGTGGGTGGTTTGAGGAGGGATGAAAAGATTCAGAAGAGCTTCCGTGAAGGGTGGGAGTGTGAGTAGATGTGACTAGCATCAGTTAGGAAAACGATCTTTGTTCTGCTGGCCCATTGAGCGGATGGACATCAGCCGGACTCAGAGGACACCTCCAGTGGGAGATGGGAAGCTCCCACAGGCGGCTGCCTGTAAATGCCTTGAGCTCTTCAGAAAACTATAGCGGCTTTGGCGTAACAGGACTTGGGTTCAAATCTCACCTCTGATGCTCGCCATTGGTATGATCTTGGACAAATGATTTCTCTTCCATAGATATCACTTTCCTCATCTGTAAAATGAAAAGGCTTCCGAAGACCCTTTCTACTCTGTATCGATACTTTCCGGCCTGGTTTTGAATCTTGCCCCCATAACTTATTATCTGTATGACCTTGGACAAGTGTTTTCACATTTCCGTACTTCAAGCTAAAGTCCTATCTGGCTGTATCTCTGATCCCATGACTGTCTCAGAATGGGGGGCTAGATGAGTTTGGAAAGGATGGTTGGTGCTATTCACACCCCCCCAAACACGTGCCCTTCACTGCCTTTGTAGGTTTTGGTGGGTGGGTGGGGGATCTTTGTTGTGTTGGAGATATTCTATCTCCTCTCTCTGTGCTCTCAGGTTTCAAGGATTTGGGGGTGATGCAGACAGGCATCTAGAAGCAGCAAAGCTAGAACTAGAACTAGACCCCTAACCTTCGGGGTCTGCCTTCAGAGTCACAGTCCCCCAACACCTCTCAAGAGCAGTCCAGAGGACTGGAAGAAAGAGCTCCCCATGCCCCTTTCTTGGGCCATGGACAGGCCCCCTGTTTCTCCCCCAAGTAACAGCCAGTCTCTTGGTGTTCCCAAAAGACTAAATGAATGACTCAACGATGAAAAAACCACATTCCTGTGGGCCTCCAGAGTCCCTCCACATCCACGTCCCCTGAGGGGTGAGGACCATCTTGTGGAACAAGGATGATCTGGCAGTGTTTGGAATGTGGGCTCCCCAGCTGTCTCCCCCACTGTGATGCCCCTGGAGTGAATTACGTGGCTGGGGAGCTTGTGCAGGCTCTAACGTGCCAAGTGGCACATCATGCCTCTCCCTTTGATGTTCAACCTGCTTCAGGAGGAGGACCGCATCTGGCAGCCATTCCTGCAGAAGAACGAGGCAGGAGGAAGAGGAAGAGTGTGTGTAGGGATATCCTAGTGGACCATCAACTCACTGCCTACCTACCCTTGCCTCTTTTTGTATCCTTGATGCTTAGCACGGTGCCTGACACACAATAGGCACCTAATAAATGTTTATTGATTGGTTATTAGCTCTGGGACCAATGGAAAATGATGTGGCCTTTTTGAAGCCCTGCTTTTCTTTTCTGTAAATGGGGACGATCATCTCAGATCCACTTGCCTCTCTGTGTTGTGAGCAAATGAGATAATATATGAAGCACTTTGTAAATCTTAAATTGCTATTATATAAACCTCAAACCTCTTCCCTTTCCCTACAGATAGGTGGAGAATTTAGAACTTGGGGTCTAAAAGACCTGAATTCAAATCCTGTCTCAGATACCCCCTTCCTAGATGACCCAGGGCAAATCCCTTGTGCTCTCTTTGCCTTGGTTTCCTCATTGATTGATTGATTTGTGCAGGGCAATGGGGGGGGGGGTTCAGTCAAGTGTCTGAGGTCTGATTTGAACTCAGGTACTCATGAGTGCTTTATCCAGTGCTTTATCCACTGTGCTACCTAGCTGCCCCCTGGTTTCCTCATTGTTAAAACTGGGATTATAATAGTCTGTGCCTTGCAGAGTTATTGTGAAGATCAAGCAAGATAATAGTTGTAAATGCAAGTAGCAAAATGATATATAAATGCTAGTTATTATCATCATCTCTTTTTTTTTTTTCTTTTTTTGGTGAGGCAATTGGGGTTAAGTGACTTGCCCAGGGTCACACAGCTAGTAAGTGTCAAGTGTCTGAGGCCAGATTTGAACTCGGGTCCTCCCGAATCCACAGCCAGTGCTCTATCCACTATACCACCTAGTTGCCCCATCATCATTATTTTTTAAGGAACAATAAGTTTTATTGATGCCTTTGGTTTTTTATATCCATAGGTATTTACAGTGACAACACTTCCATTCCTCTCTTATAAAGAGGAAAAACAACAGAGCAAAAGGGGTACACTCCTCCCATCTGACAGTGTATCCAACCTTCTGCATCTGTATTTCACCACCTTTCTGCCCCAAGGGGGAAGGCATGTTAATGTTATCTTTAGAATCATCCTCTCCAGGGGCAGCTAGGTGGTGTAGTGGATAAAGATTCTGGATGCCCTGAGTTCAAATCTGGCCTCAGACACTTGACACTTACTAGCTGTGTGACCCTGGACAAGTCACTTAACCTTCATTGCCCTGCCCCTCCCCCCCAAAAAAAGAATCATCCTCTCCTCTTTCTCTTTCTCCTTCTCCTCTTCTGAAGTCATCAAGATGGAGAAGCCTCAGCAAAGGAAACGTCTTCCCCTACCCTTGCCATTATTTTGAGTCTCAGAGGATCACTTAGGGCACCAAGAGTTTAAGGGGCTTGTCCGTGTTCCCAGAGCCACTGAATATCAGTTAAGGTCTTCCTGACTGCTCCAATGCCATCCTTATTCCTCTCATGTGCTGAGCCAGCCCAGATACCTAGAACCCCCCCCAATCTCATTCAATCCAAGAAGAATCATCTGAGGTCCCTCAGAAAGAAGCCTGGATTTGGAGTCAGAGGGCCCCGGGTTCAAATCCTGGCTCTGTGTGGTCTTGAAAATGCCCCTTCGCCTCTTTGACCCCGGTTTCTTCCTCCGTAGAAGGAGGGCATCGGACCACATGGCCTCAGAGGACCCTTCCAACTCTGAGGTGGTGAGCCGGGATCCTGTGGCACTCTGAAGCGCTCGCAGGTTAAAGGCAGGCTGGTTCCGAGTCCTGCCGAGCCCCGTGGGGTCAGCCTGGAGAGGAATCCTGGAGCCAGTCCGTCAGATGGAGAACAGCTCATTCTGCTGACACAGAGACATTCCTCCCGGCAAAAGAATAATGGAATCCAAGCTGAGAAACCCAGCATCGGGAAAGCATTTGCAAAACAACTTCCAGATTCCCGGGGCCATCGCAGCTCATCTCAGACACATGGGCCCCTCGAAAGGGAACTCGGGGGGAAAAGGTGCCCCATGGGCTCTTGGCTGGGGCCTGGCGCATCCCTGCTGCTGCTCCTGCTGCCGCTGCTGGGGGCTCTCTGGGGGAGGGCCCCAGTTATCTCTGGCCCACACTCCAACAGCTGTTTTTAATGGTGGTTGGGGTGCATAGGATCCCCTTCCCCCCACACCTGTCTTACAGAGAGACAGGTGATGGGACCTCGCGTGCTGATGCCCCTCCTGAGGCTCCCAGTGATTGGGCAGGGAGGAGGCAGCGGGATCTAACATCGGGTAATTCTCAGAAAAAAAAAAACAACAACAACAACAACAAAAGAGAAAGCAGACTTTAGGCTGTGCTTGAACCCCCTCCCCCAAACATCCACGAAGCCCTGCCACCTGTCTGGGCCACGTTTTCCTCATCTTTTAGTTAAAATGAAGCAATTGGGCTCAGCCCCTTCGGCTTCTAATTCCTAGGATTGTTGTGGTTCCTATTTGTAGAAGCCTAATCAAGGGACTTCCCTGATTAACTGGAGTTTGTGGTGGGGAGCCTTTGTTTGGAGTTTTGAATGAAGCCTCCGGGGTGAATTAGGACCACTGTGGATTACAGCAATTTGTTTATATTGGCCTGGGGGGGGGGTGGGAATTGAGTGTTTCAGAGAAGGCTTGTGCACACCCACAACCTTCCTCCCTTTGCGGCCAGGGGCTGCTACCTTCTTCTGAGAAGGGATCTTTTCACCTACTGTCTGTATCCCTAGCACATAGCAAAGACTGTTGACTGGCCTCAGACACTTGCTAGCCTTGGGTCACTTAAGCTCTGTCTGCCTCAGTTTCCTCAACTAAAAAAACAAACTTTTCAGCACAGTGCCGGGCAAATAGCAGGTGCTATAGAAATCTTTCTTTCTTTCCTCTTTCCCTCTCCCTCCTTCCTTTCTTCCCTCTTTCCTCCCTCCCTCCCTGCCTGCCTCCCTCTCTTCCTTCCTTCCTTCCTTCCTTCCTTCCTTCCTTCCTTCCTTCCTTCCTTCCTCCCTCCCTCCCCCCTTCTTTCCTTCCTTCATTGATCAATGGATTGTTTGGAGAAGAGACATGAGCTGTTACCCACAGGTGCCCTAGAAGGAAGTTCCTGCCTCTCGGATAGAGGAAAGAGGTAGGGGGAATAGCAGGGGGATAGAACCAGTGTCAGAATGGCTTTTCTAGTAACCCCAAATTCAAGTGTTCTAGGATCTAGCCTCTTAGCAAGGAGAGGGGGAATCCCTGGGTAATCCTCTGAAGAAGGGGATGCTAGTATCCAGCCTTCTAGCCAGAGAAGTCAGCCTCATGGGGAGCAGAGGACCATGCATATGGCCTCTGGAGCTGAAAGAGCAGTAAGGAACCCAAGCTACAACATGGGGGAGTAAGAATCTCTGAGCTGTTACAATTTGGGGGGGGCGGGGCAATGAGGGTTAAGTGACTTGCTCAGGGTCACAGAGCTAGTGTCAATTGTCTGAGGTCAAATTTGAACTCGGGTCCTCCTGAATTCAGGGCCAGTGCTTTATCCACTGCGCCACCTAGCTGCCCCCCTACAATTTGTTTTTAAGAAATATCTATTTATGTATGTGCCTACATGTCCCCATAGGAAAACAAGATACATAGATAGGGATGGAGATTAGACTTGTGATTTCATTGGTAAAGGGAATTCCCAGGTGAGGAAGCTCTTCCAATTCAGGTTGGTATTTTCGCTGCAATTTTGTCATCTTGGAAGTGCCTCTCACACTAAGCAGTTACGTGACTTGCCTTGGATCACCAAGTCATAGTAGACTTGAACTCAGGTCTTCTGGGCATCAAGGCCATTTTTCCTCACTCTGCTATATGACCTCTCATGTATTTCTTTTTGTTTAAAATGTATTTTTATTTATTCCATCAATTATTTCCCAGTTACATGTGAAATATTTTTTAACATTCATCTAAAATATTTTGGAGCTCCAAATTCTCTCACTCTACACCTTGAAAAGGCAAGCAACGTGATGTTGATTATTCCTGTGAAATCATCTCTAAGCTTGTCATTTAAGAAGGTAGTTAAACCAAACCAAACGCTCATTTGTTTGTGTCTTCTGCATTTTTCTTCTTTTGTTTTCCTTGTGCATTTAAAAAAAAGTGTTATTGATGTGGGTCCTCACCCTGGGACATCTCTTCACCCCCAAAGTCCTCTTCTCCCATTGGTGATTTCTTTGTGGAAACTGGATTTTGAGGAGGAATGCCGGTCCGTTCCTGAACTTGTGGTGGTGATCCTTTCACTACCGTGCCCCACTCGAGTACTCCTCAGGAACCCCAGATCTTGGGGCAGTAGTCTACAGCTCACTCCTTTCATTTAAACCTTGATATATGCGGGGCTTGGAAAAGGAGGGAAGGATGGGTGGGCTCTGGGGAAACTGAACCAGTAACTAGTCATTGTCTCAATTTTAGCAAGGTTAGGTTCCAGGGCAAATAGGCTTTGGACTGTACCATACATCAGTCATGGAAACAGGAAGGGACTGTTGTAGTTACAGAAACCGCCTTCCTTCTTGACTCTATAAACAAGATTTATGAAGGAGGGGGGAGGGGCACGACTCGTGGCCTCAGCCCGTAGGAAAGCATCCTTGACTTTATCCTGGCTGGACTGGGCCTTTTCTCATCTCCTTTCCCACAGATTTCCTTTCCTCCCTCGGTCCCCCTTTCAAACGAAAGAATAGCTGACATCTCAAATTGACTGATTTATGTCTCGTTTGCTTCCAGACATGCCCCACTCCATCCCTTCGAAGCTTTCCTTGTAACAAAGAGCAGGGAAACAAAACCAACCAACACAATGACCTTGAAGTTGATTGATAGTGTATGCAGCATTCTGTACCCATAGTCTTCCACCTTTCAGAGAAAAGGAGGGAAGTACATCCTCTCTCATTTCTTCTTTGGAGTCAAGGTTGGTCCTTAGAATTACCTAGTGTTGACATTCTTTTGCCTCTGTGTGTGTACATACATGCACCTGCACATACATGTACACATGTACGTGTGTTCATATATATGAGTAATTAATATGATAATATGAGTAATTAATATAATAATGAGAAATTAATACCTACACATGCATATGTGGATACATATATATCCATAATAATAATAATAATAATAACAACACCTAACATTTATATAGTGCTTACTACAGGCCAAGCATTGTGCTAAGCATTTGACAAATATTATCTCATTAATCCTCTCAATAGTCTTGGGAGGTAGACACTATTGTCATGACCATCTTGTAATTGAGAAAACTGAGGCAAACAGAGGTTAAGTGACTTGCTCAGGGTCACACAGCTAGTAAGTATCTAAGGCCATATTTGAACCCAGGTCTTCCTGACTCCAGGCCCCATGTTCTTTCTATTGTGTCACCTAGCTGCCCTCCTAGATAGCTAAAGAGCTATAAATATATGTACATAGACACATGTATGCACAAATACACACAGATGTACATGTATGCACACCTGCATGCATACATGTCTGTGTGTATGTGCAGTGTGGAGGTCTGACTGTCAGAAGTGGCAGGAGGTGTTCAGGACAATCACTAGAGCAGATATCCATTCCTGCTGCTGTCCCTAGGACTGGAGGATCCTCATTTGCTGCCTGCTGTCAGCTCAGGGGAGAAGCCTAGACTGGGTCAGGATTCAAGGGATCACTCGTAGGGTGCACGACACTCTTGGGTCAGGTGAGCCGGCCTCCCTAAAGCATCAGGGTACACTGGGGGAGAGATGGCACGTAACATGTGCCAGGCCAGTCAGACCTCCCCGCTTCCACCCAGCTTGACCACCATCTCCCAGCAGATCATAATGGAGATAACCCATGACCCTAAACCCAAGAGTCTTGGGAATAGTGGTGTCCCCTAAACTGCTGGACTTCCTTCTAGCCCAGACCTCATAATCAGAGAATGCATTGTGGGGAGAGGGCCCACCTTCCTCCTCCTCACCACCAACAATACCTGAATTAGAAGAGACTTTTCATAGTGCGAGTTCCCAGTGCCAGCGAAATTATAGGTTCAGTAAAATAAAAACTGAAGTTTACATAGAACTTTATAATTTCCCCGGGATTTTCCATATATTATCTTATTTAAATTTCACATTGCCTCTCTGGTTCTTGGTGTTTTCCACTTCCACTGTGCTAAGTGCTGGGGATATAAAAAGAGGCAAAAGACATTCCCTGCCCTGAGTAAGGGAGACAACATGCAAACAAATACATAGAAAGCAAGTTATGTACTGGATAAATAGGAAATAATGGCCAGAGAGAATGCCTGGAACTGAGAGGAATGCCTTATTTGTGGAACAGCCAGGAGGCCGGTGTCACTGGGTAGAAGAGTATGTGTTGGGGAGTAAGGTGTGAGAAAACTGAAAAGGTAGGAGAAGGCAGGTGATGAAGGGCTTTAAATGCCAAACAGCATTTTGTATTTGCTCCTGGAAGTAATAGAGAGCCAGCCTCTGGAGTTTATTGAGTTGAGCGTGTGTGTGACGTGACCAGACCTGCGTTTTCTTGTTTTCTTTCTTTCTCTTTCTCTTTCTTTCCTTCCTTCCTTCCTTCCCCTTCCTTCTCCTTCCTTTTCCTTCCTCTTTTTCTTTCTGCAATGAGGGTTAAATGACTTGCCCAGGGTTACACAGCTAGTACATGTCAAGTGTATGAACTCAGGTCCTCCTGAATCCAGAGTCAGTGCTTTATCCACTGTGACATCCTAGCTGCCTCCAGACCTGCATTTTAGGAAAATGACTTCAGTGGCTAAATGGAGGCTGGGTTGGAGTAGGGAAGAGACTTGAGGCAAGCTCACCAACTCACAGGAGTTCACAATAATCTTTTACCTAGGAGCATGAAAGGACAGATGCAAAGGGGAAAAGAAAGAGATGACATATATTCCAGTTAATACTTGATAGATATTTATTAAGCACCTACTATGTGCCAAGCATTGTGTTAAGTACTAGGGTATAAAAAGAGGTAAGAGGGTAAGAGACATTCCTTGCCCTGAAGGAACTGTTCACAGTCCTGTGTCTACCCAAGGGAGGAAAGGAGGCTGCTAACACTACCTCTCTCTGATCATCTAGAAGCTTACAGAAGTTCTTGCTTTTGTCACCATCAGGAAGAGAGGCAGGGATGGAAAGAGGAGGGAGAGACAGAGAAAGACACACACACAGAGGGAGACAGACAGACAGACAGACACACACACACACCAGAGAGAGAGAGAATATGAGAGAATTTTTGCTTATTTGTGCCTCATGTGTCAAAAGGTTGGACTAGATGACTTTGGAAGTCCTTCCAGCTCTAAATAGCATCTAGGATGCTGCTATTTAGATCTGAATAGTCCAGAATCATCACTCCAGGACTGCAAAGGGTATCAGAGTTCATGTAGCCCAACCCTCCTCTCAAATTACATAGGAGAAACTTGAGACCCTGGGACTCAGAAAGGTTAAAGAACTGGTGCATGGTCACACGAGTAGAAAGTGGCAGAGCCAGGATGCAGACTCTGGTCTTCTGATTCCAAATATAGTCAGCAAATAAGTATTTATTAAGTGCCTACTATATGCCAGACATTTGCTAAGTGCCAGGGAAACAAAGAAAGACAAAAGACAGTCCCCGCTCTCAAAGAGATCACAGTCTGATGGGGAATACAACATGTAAGCTATTATGTACACACAAGAGATGGATGGATGGATGGCCAAACAGAGAGAGATAGAGGTGGTTAGTCAGACAAACCCAGGTAGACCGATAGACATAGGTAGACGGAGATAGATGAATAGTTGGACAGATGGGCAGATAGCTATAGATGGTGAGTCAGACATAGAAAGATAGATAGATGATAGATGTGATGTGATACACTAGAAATAATTAACAGAGGGGACACACTAGCGGTGAGGGGGCTTGGAAAATTGGGTGTTCTTTCCATTGTACCGCACTGTTTCCCCTTAATTCTTTGATCCTAAATTTTGCGTCTCCTCTGCCCAGCCTGGCACTCTGCTCACAGTAGGCATGTGATATTTGTCAAATGAGTGCAGACTTTCCCAGCAGCTGTCCTCAGAATGAGCAGAGGCGCAGAGTTTGGACACTGATGGGTCCGGGAGACAGTGAGGACACTGGCTTGGTTATATTAAAGAGTATTAGGGAGTAAAAATTCTTAAGGGGTGAGGATGTCCTTCTTTTCCAGTGGTTGTGTCTTGGGAAGTCGGGCAGATATCTGGGGCCACAGCTAGTCGAGTGCTGGATGGGATCTCTGCAGCCGTAGAATCCAACCCACGTGCAAAAGAGCCTCTACCACAACCCAGCCCACATGTGGTCAACCAGGGTCTGCTTGAAGACCTCTAATGAGCAGAAATCCACCACCTGTCCCATTCTACATTGGAACAGCTCGGAGTGTTAGGCAATTTTTTCCTGACACAGAGCCCAAAATTTGCCTCTTTGAAACTTCTACTCGTTGCTCCTGGTTCCGCCCCTGGGGCCAAGAAAAACAGGTCTGATTCCTCCCTCATCTTGTCCTCCCAGAGTCCTCTTTTCTCCAAGCTGGGGAGGGAGTAATGAAAAGGGAGTGAGAAGTAAGGCAAACTCCTGAGGCCTGGATAATCCAACCCACTGGTATCTCCAAGCCCTGAATAATTGAGAGTTGGCTAATAGGCCTTTGGTGTCTCCAGTGCAGAGAAAGCAAGGTTCCTTTTGCCCTGACTTGTTGGTAGGAAACATTCCAGAGCATTAATTGGGTTTTATGAGTTGGCCTCTGGAAAAGCAAATGCGGAGTGGTTGTTCAGGCCCTGATGCCTTTTTTTTTTTTTGTATGGTTTCATTTTTTTATTTTTAACCTTTTGGATAAATCAAGGGAGCTGCCTCCTTAGACACGAGGTACCTGTTTTCAAATTAGAACCACCCCACAAATGACAGACAGCATTTCCAAGTCAGAAGGGAGTTCAGAGTGGCTAATTCCAACTTATGTAGGAATCTCCCCTAAAATGTCCCTCATGACTGCTTGAAGAGAGGGGGATCCCAGTACCCACTACCCGCCAAGTGCCCTGGCCTTGGGAGGAGGGGTCCAAGGGCGCCACCCTGCATGGGCCTCCCTTTCCTTCTTGCCTTGTGCTAACCCTCGCCCTCCTTTCTGGAATGAATAGTCATTACTGCTCTTAGCTCAGTCCATGTTCCAGTCAAATTAACCCCTTGCTCTTTCCCGTACTGGACATTCCATTCCCTGCCTCTTTGCATCTGCATCCTGTTAGAATATTTTTAAATTGACTAGCCTAATTTGGGGGGCTAATCTGACTGGAGGACTAATCTGGGGACTTTTGACTATTTGGCTGTCTGACTGCGTTTAATTTAATATGGGCCATTTATAAAGTTCCACCACACTGCTCCACTCCCAAATTGATAAGCAAAATATTAAGAAACCTCTTAACCAAATAATCAAAGCAGAGTTCATTTATGTGATACTATTTCAAATTAGGAATACAGGGAAATAAAGTACAACCTGACTGCTTTCCTGAGGTCTCTTTCCACTGCGTCTCTTTCCCAGGTGCTGTGCTTCGAACTCCTTGAATACAATAAGCGCCTTAGCCGCCTCCGGCCTCAGGGCACGTTACACTTTCCCTGGTTTGTATTAAGGCCTGTAACCTTGTCAGCCCAGTCTAGGTCTGTCCTTGTCCGCACTCCCCTCTAGTCAGCCTCTCTCCACTCTTGTCTCTCTATCTAGTCCGTCCTCTCTAGACCTCTTGTCTCACTCCCAGGTCTATATATACCTTTTCTTCTCTCCACTCAAATCTCGGGGCTTCCTTCACCCCCACATACCAAGCTAATCTGCCAGCTGGTTGGGGGGGGTGCACTCCCAATTCACGTGACTCAGCACAGGCTATCCGGGATCTTTCGGAGGGAGCTGGGGGCTGGCATCTTGTATAGCCCATGGGGCTTTTTCGCTCAGCTGAAGCTGAGGAGGAGGGGGAGAGACCCTGAGGGCCTCAGGCTTTCTAATCTCAGCCTAAAGGTAGGGTCCCCAAATCAAAATAAATTTCCACAATCCGAACTACCAGCATTCCTTCTTCACCTCTATCCCCTGAGATCTCTGCCTTCCATCCTCCTCAGCCCAAAATGGCACCTCAGAGTCAAGAAGACTTGGCCTCCAGTCTCCTTCTGCCACATCCTGAATCTCCAACTCTGGCCAAGTCTCTTCATCTCTCTGGCAATCCTCTAAGACAGCGATGCATTCTGGATGAGATGCCAACATGTTTTGGTAAAGGGAGTTCCTTCACCAGGGTTCCCAATGCCAATGAAATGATAGGTTCAGACCCCACAAAAGTATTTATTTAATTGTATACAGTGTTGCCTTCTGACAGAATGTAAGCTCTCTGAGGATAGGAACTGTTTTCTGCGTCTGGCACCTGTAGCAGCACATAGCCCATAGTGGGTGCTCAATAAACGGCTGTTAAATTGACTTGGACACAAGATTTCTGGCTCAGGGATAACTTAAAAGCTCGCTCCATCTCGGGGCTATGTTGCCCAGGTGGAGGAGATGTGGAGGTGTTACCTGTCAGAAGCTTACTTATCTCTTACCAGGAAGTAGCTTGGAAATGGATCTGGAGACAAGGGGGCCATACACAAAAGGAGGAGAGGGAGGGGGAGGGGGAGAGGGAGAGGGAGGGGGAGAGGGAGGGGGAGGGGGAGGGGGAAAAGCTACCCCAGGAGCTGAGAAGTATCTAAGCCTCAAACTGGAACCTAGACTGAAGTTCAAAGGTGGCATCTGTTTTCTGGGCCTCCGATGCTTAGGTCTGGGTTGGAGCTGAGGTATGGAGGCACCAAGGGGAGGTATGGAAATCCCCCCCCATCCCCCTCCCTCCCCGCCACACCCAAGAAAGCTGCCAGAGGGAGACAGAAGAGAGGGAGACAGAAGAGAGGGAGGGGGACATGGAGCAGACCTTTGTGGTTGCTGCTTGTGGAGGCAACGGGGGAGAGAGCCAGGCCAATCCCCAGAGCAGAATGCCGGAGGCTTGAATGGATATTTTGGGAGGGGACAGCAGTTGGCAGTAGTCATTCTGGGGGCTGGAGGTTACCATGAGTCATCCTGGCATAGGCTGGATTTTTTTTCTTCTAAATAATGGCTCTGAGATCATTCGCCATGCGCGGCTGCAGTGGGACAGCAAGAATCATGGGGCATGAATTATAATGCTCAGCTGACATGAGGATAGCATTGAGGGCTCTCAGAGCGTTTCCTTTGCAACAGCCTTGGGAGGGGAGCAATAAAGGTATTATCTACATTTGACAAAGGGAGAAATGGAGGCGCAGAGAATTCCTTGAAAGCCACTTCAGAGACCATTGAGCCCGACCTATACTCACCCCATATTTACTAGATGACATTAGAATGGAAGTCCATAGAGGGTAGGGATTATTTAATTTTGATTCTTTGTATTTCCTGTGCCTGGTACATGGGAAAATATTTAATAAATATCATCCATCCATCCATCTATTATCTATCTCTATTAATCCATCCATTTATTCATCTATCTGTTTATTCATCCATCCATCCATTAATCCATCTCTATTAATCCATCCATCTAACATCTATCCCTCCATCCATCTCTCTATTAATCCATCTCTCTCTGTGTGTCTCTGTTAATCCATGCATCCTATCATTCATCTATCCATCCATCTCTCCCTCCCTCCTTCCCTCTCTGTCTCTATTAATCTTCCATCTAACCACTGATCCATCCATCCATCCATCTGCCTCTATTAGTCCATCTTTCCATTAATCCATCTTTCCATTAATCCATCTCTCTCTGTGTCTCTATTAATCCATCCATCCAACCATTAATCCATCCAACCAGCTGTCCATCCATCCCTCTCTGTCTCTATTAATCCGTCCATATACCTCTATTAATCCATCCATCCATCCATCCACCCACCCACTCACCCTCCTACCTACCCACCTACCAACCTATCTGCCCTTTTGCCCATTAATGTTGGTTGACTGACTAAATGACCCCAACAAGAATCCCCACTACCACATACCCAGAGGTTCTTAACCTGGGGACCAGGAAACCCCAGAGAGTCCATGGATGGATCTTTTTTAAAGATCATCATTTTGAGGAGTCCGTGGACTTCACCAGGAATCCAGAACACAACACAGATTGAGGACTCTTGAGCTAGATGGGCTAGGTCCTTTCTTCCTGTGATCTGAGTTTGAGTGTTTTCTCTACCACTTATTTCCTCTGTTATCTGGGACGAGTTGCATACATTTTCTGAGGCTCTGTTTATTCATCTCCAAAATGAGGGGTGGGGGTTAGACAAGCTCTCCATTTTTGCCTCAATCTGTGTGACACAGTGACTCAGGGTGGGGAAATGATTGTGCTTGAATTCCACAAACCATATTTAGTGAGTTACCAATCATTTATTAAGTGCTCACTATGTGCCAGGCACTGGGCTAAAAGCTGGGATACAAAGAAAAGGGGGGAAAAATATGGTCCCTGCCCTCAGGGAATTTACATTCCATTGGGGAAGGCAACATGTGAACAGATAGGTGCGTGGAAAGTAGATGCAAAGGAGACAGAAGGTCATTTCAGAGGGGAAGAGAGTTTGCTGGTTATGTGACCACAGAAAAGGCTTTTGGGGGCCTGTGAACTCAGGGTGAGCCCACACCACATGTCCCATGTGTGTGGTGGTGTGGGCTCTCCAGAGCCAACACTGTCTCTCACCTTTCCTTCCAACACCAAGGGAAGGGGTAAGGCCTCTGTGGCCACACTGGCTGTTGGCTGCCCGCTGCACTGGGTGGATCATGCTGGCTTCTGCTGGTTGCATATGAATAATAGACAAATGAAATACATATTGGGACAATAAAACATTTCTGGTTTGATGTTGAGGGCACATTCTGCAGAGGGATAGGAAAGTCTGTGGGTTACTGAGATTTCTGGAGGCCCAATCAGTGTGAATGTCAGGAATAAATATGTTTGTTTGCAATTAAATAAAATGTCCTTGGAGAGATTAGCAGTGACTCCTGGGCTTACAGAGCCCACTCGAAAACTTCCCGCCTTTCTTATGAATTCCAGGCAGACTTATTCTCCTGCTGTATTTTGTGAGCCTGTCCAGAGCCAGGGACACAAGGGTTGGCTATCGAATTTTAGAGACAGGTTGGAGCAAGACTGGCCTTTATCTTCAGCAAATGGGTGCTCTGTGTGTCTCCCATGGGTGTGAAGCTTCCACACCTTCCCCTTTCCTCTTTCCTCAGTCACATGTATTCTGTCATCACAGACAAACCAGAACACCCATGCTTTCCACCCCCCTGACCCCAACACCTCCATGCTCTCATTAATGCTTGACCTTCCTTAGCCTTGGTTGGACCAGACAGCCTCTAACGTCCCTTACAGCTCTAAATCTAAGATCCTGGCGAGTTTTACTATCGACTCTTTGCCCAGCCAGATGCAGCTCTGCTCTGTCCACCACAAATTCCCCCAGCAGGCTTCAGCATTAGATTATCATGTCGTGTTGTTGTTGTTGAGTCACTTCAGTTGTGTCCAACTCTTTGCGACCCCCATTTGCAGTTTTCTTGGCAAAGATACTAGAATGGTTCGTCCTGTCTCTAGCTCATCTTACAGATGAGGAAACTGAGGTATACGGGGTGAAGTGACTTGCCCAGGGTCACACAGCTAGGAAGTGTCTGAGACTGGATCTAAACTCATCTCTTCCTGACTCCAGGGCCAGGGATCTATCCCATTGTGCCATCTGGCTGCTCTGTATTAGATCATTAATGATACATATTCTCTAGTTCTGCAAGGCTTGCACTGAACTTTTCTCATGATTGTGAAGGAGACAATGAGAATCGCTGTATATGTATCACAATCTCATTATACAAGAGTTAGAAGAGACCTCAGCAGCAAGCTACTTCAATCAAACCCCGAAAAGGAATCTCCGCTACAATATGACTGACATCTAGTGGTCATCTAGTCTCTGCTCAAGGGGCAGCTAGGCAGTGAAGTGGATAGAGTGCCAGGCCTGGAATCAGGAAGACCTGAGTTCAAATCCAGTCTCAGACACTTCCTAGCTACGTGGCCCTGGACAAGTCACTTCACTCTGATTCCTAAATCTGGCATTGTTTCCACTCTGTATGATGAATCAGGAAGCCTAAGATTCTATAACCGCGGGGGCAGCTAGGTGGCGCAGTGGATAGAGCACTGGCCCTGGATTCAGGAGGACCTGAGTTCAAATCCGGCCTCAGACACTTAATACTTACTAGCTATGTGACCCTGGGCAAGTCACTTACCCCCAATTGCCTCACCAAAAAAAAAAAAAAAAAGACTATAACCGTGACCTTAAACAAGTCAATGCATCTCAGTTGCCTCATCTCTAAGATGGATATAATAGTAACTCCTTCCTCCCAAGGCTACCTGGCACATAGTAGGTACTTCATAAATGTTTATTTATTGACTATAAATTTTAGTGTCCTACGTAAATGTCAGCTCCTCTACCACCCTGTCAGGCACAGTCCATCACTGAGAATAACGTGGCCCATTATAATGTAGTCCCCTTGGCACTGCCCTCTGGATTGCTGTGCCCAGGGTAGCTGGCTGGCCTGTTGTGCCCATCCTGGTATAAAGAATGGGGGGGATTGGGGCTGAATTCTAACAAGCACAATGCCCCTTGATTCCCTGCCTCAGGGAAGTGGTGGAGGAACTTGCCTGAGAAGCCCAGCCCCTCCCCACACGTCTCCAGATCTCCCCTTCGAGGTCCCTGGGGGATGAATGAGAGGGGTCAGAATAGCTGACATTTCTATAGCATTTTAAAGTGTGCCCAGTGCTTTGTATATGTTATCTCCTCTGATCCTTACAAGAGCCCAGGAAGCTACAGGTATTATTGTTCTCATTTAAAAAATCCAGACTTATGATTTCATCCTCGTGAGAAACTCCCGTTGTACACTCCACCAATGGAGGTCGGCTCCTGGCATGGGAGCTTTCTGAACTGGCAACCTCATTGAGCTGTCGGTGGGGGGGGGCACTAAGAGGGTGGGATCTGACCCTGGCCACTGAGCTAGACTATGTCAGGGACAGAACTTGAACCCAGGACTTCCAGATATCAAAGCAGGAAGATAGATTATCTCACTGTCCCCATTAGACAAGTGAGGAAAATAAGCCTCAGAGATTTAAGGTTAAGTGATTTGCAGAGGGTGGGAGTTCCAGGAATTCACACAGCTAGTCTGTATCCCAGGTAGGATTTGAACCCACATGTTCTTGAATTCAAGGCTAACTCTTTATCCTAGAAGTCATGCCATATCTTAGAGAGAATACTGTCCTTGGAGGCAGGTTCAAATCCTGCCTCAGCCACTCCTTAGCGGTGTGACTCTGGACAAGGTACCTAACCTCCCCTTGAGTCAGTTTCCTCTTTTGAAAACGGGGATAATAAGAGATCCCACCTTACAGAATTGGTGACAAGATCAAATAAGATGAAGTACAAGTAACACCCTTTGCAAGACTTTAAAGTGTTATAAAATTGCCAGCTTTTATAAATAGGTATCACTGAGCGGAATTCTTCCCACTATATTGTTGTTCATCCTTCATTCTTGAAGAGGACCGATGACATCAGGAGGGCCGTGGCTTGACTTGCAAGTGAATTGGATTTAAGTGAGGCAGAGCTGTGCAGTCAACAACCTCACTCTCTTCTCAGGGAACTGAAAGCTCAGAAAAGTTAGATGACCCACCCAGGGTCATACAGCTATTAAGTGTCTGAGGGAAGATTTGATCTCAGGTCTTCCAACTTCAAGTCCACCTGCTATTCCAAGTAATCCCCAGGAAAAACATTTTAGGTGACTAGGCTGCCCCTCCAAGTGCCTGCAGACTCACCACTCACATCCTCCCTGATGTCTAACTTTGGGTCCCCTCTCCATTGTTCTGCTCAGCCCCCACTCCCTTGCCCTCCTTCACGTTTCTCTGTATGATCTCTCTGATTGTTTTCTTTATTTATTCCCCCCCCCCCCCATCCTGGTGCAGTGCTGATGGCTATGTCAAGATCCTTGCCTGGTGCTGGACAGGAGTTCCATCTGCTTCTGAGATGCTCCCCACCCAGCCTAGGTGGGCTTTCCAAAATGTGCTGCTGATTTGAGAGGTCCTCCTGGACCCCCCTCTCTTTGTTAGTCTGACCAATTATAGAAATCCAGTCTGGCCCCAAATCCCCTTCCCCACACAGTGCCTGGAGGCATTTGCCAGGATTTTTTTCCCCCTTTCTGGGCCTTTTCCTTTCTTTTTGGTTCTTCACATTCTTTTTCTTCTCCCCCCCATCCCCCCATCTCTGTCTCTGAGTCTCCATCTTTCTCTTATCTCCTCTCTTCCCTCTTTGTTCTCTATCTCTCTGACTTCCTCTCTCAGAGAGGCTTTCTGTCTCCGGACTCCTCTCTTCTTTCTTCTTTTCATTCTCTCCCTTTCCTCTCTTCTTTCTTCCCTCTTTCTTTCTCTTTCTCTCTTTCAGAAGGAATGTGATGTCACGAACACACTTTGGCGCTGGCCAGCCTTCGGAAAACCACAAATGGGAGTGGGGGGGTGGGGGAGCAGAGGAGGCGGGGGCGGGGGCCAGAGGGGTGGGCGGGGGCCTTTGCTGGGGTTTGGCCTTTACCTGCAGGGGGCGGGTGGAAAGTTGAGAACATAAGGGAGGAGGAGCTGGAGGGCTCCCAGAGAGAGCTGGGTCTGGCCCGGGCGCTCCCTCGGTGGGTCCCCAGTGCCTGCCCGCCTGCCTGCGGGGCTGTGGGCAGCAGCGGCTCGCTTGATCTCTCGCTCGGTGTATCCTTGCGGTCCGCTCCCGCTCGGAGCGCTCCTCTTGTCCCTGCGGGTGTCCTCCCTTCCTCGCCTCTTTCTGCCCCATCTGCTCAGATTCTTCTCCCCCGCCTCCTTCTCCCTTCCTCCCTTCCCCCAGCCCCCACCCCACCCTTCGCCCGCCTGGCCATGGGGTCAGACTACAGTTGGTGTCGGCTTGTGGTGTGGTGCGTCGGGGTGCTGGGGCCGCTGCCGGGTGCAGCCGCCACCCACTACCGCTACCTCTGGAGGAACTGCTATCCCTGTTACCTGGGCCAAACGGGCTACGCTGTGAGCCCCGTGGAGCGGAGGGCAGGTAAGTGTGGGGCCCTCCAGAAAAAACTTGGGGCTCCCCAGCCAGCCTCCTTGGCTTCGATGCTAGGGTGGGAGAAGGCTCCCCCCACCCATCAGGGCTGCCAAACCTTTTGTACCCTAGAAGCCCGGAGAGAGCAGACGTGAGCCGGGAGGGAGTTGTTCAGCTTTCTCAGTCAGACTGGCCAAGACAGCTGGGTTTGCTGCAACAGAATCTAGGTTCAAATCCCAACTCTGCCACGTACAACCTGTGTGATCTTGGGTTCGGTTTCCTCAACCTGGGACTCCGTTTTCTCATCTGTAAAAATGAAGGGGTTGGGCTGGATGAGCTTTTTCTAGTTCAAAACCTGTGAATCAGTGTATGGTTTGTATCTCAGGTGGCTCAGGGGCAGGGATGATGCTGGGAGAACCCTGGGGGTAACTGGGCACTTTCATTTTCCTAAGAGCTCCCCAGAATAGTGGCCCCTTTGAGGGCTAGTGCCCTTCGGTGCCTTGTGTATGAGGAAAGCCAGTAGAGCCGGCAGTCAGCTGCCCCATAGCTGCCCTCTAATTGGGAGTCTGCACACTTAAAGGGTCTCAAGTGATCCAGGCTGTTGTTTCAAACCTGGCTTTTTATTTTTTCAAGGTACACATCCTCATCTCTTTCGTCAGCAGAGATTTGAGCAAAAGGAATAAGCTCAGTGGAAATTTCTTGTTTTCTCTCCCTCGCTCCCCCTGTCACTTAGTCAGCGCACCAGGGAGCAAGGCATACTTGTCTTTTAAGTGGTTATGAAGTCTTGTGCTGTGAATAATTCAGCATCCCTCCTCTTCGTCCCCAGACTCAGCTCCCCTGTGCCAGAATAATTATTGGTCATGAGAATAAGGGGAGATAATGAAAGCCTTCTCTCAGCATTCAAAGGTGGAGGAAGAAGTTAACTTTTTTCCATAAAAGTCTTTTATTATTTTCCAGTTGCATGTAGAGATATTTTGCAACATTTGTTTTTATAAGATCTCTAGTTTCAATTTTTTTCTCCCTCCCTCCCCTCTCTCCCCACTCCCTAAGACAGCAAGCAATCCGATATAGGTTATATATGTACAATCACATTAAACATATTTCTGCATTAGTCATGCTGTGCAAAAAGAATCAGAGCAAAAAGGAAAAACCTCAAAAAAGAAAAACAAAAAAAATAGAGATAGTATGGTTCAATCTGCATCTAGATTCCATAGTTCCTTTTTTTTTTCTGGATGTGGAGAGCATTTTCCATCATGAGTCCTTTGGAACTCTCTTGGACCATTGTATTGCTGAGAAGAGTCAAGTCTATCACATTTGATCAACACATAATATTGTTGATACTGTGTACAATGTTCTCCTGGTTCTGCTCATCTCACTCAGCATCAGTTCATGTAAGTCCTTCCAGGTTTCTCTGAACTCCTCCTGCTCATCATTTCTTACAGCACAATAGTATTCCATTACATTCATATCCCACAACTTGTAGAAGTTAACTTTTATGGGCAAAAGCTTAGGGGAAGCCAGTTCAGTCTGGAGAAGCCAGGCCCTACAATGCAAGGCAGGACAAGGGAAAGAGAGCTTTAGGATCATCAATTTAGACCTGGATACAGGCTATTAAATCTAGAGGAAGGCTGGGTTATCAGAAATAATGATGCTGGGGGAGAGCATACTCTGTAAAGTATAATGAAAAGAGCACAGAGGACCTGATTTGGAATAACAGCTCTGGAATTTATTGGCTTTGTGACCTTGGTCCAGTCATGTCCCCTCTCTGGGCCTCAGTTTTCTTCTCTGTAAAATGAAGGCTTCACCTCATACCTAGTAAATGGCAGAAATGGCCCAAAATGGGAAAAGTCAGTGTTGGAAGGGATGTAGAAGTGCATTGTTGGTAGAGCTTTGATCAGTTTGGGGGAAACTGAGGCCCAGAGAGGGGAGGCAATGAATCCAGAAGTCACACAGGTAATAAATAACTCACAGAGTCAGGTCCTCCCAATCCATGGGGATTCTAGCACATTCCCTGAACTACCTCATAGTTTCCTCATTTCTAAAATCACTGGGTTCTGCAGGAGGAACTCTAAGATGCCTTTCAACCTCTTATATCCTGTGATTCTGCCTGGATCTCTTGGGGCCAGATCTATTTGTGTGTCAGTGATGGGGTCTCGGGCAGCTAGCTGGCTTGGTGTACAGCATCAAGCCTGAAATCTGGAAGACTTGAGTTTGAATCTTGCCGCAGGCACTTACAAGCTGTATGACCCTGGGCAAGTCACTTAACATTGTTTGCCTCAGTTTCCCCATCTGTAAAATGATCTGGAGAAGGATATGGTAAAGCACTCCAGTATCTTTGCCAAGAAAACCCCAAAGGGGGTCACAAAGAATTGGACATGACTAAACAAAAGCTGGGATCTGGGTCCCGTGGTGGTCCTGGGGCAATCAGTGGGGCAAAAGGAGATTTTTCCCTGAATGATTTCAGAGTGGGAAAAGCTGTATAGCCAGAATCTTTTCTGGGGCTCCCTCCTGGAATGACACAGGTAATGTTTTCCCTCTAAAATGTAAGCTTCATGAGAACAGAGACTGTTTCTTTCTTTCTTTTTTCCTTCATATCCTCATTATCCAGCAGAGTGCCAACAAGCCCTTATTTATCACCTAATATGTGTGAGTCATTGTTCCAGGTACTGAGACTACAGAGACAAAAAGGAATGGGTCCTGCCCTCGAGTAGTTTGAATTCTAGTGGGAAGACAACATATAAATGTATATGACACTTGTTGCCATTCCGTCGCTTTCAGTTATGTTGAGTCTTTGTGACCCCATTTGGGGTTTTCTTGACAGAAATCCTGGGGTGGTTTGCCCTTTTCTGCTCCAGCTCATTTTACAAATGAGGAAACTGAGGCAGACAGGGTGAAGTGACTTGCCCAAGGTCACACAACTAGTAAGTGTCTGAGACTGGATTAGAACTCAGGCCAGGAACAGCCTTGTAGAGAATGTGACTCTGAAGGAATCCAGGGACTTCAAAAGGGAGAAATGAGGAGGGGCAGTATTCCAGGCCTGGGAGAAAAGTGTGAAAAGTTAAGAGAGATGAGCATCAGGTGTGAGGCACAGAGAATAGGCCTGTATTATTTGTTGAATTGAATTAAATTGACATAATCATGCAATCCCAGTAATCCCCCAGGCTGTTTGGCTACTAGAGATGCTACCCAGGCAGTCTTTGGTAAGTTCTGGGTTTCCATCTTTTCTGAGGCTGCTCTAGAACAGACCTTGCAATCTCATATTCTAACCTGGACATCTGAGCCTGCTTCCCAAGTCTGTGGTGCCACTGCCCAGCTCAGAGAGGGGAAATTCTGGCTAAAATTAACATCATTGATGGGGTAAGGTGATGATGGTCCTCTGAGCTCCCCCCATCCCACCCTACTCTCTTTATTTAGAGAAGCAGTGGTAAGAAGGCTTTATCGTCAGAGGACCCATCTCTGCTACTTCTTGGGCAAGATACTTCATCTCTTTGAGCCTCAGTTTCCTCATCTGTAAAATTAGGAGGTGGGCTTGGAGGCCTCCTATATCTGTGATCCTGAGCCTTGCTCAGAGCTGCATGTTTAAAGAAGCATTTGAGTTTTGACTCCCATTTTCAGATTACGCCTTGACCTTGGCCTTCTTTCCTGCTTCTCCAAGCCATTAAGACCTGGCATCAAAGCTCTTTTGAACCCCTTCTCCCTCAATGTGTTATAGAAAAGAGCATTTCTTTTCTTTTTTTTGGTGGGGCAATTGGGGTTAAATGACTTCCCAGGGTCACACAGCTAGTAAGTGTTAAGTGTCTGAGGTCAGATTTGAACTCAAGTCCTCCTGAATCCAAGGCCAGTGCTCTATCCACTGAGCCACCTAGCTGCCCAGAAAAGAGCATTTCAAGGAGTACATGAGCTAGACATATGGAATCAGCTTTTTCTGATGAGTAATCATCTCCAGGTACTATCTGAGGCCAGGAAAGGGTGGGTGGATGGATGGGTGGATGGATGGATGGATGGGTGGATGGATGGATGGATGGATGGATGGATGGATGGATGGATGGATGGATGGGTGGGTGGGTGGGTGGATGGATGGATGGATGGGTGGGTGGATGGATGGGTGGGTGGATGGATGGGTGGGTGGGTGGGTGATGGATGGGTGGGTGGGTGGATGGATGGATGGGTGGGTGGGTGGATGGATGGATGGATGGGTGGATGGATGGATGGATGGATGGATGGATGGATGAAAAGCAGTAATTAAGTTCTTACATGCAAAGCATTGTGATAAGTGATGTTTTCCAAATTAAAAAACACAAGACAATCCCTGCTCTCAAGGAATTCTCATTGTAGGGGCGTGGGGGAGGGTCACGACACATATAGCAGATTTCAGCGACAGATGTTCTAGTGGTCCTGGGGATGAAGCCAGATGGCAATGCATCGTCTTTATTGTCATTTTTTAAAATTCTGAACATAAACACCAAATAAAATGGGAATTTCCATTTTACATGGTTTTAATGACATTTTCATTGATAAAACAATGTCTCTTTTGATGTTAAACCATCTGCTGATGCTGAGGATTTTGATGATGAGAACTTTCTGGGTCTTTGGATACTATGGCTGAAAAAATGATTAGACAGTAGTTTTTTTTGTTTTGCTTTGTTTTGTTTTGTTTTTGCTGGGCAATGAGGGTTAAGTGACTTGCCCAGGGTCACACAGCTAGTGTCAAGTGTCTGAAGCTGGATTTGAACTCGGGTCCTCCTGAATCCGAGGCCAGTGCTTTATCCACTGCACCACCTAGCTGCCCCATAGATCATAGTTTTAGAGTTGGGAGACACCTTAGAGGCCATTGAATCCAACCCAGTCATTTTACAGACAAGGAAACTGAAGCAGACAGAGAATAAGTGATTTTCCCAGGGTCATACTGCTAATAAGTATCTGAGGTAGGATTCAAACCCAGGTTTTCCTGACTCCATGCCTAGCCATTTGCCTAGCCACTACTCCATAAGGCTCCTAAGCAAACTAAGCAACCTTAGAGATTATTCCCCTCATTATAGAGCTAAGGGAAGTATGGCCCAGAGGTGGTAGAATAGCTTCCTGGAGGTTACAGAGGTAGTGAGTAGCAATGCCAAGATTCAGACCTAGATCTGATGTACTGATTCATAAAATGTTTTACATACCTGAAATGGGAGGAAGCCTGGCAAAGCAGAAAGAGAACTGGTCTTTGGATGGTAGGAAGACCTGGGTTCAAATCCTGCCTTTGACACATACTAGCTGTGTGACTCTGGGCAAGTCACCAGACCTCTCTGGGCCTCGGTTCTCATCTGTAAAAGGAAGATATTGGACTACATGGACCGTGAGGTCTCTTCTAGCTCAGGATCTAAGATCCTGTGACCCTAAGTCAGATGAGTTGTTTGTCAAGAGCCTAGCACAGTGACTGGCATGCTGTAGGTAGTAAATAAATGCTTATTCACTTCCCTTCCTGTTCCCTCCCTGACCCCAGTCACTTAGTCTCTCTGAGACTCGGTCTCATCATCTATAAAACTGGAAGGAGTTGGACCACATGAACTCCAAAGCCCCTTTCATCTCTATAGCTATGATTCTATGATAGCCCATCTGTGACGGGGGAGTGGAATGGACCATACCTCTTCCCCCGTCTCAGTGTGCGAGCCTGATGAGGATGGACCTCAACTACTCTTTGTCTTCTGAGTGATTAAGAGCCAAGTGAAGGTGGTGCACAGTTGGTTCCCACCTTTAGCGAAATAACCCAGAGAAGACAGACCATAGCTTCTCTGTTCCTTCAGTGTGATAGCTGAGGAGACTGGGGCCATGGTGGCTCTCCAGCCTCACTGGGATAGTCCAGCAGAATGGGCCATACCACTCCCCAGTTTGTACCTGGAGATCCCTGCTGCCGAGGTGGTTATCCTTCCTGATTATCTGGTTTTTGTTGTTTTTTGGTGAGGCAGTTGGGGTTAAGTGACTTGCCCAGGGTCACACAGCTAGTAAGTGTTAAGTGTCTGAGGTCGAATTTGAACTCAGGTCCTCCTGACTCCAGGGCCGGTGCTCTATCCACTGCGCCACCTAGCTGCCCCTCCTGATTATCTGTTAACCAACACTCCCAGGGGAGCAGAGGTACTTTGGCTTCACAGACCATCCAGTAGAAGAGTGGGTATAAGGTATAAGGCAACTGACCCAGAATTCAGGCTCTTGGGCAGTCCATTTGGTTCTGTATATAATCAGGAAGACCTGAGTTCAAATCCAGCCACAGACACTTAGTAGCTGTGTGACCCTAGACAAGTCATTTAACCTCTATTTGCCTCAAAGTTTCCTCATCTGTAAACTGGAAGTAATAGTAATAGTACCTCTCTTCCAGGTTTGTTGTGAGGATCAAATGAGATAAATATTTTTGTAAAGCACTTCACAGACCTTAAAGTGTTATAGAAATGTCAGCTTAACATCCTCCTCATCCTCCCCGTCGTCCTCATCATCACCGTCATCATTATTTTACCCTCTTTGGATAAAAAAAGCCATGGATTGGCCTGGCACCAGGGTATGCTGTTGGAGCTGGCACCGGGGGATGCTCTGAGCTGGAAGATATTTACATCTCAGCCCTGTGCCCTGAGAACATTCCAGGTCTAAGATTTGGTTTGGCCTGAGGAGGAGCTGGGGGTGGGAGAGGGCAAGGAAGGATGGCTGGGCTGGGCCGGGCAGGGCAGGATTCTCTGTCCTTGGTTAACCTTTTGA
Organism: Dromiciops gliroides; assembly: GCF_019393635.1. NCBI lineage: Eukaryota > Metazoa > Chordata > Mammalia > Microbiotheria > Microbiotheriidae > Dromiciops > Dromiciops gliroides. The sequence continues at coordinate 634,818,251 of NC_057863.1, forward strand.
ATAATACCCTCAGCACTAGGCTGGCATTTCTATGGGACTTGGGTGTGGACCTTCCTTCTGTGACATTGCACTGGGAAGGTGAAAAGGCACCAGGGTCAAAGTACATCGCAGATGCCATCCGCTCCACAAGGCCTCTCCTGACCCCCCTCCTCCCTGCAGCATGCAGTGCCTGCTGCCTCTTGCAATGAATGACCTGGGGATACTTGGGTTCTATGTATCTGTATACACATTGTTTCCTCCCCCATGTCCCCCACTCCCGCCTCCAGTTACATGTCTTCTTCTTCTTCTTCTTCTTCTTCTTCTTCTTCTTCTTCTTCTTCTTCTTCTTCTTCTCCTTCTCCTTCTCCTTCTCCTTCTCCTTCTCCTCCTCCTCCTCCTCCTCCTCCTCCTCCTCCTCCTCCTCCTCCTCCTTCTCCTTCTCCTTCTCCTCCTCCTCCTCCTTCTCCTTCTCCTTCTCCTTCTCCTTCTCCTTCTCCTTCTCCTTCTCCTTCTCCTTCTCCTTCTCCTTCTCCTTCTCCTTCTCCTTCTCCTTCTCCTTCTCCTTCTCCTTCTCCTACTCCTTCTCCTTCTCCTTCTCCTTCTCTTTCCTTCTTCTTTCTTCTTCTTTCTTCTTCTCTTCTTCTTCTCTTTCTTTCTTCTCTTCTTCTTCTTTCTTCTTTCTTCTTCTTTCTTCTTCTTTCTTCTTCTTTCTTCTTCTTTCTTCTTCTTCTTCTCTGACTTGTCAAGGGTCTGAGGCTGGATTTAAACTCAGGTCCTCCTGGATCCAGGGCTGGTGCTCTATCCACTGAGCCACCTAGCTGTCCCTACATATTATCTTCTTTTTTTTTTTACGGGGCAATGGGGGGTTAAGTGACTTGCCCAGGGTCACACAGCTACTAAGTGTTAAGTGTCTGAGACCGGATTTGAACTCAGGTCATCCTGAATCCAGGGCCGGTGCTTTATCCACTGTGCCACCTAGCTGCCCCCTACATATTATCATCTCGATGGCAGGGACTGTGTCATTCCTTGTATTTGTATCACCCAGGGCCCTGCACATAGTAGGTGCTTTACAGATTCCTACTCTAAGAGAGTGGCCTGGGGCTCTGAGAGCCATATGGCCTGATCATAGAAATAGGCTTGAACTCGGGATTCTTCCCATGGTGCCTATTATAGTTCTGTTCTGGTGTGTGTGTAGGTTATTTGTTGTGGTTGTTGCTGTGGTTCAGTCATTCAGTCATGTCCAATTCTTCATTACCCTATGGACCACACTGTTCTTGGGGTTTTCTTGGCAAAGATACTAGCGTGCTTTGCCATTTCCTTTTGCCGGCAGATTAAGGCAAACAGAGGTGAAGTGATTTGCCCAAGGGTCACACAGCTAGTAAGTGTCTAAGACCAGATTTGAACTGGGGTCTTCCTGACTCCAGGCCCAGAGCTCTATCCACTGAGCTACCTAGTGGCCTCCTATTTTTAGATTATAAAGCATTTCAAAAAGGATGTGGACTGACTAGGGTTGTGATGGCTTTGTTGGATTGACATTTGTCACGAGGTATTGACAAATTGGCTAGAATTTTTGTTATTGGTGATGGCGTATGCCTGTGTCTTTTTTAATTTTCCTCTCTGGTAGTCCAATCCAGTTAACATTTAACTATGTGTCAGGCACTGTGCTAAGCACTGGGGACACAATTAATAAAAAGTAAGTTAGTCCCTGCCCTCTGGAAGCTTCTACTCTAACGGGAGAGACACTGCACAAAAGGAGACAGGAAATGGCATGAAGGGGGAGGGACAGTACACTAGCGAGTATTTTGTTCTGTAGAGTTGAAACCAGGCAGGGCCACAGATGCACAGGGGAGTAAGGTATCCTACCTAGCAAACCTGCAGGGAGATTACCCAGTTTTCTGTATTCATTCCTTCAGGCTTTCCCACCCACTACCAGATGCACTGAATTTTTATATGACTGTGACCCAGTCATTCTTCTCACAAATCATCCAAGGTTCCCCAGTCCTCATTTTGACCCTCAAGTTATCATCCTTTATCTCTCCTCCCTTTCATAGCCCAAATTCTAGAAAAAACTTGCCTTGTACATACCAGTCACTTCACAAATGGTTACTAAGTTGAACCCAGGGACAGCTCTCCCTGGTGCAGTGGATAGAATGCTGGGCCTGGAGTCACTTCACCTTTTTTGCCTCAGTTTCCTCATCTGTAAAACGGGCTGGAGGGAAAAAATGGGAAAGCACTCCAGTCTCCTTGCCAAGAAAACCCCAAATGGGTTCTTGAAGAGTCAGACTTGATTAAAATGACTGAACCATAACAAAATTGAACCCAAGAAGAATGCTTTGGGTAGACCTAAAAATGCCACCCTTCCATCTCAGTTTGGGTGAGTGTGTCAGGAAAGATTTATTTGTGGACATCTCTCTGAAGATTACAAATATGCTTCTCCCCAGCTGCTTCTGGCCAGCTGCTCTTGCCTGGCTTTGGGGTGTTTCCCTTAGGAATGGGAGCCAGTCTTGATACAGTTATTTCGGGGGGGGGCAGCGGCGCTCCCACTTTGTAAGTGGGCATTTGGGAATGAGAGAAGAGACTCCAGTAACATACCCATGATGTTCTGGGAGGGGCTCCTGTTGATGAGATGCAAGAGTTGGAGAACAATGGGTGTGTGTGTGTGTGTGTGTGTGTGTGTGTGTGTGTGTGTATGTGTTTGTTGCCAGCTCATGTACATGTTCACATTTATGGCCATGGCTCCAGCTGACCCTGCTGCCCAGTGGCCCAACTGGCCGAGCCTAGCTCTTAGAGGAATGAGGATGCAAGATGGCACAGGCTCTGACTCTCTGCTTATGATGCAGTGGCAAGACCACTGTACTGGGCATCAGAGAGCCTGTGCTCAACTCCCTGCCTCTGCTACCTGTGTGACCTTAGGCAACTCTCTGTGACTCAGCCTCAGTTTTGTCATCTGCAAAATGAAGAGATTTGAACTAAATGACCCATAAGGTACCTTAGGTCTCCAGCTTGATGATCACATAATCCTACCCTGATGCCTTCTCCCTTGAGAAAAGGAAGAGAGAATGTGATTCATGCCAGAAAACCAAATCAGCTGTAACTGGCAAAGACCTTCACCAGGGTTCCATGATGGTCAAATTTCAGCTGAAGGAGTTGAAGGATTTTTAGGGTAACAGAGACTTGCCTGGAAGTCCCAGTAGTACATGAGAGAGAGACAGACAGACAGACGCAGAGTGAGAGGGAGGAGGGGGGAGAGGGAGAGAGAGGGAGAGAGAGAGATTGATTGAGAGATTAGACACCTGTTCATTTTCAGAAAAACCAAGTCTACTTGGAAGTCATACAAAGCAGTTTCTCAAAGATTGCATATCTCACCATGTTCTTTCTTTCTCTTTCTCTTTCTCTCTCCCTCTCTTCTTCCTTTCCTCCCTCCTTCCCTCCTTCTTTCCCTCCCTCCTTTCCTTCCTTTCTTCCTTCTATACATCGGGGTTAAGTGACTTGCCCAGGGTCACAATCTAGCAAGTCTTTGAGGTCAGATTTAAACTCAGGCCCTCCCGACTCTAGGGTTGCTGCTCTGTCCACTGTGCTACCTACCTATGCCTCACCATGTACTCTCAAATCTTTTTTTTTGTGAGGCAATTGGGTTAAGTGACTTGCCCAGGGTCACACAGCCAGTAAGTTTTAAGTTTCTGAGGCCGGATTTGAACTCAGGTCCTTCTGACTCCAGGGCCGGTGCTCTATCCACTGCGCCACCTAGCCACACCACCTAGCTGCCCCACATGTACTCTCAAATGGGTTCATTGTTTTGTTCTGTCGAGTTCAAGCTAGAAGCAGCTTGACGTTTGTATTAGTATCAATGCCATTCATCAGCGTTAGCTCTAAATAGTTCTCTGACCTTGGGCTAATGCCCACCCAGCTTGAGCCTGGGCAACTTTCCATTTAACATTTGTAAGACATAAATGCATTTTCCTCCAAATTAAAAGGTTGATTTCCAATCTGCTACAATAGAAAACACACTGACTTCAGAGGCAGAAGGCCTGAGTGTGAATTCTGCATCTGTCACTTATTAGATCTCTTCCCTGGTCCTCAGTTTCCCCATCTGTAAAATAAAGGGACAACTCTAGATGTTCTTTGGGGCTCCTTCCATCTCTAAACCTATGATCTCTCATGCCAGTTCAACTTGTGGTCATGTAGTGTTTCTATGCCATGGCTGTCCAGTACTTCCTTCAGCCTGAGAGGTTTACTCTAAAGACACTCCCTACCCTTTGGAATACCTCACTTCCCTAGAAACTCAGTTCATACGCCATGTCCTGCAAGAAGGTTTTTTTCCCCTTAAGCCCACCTCCTGGTTATGATTGTTCTCTCCCTTTTCAGATTTTCACGTTTGTGTTTATCGAGGTACATGTTCTATCTGCCCAAGAGAATCTATGCTCTTTGAAGGCAGGGGCTACTTATCGGTCAGTAAGCACATATTGATTTAGGTCCTGCCATATGCCAGGCCCTGTGACAAGCACTTGAGATACAAATTCACAAATGATGTTGTCTCTGCCCCTAAAGAGCTTAAGTTTTACTTTTATCTTTGTGTCTCCAATGAAGGAGACAGAACTGGAGAACCTGACTTCTGTGGATAGGAACAACTACATATAGATTAACAGCTGGATGGGGCAGCTAGGTGGCGCAGTGGATAGAGCACCGGCCCTGGAGTCAGGAGGACCTGAGTTCAAATCTGGCCTCAGACAATTGACACTTAGTAGCTGTGTGACCCTGGGCAAGTCACTTAGCCCCAGTTGCCTCACCAAAAAAACCAAACCAAAACAAAACAAAAAAGAATTAGACAGCTTGGGGCAGCTAGGTGGCACAGTGGATAGAGCACCGGCCCTGGAGTCAGGAGTACCTGAGTTCAAATCTGGCCTCAGACACTTGACACTTAGTAGCTGTGTGGCCCTGGGCAAGTCACTTAACCCCAATTGCCTCAAAAAAGTAGCTTTATATAGATTAAGAGCTGGAAGAGACTGTAGAGATGCTCAAGTCCAGTCCCCTCTTTCTACAGAATAGGAAATCTATGATTCAGGGTGTATGCAAAGTGTCTTTTGAACGTTAAAGTGCATTATGTCAACTATTGTTATTGTTGTTATTATCAGGAGGTAGTGTAGCTTAATGGTAAAGAACCAGACCTAGATCCAGAAAGATCCTGGTGCAAGTCTTGCCTTTCACCATGGACAAGGAAGTCCCTTTACCTCTCAGAACTCTAGGCAGCTCTCTGTGTTGCCAAAAAGGTGCCCATCTGCATTGGTCAAGAGAGTTTCCTTACCTGGAAGTCCCTTCTAACCATGAAATCACTGGTCTAGGGAGCATCAAGGTGGCTCAGTGGATAAGGCACTGGCTCTGGATTCAGGAGGACCTGAGTTCAAATCTGGCATCAAATGCTTGACATTTACTAGCTGTGTGACCCTGGGCAAGTCACTTAACCCTTATTGTTCCAAGAAAGAAAGAGAGGGAGGGAGGGAGAGAAAGAAAGAAATCAATCACAGGTCCAGTCCCTGTCCCTTTTTATTGTTGTTGTTCATTTCATCTTCCTCTCTGATGTTCAGATATATAGTCCAGGGATTATGCTATTATCATATCAGATATTATCATTATGAGTGTTTATGCCCATATGAATAAAATCCCTGCTTCTTATAAATGAATGAAAGCATTATGATACATGCTCATCTTGGTCCCTTTGCCTCCATCTTTGCTTTTCCTGGAAGAAAAAAAAAGGGAATCTTTTCCTGCTGAAATTTATAGGACCACCGATTTTTGTAAGCTTACTAAAAGCATCTCCGGTAGCAGACAGGACAATGAGATAGATGTACTTCATCCCTATTATTGGCATTATATTATATTATGTTATGTTCTATTGTATTATATTATATGGAGGCTGTATTGTGTAGTGGGTAAAGTTAAAGTTCAAGTCTTGTCTCTGATTTATCTGGCTGTGTGAAATGAGGCATGTCACTGAACACCTCAGTGTGCTAGACTGGGGGTCAGCAAACTACAGTTTCTGCTCTAGGCAACCTTCTAAGGCTAGAGAAGTTGAAGAGAACATGATGACTTGCATAGGTAAATGTTGTAAGCTCCTTGAAGGCAGGGACTGTCTTCTTTGGTGTTTGTATCTCTAGCATTTAGCACATTGACTGGCACATAGTAGGCACTTAATAAATGTTTGGTCACTATTTTATTGACTGGAGAGTTTGCTATACTAACCAGTGCAGCCGAAGATCCAATCCCTATCTTTCTTATGATTATTTTTACTCTCCAAAGGGAATTCTCATGTTCTCCTTTCCTCTGCATATCTGGGTTCATAATCCAAGTTCACTATTGATGATGAGTGGGGTGAACATTTGGATTCAGTGGCCAAGCTCTCTGGTGGGAAAATAGAGCTGGGCTGAGCACCTTTGGGCTGCCCGGGAGAAGGTGCTCTTCCTGAGAGCACCAGATCTCCTGTTGTATTCCCGAGGGCCTGGCACTGTTCCTTAGGAGGAGGCAGGGAGATTGTCTGGAAGATAGAGAAGTGCTGAGAGAGATGGACTGGAAGCATCTGGGTGTGGTGTTTCCACAGGATCTTGCAGTAGGAGAGAGATAAGGAAGGGGTGGGGAGTGATGTGATGAATGGTGTGTGAAATAGGCTCCAGCAAGGTGAGGCACATTCTCTTTTCGAGGAAAAGCCAAGTGAGAAGAGAAGCCAATAAGCCTCCATAGGACTGGGGGCAGGGGAGGTCTCATGGGATCATAGATCTAAAGTGGGAAGGGACCTTAGAGACCATCTCACCCATTTTACAGATGAGGAAACTGAGGCTCTGGGAAGGGAAGTGACTTGCCCAGCCAGGTCATAGGATCATTTAGAATTCAGAGACCATCTAGTCCGGCCTCTTCCTTTTACAAATGTAAATTTATACTGTCAAATGGGCTAGATGACCTCATTTTACAAATGAGGAAACCAAGGCACAGAGAGTGTTGGAGGAATTGCCCAGGGGCAGATACAGCTATTAAGCATCAGAAGCAGGATCTGAACCCAGGTTTTCTTGACTCCAAGTCCATGTTCTTTCCACCATACCATACTGCCTTGCTAGTGTAATGAAATTTATTAATTTGATCATTGACAATGCTATGCTAAGGTTTAGTAAAAATACAGCAATTCAAACAGTTAAAGAAGAGAATCCAGCTTTCCAGACCAGAGTCCAGAATCCAGTTTCCTCCTGATGACATCTTACCACTTCAAGATGACAAGAGAACTCAGAGACTTTATATGTTTTGTTAGTTTTTACTATCTCCTTTCTGTTATAATATACACTATCTGTAACATGTACTCTCTGCAGAGGCTCTCCCTTTGCAAGACTAATGTCAAAGCATCGGTTCATGAGGACAAAAAAAAAATCGCCCCTCTGGATAAAACTTTCCTCTCTTCCTTTTCTATATTGTTGTTCACATATTATTAGTTAGCAATAGTTATATTCTTTTTACTGTTCCGTCAAGGAAATATTTTGTTTCTTGAGGAACAAAAGGGGGGAATATGGTAAAAAGTTTTAACAGTCGGTTAGATAATGGAGAGATGCCAGTTTTTTTTTAGGACCACCCTTTTGGGGAGGAGACCAACAGCATGAGCTACGCACACCAGTCTGCCTGCGACGCATGCCAGATTGCCTGCTGAGCACTCGACTTCCGGGGTGCGAGCTTAAAAGGCAAGGAGAGAACGGAAGTGGGACCTTTTTTCCTGCTCCGCTGGTCTCCTGGCTGCGCTGCACAGACAGACGCAGACTGGAGTTTGACTCGGCCTGGCTCTCGGTTAACAGCACACGCTTGACTCACTCTCTCACCCCAAAGGTGGCCTTCCGCTTTTGGTGAGTTTTATACAGAATATAGACTAAGCCTAGATTTAAGACGATTTGTATTGTATTTCTACTTTCCTATCCTTCTAATCAACATCACCTTTTGACTACCATACAATAAAAGCTCTATCTAGAAAACCAGAAGCTTCTTCCATTTACTAGTCTGGGAGATAAATTAAGGGAAAGGTTAAGTAGGGGAGATTTATGATCTAATATCCAATTTTAATCTCACACTAGATTGTAGGAATCCCAGTGTTTTCCCCTAGACTTTTCTCCCCGTTTCTTGCCCCGTCTTTTGGGTCAAGGATTTGGATTTAGGACAAGCATAGCAATCAAAGGTACTTTGGATTACACTTTATAACTGAACTTGCCTTTGATGGAGCTCATGGAGGTGAGGTGGAGGTGCAGATCCCAGCCCCACTAGCCCTACCCATGCTCTTTTCCATGTCTTCTTGTTAGCTCTCCCCAGGAGCTCCTCCCAAAATGCTGCTGGGCTCCCCTAGCACCCCTGACATTGGATGGATACCACCAAATCATATAGGCTGGCCCCCTGCTTTTCACTGTCATCCATTGGGAGGCAGTGTGGTACAATGGAAAGAACACTGGCAGCTAGGGGGTGCTGTGGATAGATTGTTGGATTTAGGAGTCAGGAAAACCTGAGTTGGAATTCTATCACAGACACTTATTAGCTGTGTGATTGTAGGCAAGTCATTTAACCTCTCTGTGCCTCAGTTTCATCATCTGTACAATAAAGGATTTGAACTTGATGGCCTCAGAGGTCCCTTCTGGCTCTAAATCTATGATCCTATGATAAAACTGAAATTCACATTCTTCCTCAGACATTCAGTGATCCTGTGTGACCCTGGACAAGTCACTTTTCTGCCTCAGTTTCCTCATTTGTAAAATAAGGATATTAATAATTCCTACCCTGCAGGGTTGTTGTGAGGATGAAATGAGAGAAATTTTATATATATATATGATGCGCTTTGTAAAACTTAAAGCATTAATTACTATATTATTTTATCATCGTTATTATCAGCTCTGAAGTCAGAGGGCTTGAGTTCAGATCCCTCACTTACTACTGCCACTGTGGCATTGAGCCAGCCACTAGTTTTCCATTTTTAATTTGTAGTTTCAATTTCTTGATCTGTATAAAGTTGGCCCATGAGCCACAAGCAGCCCCCAAACACTCCCAAATGTGGCCAGAGTCAGATTAAAATTTAGGTCCTGATTTTAATGTGTTGATGTATTAATAAGAAAGAAAGAAATATATAAGCCTATGTGGTTCCCACAGGGTTTCTTATGTACGCGACTTACTGCCCCTTGTTTCTATTTGAATTTGACAGCCCTGGACCAGATAGCTCTGAGGTTCCTCCCTGCCCCGCCCCCAGGCTCTAGAGCAGTGTGATCTGAAGAAGAGATTGCTGAGACTGGGGAATGCCCATTCCTTTTAGCAAGACTAAGAGGGACAAGACCCTGGGAGGTTGTGCAAACAAAGCTCTTGTTTGCTCTGATTATCAAAAAGAATGGAGAGAAAACTTGGGCTTTCAGGAACTCCCAGGGAGCAAGTTGGTTTGGAACTAAGTTTTCAAAGAGCCCTTTAAACAGTAAAACTTTCCTTTTCTTTATATTCTCTCATTCCCTCTCTCCCTCCCTTCCATCCTTCCTGTCCTTCCTTCCATCCTTCTTTCTCTCTCTCCCTTTCTTCTTTACCACTCTCTTCCTTCTGTCCTTCTTTCTCTCTCTTCCTTCCTTCTCTTTCCTTCCTTCTCTTTCCTTCCTTCCTTTCTTTCTGTCCTTCCTTCCACCCTTCTTTCTCTCTCTTCCTTTCTTCTTTCCCCCTCCCTTCCTTCTGTCTTTTCTCCCTTCCTTCTTCCTTCCTCTCTCTCTTTCTTTCTTTCTTTTTTTTTTGCGGGACAATGAGGGTTAAGTGACTTGCCCAGGGTCACACAGCTAGTAAGTGTCAAGTGTCTGAGGCCAGATTTGAACTCAGGTACTCCTGAATCCAGGGCTGGCGCTTTAACCACTGCACCACCTAGCTGCCCTCTTTCTTTCTTTCTTTCTTTCTTTCTTTCTTTCTTTCTTTCTTTCTTTCTTTCTTTCTTTCTTTCTTTCTTTCTTTCCTTCTTTCCTTCTTTCCTTCTTTCCTTCTTTCCTTCTTTCCTTCTTTCCTTCTTTCCTTCTTTCCTTCCTTCCTTCCTTCCTTCCTTCCTTCCTTCCTTCCTTCCTTCCTTCCTTCCTTCCTTCTTTCTTTCTTTCTTTCTTTCTTTCTTTCTTTCTTTCTTTCTTCCTTTCTTCCTTTCTTCCTTTCTTCCTTTCTTCCTTTCTTCCTTTCTTCCTTTCTTCCTTTCTTCCTTTCTTCCTTTCTTCCTTTCTTCCTTTCTTCCTTTCTTCCTTTCTTCCTTTCTTCCTTCCTTCCTTCCTTCCTTCCTTCCTTCCTTCCTTCCTTCCTTCCTTCCTTCCTTCCTTCCTTCCTTCCTTCCTTCCTTCCTTCCTTCTTCCCTCCCTCCCTCCTTCCCTCCCTCCCTCTCTTTCTTCTTTCTTCATTCAGCCCTTTTAAATGGAATTCTTTCTAAAATGCATTACCTCCTTTCCTCACCTCATTGATAGAGGACACTGGGCATTATTGAGACCTTTCTGGACAAGAGCTCCCTTATCATCAGAGCTGACAGTTCTACAGCCCTTAGCTCATCTGAGCCTTGTGATAACCCTGTGAGGCAGGTGCTCTCCCTTTCTACACCACCAACCCCATTTCGAGAATGGGGAAATTGACCCTCCCAAATGACACACTGACTCGCCTGGGTTACACAGTGTGAGTATCTGAGGTGGGGGCATTTGAACTCAGATCTTCCTTGGTTGATTACCCCATCCTCTCATTGCAGCTCTGCTGTGATAGCAATGTCCTTAGGACATATCAAGTGTCTTGGACCAAGTGACCCGAGACTGACTGAAATTCACCTCTCCTTTGCATTCATCTCCATCTCTCTATTAGATTAAGTTCATCTTTCCCCCGTAAGACTTCAAGCACCCTGAAAGCCTAGGTCCTCTTTGATCCATCTTTGCATAACCGTTGTTGGTTCCTGTACCTTGTCTACAATAGTTGATAAACATTTGTTCATTCGAATTAAAATGTCCTTTGTTAGTAATTGCTGGTAATGCTTGAGGAGGCTTGGTGTGATGGATAGAATGCTGGAGTTGGAGTCAAGAAGACCTGGGCTAAGATGCCACTTCAGATTCTTTTGTCTCTTTTTGTATCCCTAGGGCTTAGCACAGTGCCTAACACATACCAGGTGCTTAATAATTTTTTAAATTGATTATTAGCTGTGTGGCCCTAAGCAACTAACACCTTCCAAGGGCTGCAGTTTTTTATCTTCAGAATGAAGGGGATGAGTTTTGATGCCTCCCAAGACCCCTTTCAGCACTAAATCTGTGATTCTAATTAGTATTCCACACCAAAGGTAATGGAGAAAATTGCCGGCAACTTCAGGGTCTTCATCTGGAGCCTGCTTTGCCTATGTTGGAAGTTCATCTGTCATGGTTTTCCCATAATGCCCTGCAGCAAGGGACCAGTGATCCCAAGCAGCCTTGTGGTGTCCTTAGAAATCTCCCCTGACTCCTGAGACAGTGACATGGAACCCCACAGTAGGGCTTTGCTATGGCAACAGGCTCTGGCATCTGGCTGGTTGGGGCACAGGCTTGGCAAGAATTTCCCATCTTCTCTACTGGTTTCTTCCTGGATGCAGTGACAGAACTAGTTAGAGCAAACCATAAAATAATATGCTCTGATGGTGGCATTGATGGAAGCAATCCCCTTCTCTCCAGTCCCCCTCTCCCTTTTGAAGGCTCCAGCCTGGGCTCTCCAGGCCAGATCCCAACGTGGTTAGCCACAGGCCTGCCTTCGGCACCACCGGGCCCACAAGAGGCGGAAAAAGTGAGAAGGCTGCCCCGTCTTCCTGGCTCCTCGGCTTCTCTGCCCCATTCAGAGTCATTGCTGTTTGGCCTTCAAATAAAAGTATTGGTTTGTGGGAGATTTGGGCTGGGGATTGGGGGGAAGGAAACAACACAAAGCCTTCTCCCCAGACATGTGGTGGTCTCTCCTTGCATTCCTCTAAGTGGGAGACTTTGGGCTCCAAGCCTGGGAGGTATGACTTCTGTGAAACAACACAGGCTGGCCCCTAGAAAGCCAGACCACAGAGTTAAGTGTTCTAAATATCAGGCACCCTCAGTGCCAATCCAACCTCAGGCAAGAATGAAAGCAAGCATTTGTTAAGTTGCTGCTGTGTGCAGAGCAGTACGCTTTGGGACGGGAGAGATCCAGTGTTTAGACGAGCCACAGGCCTCTGCTCTTATTTTTTTTTTTCATCAAGTGATTATTAAGGCAGTGGAAAGAGTGTTGGATTTGGGAGTTAGAGCTAGAAATCACAGAAGTCATTTAGGCAAACACATTTATTTCACAGATGAGGAAATTGAGTTCCAGAATTAATCAGGACAATAATAGGGGAAAAAAATCTCACAGAATCATAAGCTCAATGATTTTGAGTTAGAAGGGACCTAAGAAGTTATTTAATTCAGCCTCTTGATTTTATTGCCTTCTTGGTCAGATCTCTGCAAGTTCCTGACCTGGGTTTGGGTCTGAACAGTTCACCTGTGGGCTTGCTCCTAGTTGGAGTTTCAGTGGATTGCTTCTGGTCTTAGCCTCATCAGCCAGGTAGAAAGCTCTTCAGGTTCAGAGAGAAGGAACTGCAGGTTCTCCTTTAGTCTGGATTTCCTTCCCTGTTTATTCTTGTACAGGCTTTACATTGAGCTAGTAGTTGAACAGGACACCCTGCCCCATTCTTGGGGCCACTTACTTCTGAACTTGCTCCTTGTTCAGTACCCCACCTAGGGCCTGAAACCAGTCTTCACTAGGATGCCACCCCTAGGCACAGGTCTCCTCTTCAGTCTACCTGCCTATGTTCTTGTCTTTTCTTTCCTTCTTTCTTTCTTTCTTTCTTTCTTTCTTTCTTTCTTTCTTTCTTTCTTTCTTTCTTTCTTTCTTTCTTTCTTTCCTTCCTTCCTTCCTTCCTTCCTTCCTTCCTTCCTTCCTTCCTTCCTTCCTTCCTTCCTTCCTTCCTTCCTTCCTTCCTTCCTTCCTTCCTTCCTTCCTTCCTTCCTTCCTTCCTTCCTTCCTTCCTTCCTTCCTTCCTTCCTTCCTTCCTTCCTTCTTTCCTCTAACTATATCTTGCCTGTCTGTCTGTCTATCTAATTTACCTACCTTCCTACCTACTAGTGACTATATTCCTGCTTTATCCCCCTTGCTAGATGGTAAGTTCCATGAGACCAGGGACCTATGATATATATGAGGGACCCCCTCATATGAAGATAACATAATACCGTTTCTATTCTATTCTATTATCTTCCTCTCCCCTAAAAGCACACCCTCCTTCAACCCTCCCCCCACCATCAACCATCCATCATCACTCATATTTATGAACTTAACTCCATCCTGTACCTTTCCTTTTCATCTTCCCCCTTTTCCTACCTCACCATCCAATCTCTCCTCTCCACTCGCACGGCTAGTCCCCTGGTCCAGCCTTCATCACCTCTTTGCACTATTACAGTTTTTTCCTACTTGGTCTCCCAGAGACCAGCCTCTCTCCTCTCCACTTCATTGTCCACAGCGCTGCTTCTGGTCTGACTGGTCACTGTCTTGCTTAAGAAGCCTCAGGGGCGGGGGCAGCTAGATGGCGCAGTGGTTAAGCACCGGCCCTGGATTCAGGAGTACCTGAGTTCAAATCCGGCCTCAGACACTTGACACTTACTAGCTGTGTGACCGTGGGCAAGTCACTTTACCTCCGTTGCCTGCAAAAAAAAAAAAAAATTATTAAAAAAAAAAAAAGAAGCCTCAGGGGCTTCCTGTTGCTCCTGGGATTAAAAAAAATTAACTTCCCAGTTTGACATTTAAAGTCTTACACAGCCATATCTCACCATACTCCCCTTCACATTCTTTAATTCCAGCCAACTGTTCGACTTATTCCGTGGCTTCTAAGGACATACTGTTCCCCAAACTCAGCATGCCTTCTGTGGGGCCCATCCCTCTGCCTCGGCTGTCCCCTGTGCCTGAAATGTACAGTTTCTTCACCTCTGCCTCTTGGACAGGTCTGCTTTCTTTAAGCTTTTTCTAAGGCATCACTTCCTGTGAATGGCCTTGTCTCATTCATTTAACATAATCTAACTACCCAATAGAACACAAGATCCTTGGGGCAGGCCTTTTTATCTCTATATCCCCCACAGCCTAGGATAGTGTTTTGTCCTGTGGAATAGGAGTTGGGCCTGACATTTCATTGATTATAGGAAAATCCTTACAACTGCTAGTTGCCTAGGGTACTCGGAGGCTATATGACTTGGCTGAGGTCACACAGCCTGTATGTGGCAGTGGTGAGACTTTAACCTAGGTCTTCCTAAGACTCCACTCTCTCTTGACTCCATTATACTTACTTCACATGAAGTAAGCCCTTTGATAAATGCTTGTGGAATTGAATTAGATGGTATAATAAATGCATTATGTGAGGTTAGAGAGAGATGAGATCAAGGTTGTAGGGGTGGGGAAAGAGGGAAGCAGATGAGGGAAGGCTTCACACAGGATGTGGCATTTAGGCTAAGGCGAAGGGTCAAAGGGGAAAGTTCACAGATCCCCCACTTCTTCATTTTACTGGACATTCATACAGTTGGTGTTGGGACAAGTCCCATTCAACTCCCAGGCAACTCCTTTGATTTGTGACCAAAGTTGTGGAAAGAATGCTAGGAGAAAGAATCATAGAATCACAGGCTCATAGATTTAGAGCAAAAAGGGACCTGGGAGTTCATTTAGCTCAGCCCCAAAGAGGGCAATAATTTTTTGAAGATTACCCAAGTAGCAGAGGTTGGATTTGATTACCCGTCTCCTTACTGTAAATGGGGAACTCTTTTCACTTGTTTGTAGGATTAGTGGCACTGATAGCCATTTGGGTCAAGGGGATACCTGGCCCTGTGATGTGTTCGTCATTGACCAATGAACCACAGGATGCTTCATGGTCCAGTGGAAAGAGAGATGAATCTGGGGTCAGAAGATCTGAGTTCATATCACACCTCCAACATTTACTGTCTGTGTGACCTTGGGCAAGTCATTTTGCCTCCACAGGACTGAGTTTCTTCATCTATAAAATGAGGAAGGGAACTGAAAGAAATATGCATAATAAATATTTCCAAATTCTGAATGCAAGTCAGTAGAAGGGTGATTTTTATAAGCTTTTCGGCATCTTAGTTCTTCTGTAAATACTTCATTAAAACATTTAAAAATGAGTACTGATGAGGTTGCCAAATAGAAGTCTTTAAAATGGGGAAGGGGGGGGCAGGGAATTGGGCTGGGGCCTTAATTGTCCCTTCCAAAACCTGAGATTTTATGCATCTATCCGGTAGTACTACCAGGTGATCACGAGGTCCTGTACTTGGTCGGTAGTTGGGGTGACATTTTCTGCTCTAGGGAAATTCTCTGGGTTACTACAGCAGGGGCTGTGCCAAAGAAAGGGAACTGGGTGTGGGAGGGTTAGTAGGCATTTCCTTTCACGATCCGATCTGTCATCAGCTTGGTTTCTACTACCAGGAGCCCTTCCTGGCTTACTGCTTGTGAGGGAGTTAATTTTGAACCCCTCTCAGCCTCAGTTTTCTCATCTGTAAAAGGAGCAGGGATGGAGAGACTCAGCGACCTCTGAACTCTCTCATAACTCTGAATCTAGAACTCTGAAAGAGTCTGGATTTCACATTAGAGTCAGGCTTTTCCCAGCTGAAAACAGCTTCCAAACATAATGAGGATGATGGAGATGTTGCTATTGGCTGGATGGGATTCCTCAGCCTTCCTGGGGACATTGTTGTGGGGTGTATAGTCTAATGGAGCTGCTCCATATCCAGATAAATAAGCCTTCCCAGCATGGGAGTGTCTGAGCCTGATCACTGGTTCCCTGGGGATGCTGGGCCCAGGTGTAACTCTGGGTATCTTACCATCTAGTGCAGGTGACCAGTCTCCCTTCCATTCATTCATCCAGTCACTCAAGAAACATCAATGAATCTCTTTCCTCTGCTAGACCTGAGGAAGATACAGAGTTTAGATAAGTTGCCTTGCAGAGCCTAGAGTCTGGGAGGGGGAACGAGATACAAACAGAGATAGCTAGAATATACAGTATCGCATGATAAATACATTCAAGAGAGAAAGATGAAGTGTTATAGGAGGTCAGAAAAGAGTCACTACCAAGGGGAGTGGGGTAAGGAGGGAACAGCAAGGGTCTCTCAAGTTGAGCTTCAAAGGAAGAGGAGGAATTTACCAGGTAAAGAGGGGGAAGGGCGATTACTTCAGGCAGAAGCATACATTTCTTGGGGAGACAGTGGAATATACATAAGCAGTCCTCAAAGTGTGGTCTGGGAACCCCTGGGGGTTCCTGAGACCCTTTCATGGGGTCTTCAAGGACAAAGCGATTTTCATAATAATACTAAAATGTTTTAATTTCTAAGACGGTAAATGTCAATTGATATGACCTACATAAACAAAAGCTTTTGGGGGGAAAGTCCTAAATAATTTTTAAGAGTGTGAAGGGCTAGGGGGCAGCTAGGAGGCACAGTGGATAAAGCACCAGCCCTGAATTCAGGAGGACCTGAGTTCAAATCCAGCCTCAGACACTTGACACCTACTAGCGGTGTGACCCTGGGCAAGTCACTTAACCCTAATTGCCCCACCAGAGAGAGAGAGAGAGAGAGAATATAAAGGGGTCCTGAGACCAAAAAGCTTGAGAACTGCTAGGATAGTAGTGCAATTGAAGAATTCCTGAATTTAAAGCCTGCCTTTTCTAAATACTTATTGTTGTTCAGTCATTTCAATCACTTCCCACCCTTTTTGACCCCATTTGGGGCTTTCTTGGCAAAGATACTGGAGTGGTTTGCCATTTCCTTCTCCAGCTCATTTTATAGATGAGGAAACAGACAAACAGAGTTAAAATGACTTACCCAGGGTCACTCAGCTAATAAGTGCCTGAGGCTGGATTTGAACTCAGGAAGATGAGTCTTCTCCAGGTCTGATGCTCTCTCCACTGTACCACCTAGCTTCCCCTTCCTACTTAACTAGCTGAGTGACTTTCAGCCAAGTCACTTAATCACTAATAGCTAATAATAAATAGCTGATAGTTAAAGAACTTTAAAAGGCTTTACATGTATTATCACATTTGATCCTGAGTGAATCCCCCACATCTAACTTTGAGAAACTGTTGCTGGGTCCAGGGGCACTATACTCACTTCCTTTCCTTATGGGTCTCCTCTACTTTGAATCTACAGATGCTCTCTGACAACTTCCACTCTTTATGGAGTCTGGCTTCAAATGAAAGGGCTTGGGGTTAAGCTTCCTATTCTCACAGTGTTTGGCTTGTTGCATATCTTTCTTCAGGAACAATTTACACAGATAGTGGCTCACATCTTGGTCTCCTCAAAAGTGGAAATAAAAAGATGTTCTGTATAATATGAATCAGATATGGGACAGGTATTTATTTCCAACACACACAGGAAATAAATGTTAAGTAAGAGACGTAGCATACATTGACAGGAAAAATTAAAGCAGGATTCAGCAACTTAGTGTAGAACTACTATTATATTCTCTTGGGAGGTTAATACTTAAACCTCATCAGAACATATAGCAGTTCGTAGGCCTGCTGATTAAGCACTGTGCATTTCATTTCATTTCTGCATTGTCCAAACAACTCCTGATTCAACTCTTCTGTTAAAACAGTCCAGGCTTGGGCTAATGCACTTTTTGGCAATCATCTTTTCCATGAGGGCTGGATAGTTGCTGGGGACTCTTCCCCTTGCTGGAAGTCAGCTCCAGTGAAAAGTCCTCTGGAGGTTCCTCAGACCTCCTGCATTCATTCACAAGGTCTCCTCCAAGCCTAGGCATGTCTGCTCAGGAATGATATTGAGAAGGGGGCAGCTAGGTGGTGCAGTAGATAAAGCACCGACGCTGGATTCAGGAGGTCCTGAGTTCAAATCCGGCCTCAGACACTTAACACTTACTAGCTGTGTGACCTTGGGCAAGTCACTTAACCTTCATTGCCCCAGAAAAAAAAAGAATGACATTGAGTTACCTACTCAGGAAAGCAATCCCAAAGCAGAAAAGGTAGCAAGGGGCCCATGTGAAATCTCAACTAATTCAGTCCCTGCTTCATGTGAGAATGGTGTCAAGGTAGGGGGAAAGAGCACCATTCACCTAACCCCTTTATGGGGTACAGTAGAGTCAGATTGAACCATCTGACACATGTTAGAGTCAAAGGAAGATCCTGAGCCAGAAGCTCTCCCTCCTATTGAAAAAGCCACTGAGACATCAGCTTCTCCAACCGAGCTACTGCTGTTGGGTAGGGTCATCCTTTAAGAGCACCCACAGTCTTAAGATCTGAGCTGCCACATGGCCAGGAGTGGCCATTTTATCTGGTTCATCCAAGTGCCTACACAGCACATAGTCATCCAGAACCTGGAAGGGCAACCCTGAGCATACCCCATGAGATGGCCCTCACTTCATTCTTCCCCTAGCAAAATATTTGCTGTCCTCAGCAAATTACTATATTTGTTCATTAGATTCTAAACTTCTTGAGGGCAAAAAGACCTCAGTTTTATTCCCGATGCTTAGCACAGTGCCTGGTACATAGTAGATGCTTAATTAATTTATTGGGCTAGATCTCCCCCATGCTGGGGTTCTGGGGAGGCTCAAGCACTTTGTCTTTGTTCACCAATGTCTTGCACTAGTGAGTCTCACAATCCACATGGCACAGTTTTTAAACTGCCCCCCCCCAAAATTAATAGTCTTTAGGGAGAAACTAAACCTACCACAACTGGTGAGTCTTAGGGCTCACAATCACCTTCAGGCCTCAGAATGAGTATAAATAGCTATTAATTATGTTCTGGCCCGAAACTAAGGGTCTTCCTCTCCCAGACTGATTCTTTTATGAAAGCAAACTAGACCTTTTTTGGCCTCAGTTCTAACCTAGCCTTTAATCACTGAATGGGTGTTGCCTCAGATGAACTGGGATCTGGGAAAGACCTTAGCTTCAAAAAGCCAATGTCTCCCACTGCATCCAGAGCCATCTTCAGTTGTCCTGATCCAAATCTTGCCACTGGACCCAGATGGCACCCTAGGGGAGAGTGAGGCTGGTGACTTTGTGTAGCCACACCTCATTTAAATCCAATTCACTTGCCAGTCAAGACATCGCTTCCTGATGTCATTGGTCCTCTTTGAGAACGAAGGATGAACAACAACAATCACCTTCAAATAAAAAGTTATGTAAATTCAACAAATAATATTTTATAAATCTTATCAGAAGCTGCTACTTGCTTAGTATTTAAAACTTTGAGTACTTAGTATTCAAAACCCAAGAAAATAGACAAAGATGGAAAATTAGGATAAAACAATGAAAGGGGGGAAAGAGAAAAAGGAAATTGAAAAAAAAACCCCACATTTTTCCTTAAATGCTAATCCTAAGTGAGCTCCCAGAAAATGTAGGGTTCTCCCCACAGGAGTTAGGTACCTGGGGTTGACTGATTGTTACCACATTACAGGTGTCTTGGGTCAAAATTCTTCTGTGATTCCATTCAGAACATAGAGTGATCTGACTAAAAGTCTGAACAAAATCTCTCTGTTTTCAAAGGGCAGATCAAGATCTCTCCAGGGATGATTGTCTACATAGGATTATCCTACTGGAAATCCAGACAAAAAGATCCCTTGTGGGTCTTTGCACATGTAGGGCACCCACAGTTTTCCCAATGGCTCCCTGCCAGCATATAGGACAATCCAAACAGAATTCCCAACTCCCTTGACAACAGGACAAGCAGGCTCAATTTCCAAAGAAATCCAGGTCTGTTGAACCCCAGATGCATTTCAGGCTCCCACTAAGGATTAAGCATTTGAGGTTGGCCCTTCAAACCTTGATGAAGCTCCTTCCACATCTCACATTGAGGAACAGCTCTTAGGCCAGGGGAATGGGACACTTCACCAACCACCTTCTCCACTTGAGAGGTTCCTCTCAGCACTGGGCCAATGGACACAGACTTAACTGGGTTCAGTCCTGGGGGAACTTCTCCCATGATGGAGAATGGGCCTAGATGACTCATTATACCCCAACCCTGATGCTCAGAAACTGTTTAGTTTTACCTTAGGTCTTGGCTCAGGCTCATGGCATTCCCAAAGGGAGGGATAAAAAGATGCTTGCGGTAGTATGTGAATCACATCTGGGACAGGCTTTTATTTCCTGCACCAAAGTTAATGGCCACAAGAGAATCACAGCAATGTTAACAGAACAACTTGAGAAGAATATTCAGTAACTTAACTACTATTATATTGTCTCTGGAGGTCGATACTTGAAACTCATCAGAACATAACTTAACCTCTCTGGAACTTGTCTTTCTGCTTTGTCCAAGAATGGGGTTGGTTTAAATTCTCTAAGTTTCCTTCAGGATAAAAATTACATGATTTCCTTTTGGGATCTCTTTCAGGAGGTGATCGGTGGATTCTTTCAATTTCTATTTTGCCTTCTGATTCTAGAATATCGGGGCAATTTTCCCTGATAATTTATTGGAAGATGATGTCTAAGCTCTTTTTTGAATCATGGCTTTCAGGTAGTCCAATAATTTTCACATTATCTCTCCTGGATCTATTTTACAGGTCAGCTGTTTTTCTAAAGAGATATTTCACATTGCCTTCTATTTTTTCATTCTTTTGGTTTTACTTTATTGTGTCTTGATTTCTCATAAAGTCATTAGCTTCCATTTGCTCAATCCCAATTCTTAAGCAATTATTTTCTTCAGAGAGCTTTTGTATCTCCTTTTCCATTTGGCTTTTCAAGCTGTTGACATTTTTTTCCATGACCTTCCTGCATCACTAATTTTTCTTTCCATTTTTTTCCTCTACCTCTCTTACTTTATCTTCAAAGTCCTTACTGAGCACTTCTGAAGCCAGATTTAAACTCAAATCCTGATTTGAGGGCTGGTGTTCTATCCACTGCACCACCTAGCTGCCACTCTCCATTCATTACAACATAACCTTCTTAAAAGAAGGGACAATTTCATGTTTGTCACTGTATCTCCAGCACTTAGCACATTGCCTGCACCATAGTAGGCATCTAATAAATTCTTGTTGTTAGATTGATTGATGATTCCTGCTCCACCATGGAGGCCTGGTCATGAACTGCTGGGATATCATAGGATTGGAGCTAGGAGGGCATCTTAAAGGCCATCTCCCCCAACACCCTCATTTTTTCAGGTGAGGAAATATGTTTATGGAGTCATATATTTTGAGTTGGAAGAGGGCCCCTTCATTTTACAGAATAGAAAACTGAGTCTTGGAGAAGGGAAGTGATTTGCCCAAGGTCACAAAAGTATTAAAATATCAGAACTTGGATTTAAACCCAGGTCCTCAACCTCTAAATCCAGTGTTCTCATAATTGCCCTACACTGGGGCAGCTAGGTGGCGCAGTGGATAAAGCACTGGCCTTGGATTCAGGAGGACCTGAGTTCAAATCTGGCCTCAGACATTTGACACTTACTAGCTGTGTGACCTGGGGCAAGTCACTTAACCCCAATTGCTTCAACAACAACAACAAAAATAATAATTGCCCTACACTTCCCCTAACACTAAAAGTCTCATAAGATCACAGTCTGGGCAGAGTTGGTGCTGAGTAAAGCAAAGAGGAGACCATGCCCATTCCTACTTTGGCAAAAGCCATTCTTTTGTGGCTTTGGGGGTTTCCGGCACCATTCCCTGCCTCCCCTCTGTCTGAGTAATCCATCATCACTTCAGAAGCTCTTCTGGGCATGGTCTCAAGCATCTTTCAGCTTCTTTAATTTGGTTTTCTCCTTTCCTTCTGGATTTTTTTTTTTTTTTTTGGTTTGAGGGAGGAGGAACAGGGGAATTCATCCACTGGAAAAGGAGGTGGTAGATGGGAGGGGCAGGTAATTCAGAAGCATTCCAAACCCTGCCAACTGGGTTAGGTACCTTGGCTCAGCTCTGATGCAGAGATAAGACATGTGCTGCTTTTTCTCTCAGAGGTCTCTCTTCCCTGCTTCTCTAGAGTTTCCTTTCTCTTTCCTTTCCTCCTGCCTCTCTCTCCCCTCCTCATCAGTCATTCTCTCTCAGACTAGTTGGTTGATCAGTTTGTCGATTTACCCAGACCATTGTACTCATTCTTAGACGTTTCTCTTCAGGGGCAGCCAGGTGGCACAGTGGCTAAAGCACCAGCCCTGGTTTCAGGAGGACCTGAGTTCAAAGCTGGCCTCAAACATTTGACATTTACTAGCTGTGTGACCCTGAGCAAGTCACTTAACCCTCATTGTCCCACCAAAAAAAATGAAGGACAAATAATAATAAAAAAGGCAACAAACTCTCCCTCGTCTTCTCCTCATGGTTTTTCCGGCTTCCTTCAAGTCCCAGCTAAAACCCTACCTTCAACAAGAAGCCTTTCCCAGTGCCCCTTAATGCTCCTGCCTTATCGACTGCCTGCCTGCCTTCTCTCTGTTGGTTCTCTCCCTGGAGTCCTGTGTGTATCCTGTATATACAAAATTATTTGTCTTCTCCACTAGACTGTGAGCTCCTTGGGGGGGGAGGGGGGGCAGGGACTGTCTTCTGCCTTTCTTTGCATCCTATCCTTTATGTGCCTGGCACATAGTAGGTGCTTAATAAATGCTTTTTGACTGGCAGGTAGTAAATATCAGAGCTAGAATTCAAACTTCAGTCCTTCTTTCTACTGTGTGTTCCCATTAGGAACCCCTATTACCAGAATCATTATCTAGCATCCCTAGATCTATGGCAGTTAATATTTCTCAAGCTTCTAATGGGAAAACCTCCTAATCTTAGAGGCTTGGTTGCCAATGGGCAGATACTCAAGGACTGGAATTACATTTACCTGCCAATACCCCGACATGCTTTTCTTCTTCTTGTTGTTTCCTCCTCTTAAGTTGTGTGTGTGTATGTGTTTAAACAACTCTTTTGTCCACCTTTCATCTGCCCTAATCCCTAGTAGGGTTCTCTGAAAGCTTCCTTAATTGTTATTTTTTTTTTAGATTTTATTTTATTATTTTTTTAGTGAGGCAATTGGGGTTAAGTGACTTGCCCAGGGTCACACAGCTAGTAAGTGTTAAGTGTCTGAGGCCAGATTTGAACTCAGGTACTCCTGACTCCAGGGCTGGTGCTCTATCCACTGCACCACCTAGCTGTCCCATTATTATTTTTTTTTGGTGGGGCAGTGAGGGTTAAGTGACTTGCCCAGGGTCACATAGCTATTAAGTGTCAAGTGTCTGAGGCTGGATTTGAACTCAGGTCCTCCTGAATCCAAGGCCATTCACTGTGTCACCTAACCACCCTCTTAATTACTTCTAAGATCAATGTGGCTATCCCCTGGAAGGATGAGATGCGCTTAGTTTATCCTTTTTGTATTGGGAGTCATTGAGACACCATGGACTGGATCTAGAACAATAAGACCTGGGACTCAATCTCAGCTCTGTGTGACCTCGGGAAAGTCACTTGACTTTTTGGTCCTCCATTCACCTCTCTGGGACTATACGTTACACCAATGTGGATCACTGCCGTTGCTAGAAGAAATTTTCTCACCATACCAGTAAAATCACAGGTTCAACCCCTACAACCAACCGTATTATTTTAGCTATTCATTAGATCAGTGGATCATAAACACTCCCTCCCCTTTTATAGATGAGAAAACTGAGGCTTATCAGTGTTAAATGTTAAGCGATAGAACCAAAATTTGAATCCAGAACCTCTAAATCCAGAGTTAGTACTCTTTCCATTTCCACTGAAATCTATTTTATAACCTGTTTGTAACTCATGACCCAGATGAGGTCATGGAGAGTCAGACACGACTGAAAAAAAAATGACCGAACAATAAATGTATACACATATGTATATGTGCACATGTATGTGTATACACGTGCGCATGCGCACACACACACACACACACACACACATATATATATATATTAGAGAGAAGGAGGGAGGGAGAGTGAGCAAGCTGGGTGATCATGAGCAAGTCATTTCACTTCCTTTAAACTTAAATCTTTAAAATTGGCATATTTCATTGTATACATACGCATGTGTATAGATATGTGTACATTTATACTACATGTTCCAGCAGCCAGGTGGTACAGTATCTCCATTTGTGGTCTTCTTGGCAGAGATACTGGAATGGTTTACTATTTCCTTCTCCAGCTGGTTTTACAGATGAGGAAACTGAGGCAAACAGGGTTGAGTAACTTGCCCAGGGTCACACAGCTAGTCAGTGTCTGAAGCTAGATTTGAACTCAGGTCTTAGTGATTCTAGGCTGGGGCATTCCATCCACGGCACCACCTAGCTACCCACTCTGTATCCAGTTTGTTTCCATTTATTTCCATGTTGACTTCCCCATTAGAATGCAAGCGCTTTGAGGGCAGGGATGGTGTTTTTGTTTCTCTTTCTGTCTCCAGCACACAGCTTGGCATCTGGTAGGTGCTAAATAAATGCTTGTTGATGGACTTGGCCTTGCCCCTGCTGATGCATTTGCCTGATCATATTACATGTTATAGAAAACAGGACCATAGAATCAGAATGGGAAGAAGCCTCAGGTGCTGTCTAGTGTAAGCCCTTAATTTTACAGAAAAGGAAACCAAGACCCAGAGACTCGAAGTCATTTGTCTAAGGCCATGCAGGCTCCAGGTGGCAGGGGTGGGATTCAGATCCGGGTCCTCTGGCTCCAAATCCCTCGCTCTAGCATGCTACCTTTACTCATCTGTGAAATGGGGATTTACCCTGAATTACCTGCCTCACGGGATCATTGTGAGGCTCAAGCCGAGATGATGGCTGCAAAGAGCTTGGCTGACTCTGCGAAGCTATAAAAATGTCAGTTATTATGAATATTAAAGGATGAGTAAGATCTGGGTGGGGAAGGCAACATGAGAGGCAGGATCGGGCATGGTGGAGGGGAGGGGGCCTGGAAGGAGGCTGGCACAGAGAGCAGCAGGGAGTGGTGGGAGATGGCTGCCACACTGCGGGGTGGGGGTGGGGGAGCAGCTTGGGCTGCTCTGGATCCGCTCTGCAGGGCGGCACTGAGGGTGGTGCTGGGGTATGGGAGTGGGCCCCTTTATGGGTCTACCTTCATTATTCTCTCCCCCATTTTTTCCAGATGTTGATGAGTGTCAGGTTCACAATGGGGGCTGCCAGCACAGATGTGTGAATAGCCCAGGCTCTTACCACTGTGAGTGCAAGACTGGCTTCAGGCTCCATACAGATGGCAGGACCTGTATCGGTAAGCAAAAGGCGCCGCCTCTCCCTCATCTCTGCCCCCTCCTCCGCCCATGGGGCCGAGCCACCCTCTGGGCCTCAGGGGAGCCGGGCTCTGATCCCAGAGCAGGTTTCCTTCCTGGGCTCTGGGCCAAGGCCCTCCTTCTCCTCCTCCAGGAGGAACCTGCCTCTTTGTAGCTTCCATCCCTTTGCTGGTAGTTCATTAGAACATCCTCTTCCATAGGATCACCCTTCAAATAATCATGTTTCCCCAGCCATCCCCAGTCTTCTCTTCCCCAGGCTAGTCATCCCGCTTCCTTTAATGGATCATTATCTGAATGACCCCAAGGCCATTCACCATCCCCGTTGTCCTCCTCTGAACCTTCTCCACTTAAACTGGGGAGTCTAAAACCGAGCAAAGGGTCCTCCCGAGGAGGTCTGACCCGTGGAGAGGCAGCCGGCGAGAACGTCTCCTCCTTTTGGGAAGCTTGCTCTTTCTTCAAGCAGCCCCAGTTTGGTTTTGATTCTGTTCTTGCCAGAAGTGTTAGGAGAGGAAGATCATAGAGGGGCCTGGCAGCCCCTCTTCTCCACACAGATCCTTAAAGAATTAATGGTAGGTCTAGCATGGGTGGGGTGGGATGGAGAGACAAGGCTACAAGGAAAGTTGGCAGAGCCCAAGCTCCCGGAGGGATGGGCACTGAGGCCCAAGACAATCCATCAGCAGGTCCTCACCCCACCCTGCACCCTTCATGCCTCCAGCTACACTCGGCGCCTAATCTTGTACTTGTTCGTATTGTTTTTGTGGTTTCTTCCTAAGAATTTGGGGCAATCCTTTCTCTTCCGTCTCTGCAACTATGCTGTGAGCTCCCCAAAGGCAGAGATGGCACAGTGGGCTTCTCATCTTCCCCATAGCACCCAGTACTAGGGGTCTCAGTCCATTGATGAACACTGATTGACTCAAGATGTAGACCTACTTGGCCTTTGTTCACTGGATTTCAGGGATCCCAAAGCCTGAGATGATGAATGAATGAATGAATGAATGAATCAGGGAGTATGACAGACGGACAGAGACAGACACAGACACATAGACAGACAAACAGAGAGAGACAGAGAGAGACACACACAGACAGAGAGACAGAGAGAGAAACAGAGATAGAGAGGCAGAAAGACAGGCAGAGAGAGAGAGACAGACAGACAAACAGAGGCAGACAGAGAGACAGAGAGAGAAAGGGGTGGGGGAATATGATGGTAATAGCTAGAATTTTTAAGGCTTTCATTGTTTACAAAGCACTTTACTTATGTCAAATCTCCTTTGATCCTCTCAACAATCCTATGTGACAGGTGTTATTTTCATCCCAGTTTTAGAGTTAAGGAAATCTGGGGGCAGCTAGGTGGCACAGTGGATAAAATATCAGCCCTTGATTCAAGAGGACCTGAGTTAAATTAATTAGACTTTTAACTCTGGGTCAGGGCAGAGTGAGCATACTTACTTGTTTCTACCTGACAGCTCCCAGGTAGCTATCACCAACAAGCCACATGGACAAGATCCAGGACAGAAAATGAGATCGTGAAAGCTCCAGATTCTGCTTTTCCTTCTGTCCAGCATAGCCTGGGAGGTCCTGGTTGGATAAAAATAATTTTGTTTTTTGGACTGCACTTCTGTTTTCCTTGGTATAAGGCACTGTGGGTGAGGAAGCTCCCTCAGTGTAGGCCAACATTTTCTCTGTAATTTGTAGTCTTAAGGAGTTCCTGAGAGAGCTTTTGTTGTGTTTGTCCTATGTTCTTGAAGAGGACCATGACATTGGGAAGTGATGTCATAACTTGGAATGAATCAGATTTAAGTGAGGGAGGGCTGTGCAAAGTCACCAGCCTCACTCTCTCCTCCAGAGCCATCTGGGTCCAGTGGCGAGATATAGATCCAGGATAACTAGAGATGACCCCAGATATTTAAGGCAATGGGGGTTAAATGACTTGCCCAGGGTCACACAGCTGGTAGTGTCAAGTGTCTGAGGCTGAATTTGAACTTGGGTCCTCTTGACTCCACAGCTTCTGCTCTATCCACTGCTCTATCCACTTAGCTGCCCAGTAAGCAGAAGCAGCAATACTTTAAAATATTCTATGCATTAAACACTCTATACATTAACAAAACACTATATCTATCTATCTTTCTATCTCATTTTTTTGTTGTTGTTTTGTTTTGTTTTTGGTGAGGCAATTGGGGTTAAGTGACTTGCCCAGGGTCACACAGCTAGTAAGTGTTAAGTGTCTGAGGCCAGACTTGAACTCAGGTACTCCTGAATCCAGGGCCAGTGCTTTATCCACTGTGTCATCTAGCCGCCCCTATCTATCTCATTTATATCTTACAACAACCCTTGAGAGCCCAGAGAGTCTGGTAGGTGGACAGGAGGTCTCTGGGGTTCTCTGCTTAGTCCTGTGTTGTATAATATGTTTGAGCCAGTCAGGAAGCCTTTACTAAACACTTACTATGGGTCAGGGACTGTGCTAAGCCATGAGAATGTGAATACAAGTCAAAAGGAAAGACAGTGCCTGTCCTCAAGGAGTTTATATTCTAGTGATTGAAGACAATATGTAAAAGGAACCTGAAAAGGGGTGGGTGGAGGGCATGTGTGGGGAGAGGCCTGATAAAGAAAGTTCAGAGTCTGGAGAAGAATGAAGACTTGTCTAGCTAGGATGGCCTTCGTAAAATAGAAGGAATTGAGGATTCAGAGGAAGAGGCTGCAGGGGTGGAGGGTGCTTCCAGCCTGGGGGGGTCCATGATCAGACAGTGAGATTCCTGGATGAAGATATCGATGGCAGCCTCATCCAGTTTGTGGATGACACAGAGCTGAGAGAGACGGCCAAGACACTAGATGACAGAGTCAGTTTCCAAAATGATTTTGAATGGGCTGGAGTATTGGGCTGAACCCAAGAGGATGAAATGCAGTAAAAATTCAACTTCACAAGTAAAAGATGGCGGGAGTGGGATTGGGAGTGGAGAGGGGAAGGCCTGGTTGGAAAGCAGCTTCCCCCCGCCCCCCCCCCAAAAAAAAGATCTCAGCATTTTATTAGACCAAATAACCTCATTATGAGTCATTAGTGTGATGATGTGATCTTCATTATGAGAGGCAAAGCCTCTAGGACTAAAGAAGAGAGAGTCCCTCTGTGTTCCACCCTGCTCAGACCACACTGGGCGTACTGCGTTCATTGCCGGGTACCCCATTTTAAGGAGGACGGCGGGATGCTGGGCAGTATCCAGAGAAGGGTAATTGATTGAGTTCATGCCATACAACCATTAATGAAAGGAACAGAAGTGGTTTAGCCTGAGGCGAAGAAGAATTAGGGAGAACACCAGAGCTGCCTTCAAGAATCTGACAGGCTGTCCAGGTGGACTAGGGATTACGCTCAGAAGAGGGATTATCAGGAGTGACAGGGAAAGTTGCCTAAAGGACAACTTCCGTTGAAGTCAGGGGACTCTTCCTGACAATTAGAGGTGCCCCAGGTGGCCGCCTGGGGAGGGGGGAGGTGGCTTCTCTTCATTGCAGGTAGGAGGAGTGGAAGGGAGGGATCTCAAAGCAGAGGCTAGATGAAACAGTCACTAAGTATGATATGAATCTGCTCTATTTTTTATCATTTGTGTCCCCCGTTCTTAGTACAGTATGTGGCGCATAGTAGGTGCTTAATAAGCATCTATTGGATTGGATTGGGCTAGAATTCTTCTTGAGGTCTGGGTTGGGTTAAGAGGTGCTCTGAGGTCCCTTCCCGCTCTGAGATTTGGGGATGTCTGCTGTAATAGGATGGCTGTGGTTAGGACTCATTCATTCCTCTATTCTGCACGTATTTGTTGTGAGGCCTTGTGGCTAGGACTCTGGGGATGTAGAGATGACTGAGATGGTTCCTACTATCTGGGAGCTCAATCTGTGTGCCTCAGTGGCTCCAGACTGCCAACTTCTCAGCCAATTCTACGTAATTGATGTCTCATATTTGGAGCCAGCCCCCTTCCCTGCTGGAACATCTTCATTTCCCCTCCTAATCTTACTCAATTAGCACGTGTCAAAAAACTTGGGGCTTTTGCTACTCCCTGTTAGGGTACCTTCTCAGCCAGGGATTAATGGGATGTTTTTGGACCAGCCAGAGGAAAGTTGGAAATGGAAAGAAAGCAGTGGGCCAAGGAGAAGATGGAAGAGGGGAAGGGTATAGGGACTCAGCCCAGTCCTGTCCTTCAAGCTGGGAAACAAGCCCCGAGGTCCCTGCTGTGCCTCAGGATGTAGGTGAGTGAAGGGGGCAGCAGATGAGAACTAAAAATGCATTAAAAATGCAGCCATTGCTAAGAGTGAGCTGGAGCGTCATTGGCTTGCCACTGAGCATGAAATTAGAGGGTATGAGTAATCTCAGGAATGGGTGAGATTATGTATACTACACGCACGTGCACATACACACGTACGCACACATCCCTTAGTATGATGGAGAATGTGAGAAGTGAGAGGAGAGAGAAAAGAGGGCAAAGAATAGGGAGGAGGGGTAAAGAGATAGAGCAGAGAGGAGGAGGAGAGACAAGCAAGCAGAAGGAGGAGAAAGAGAGGGGGAGAGGAGAACCGATATAGAGTGAGAAAGGACAGGAGAAGAAGGAGAGACAGAGATGAGGAAGGGAGGGGGAGAAGAGACAAGAAGAAGAAAAGAGAAGGAGAGAGAGATGGGGAAGAGATGGGAGAGAGAGAAGGAAGAGGAAGAAGAAGAAAAAGAGGAAGAAAGAGGAGAAAGAAGGAGGAAGTAGAAGAAAGAAGAATAAAGAAGAGGAGGAGGAAGAAGGGGAAGAGATAGAGGAAGGGAAAAGAGAGGGGGACAGAGACGGGGATGGGGAGGAGAGACAGGAAGAGGGATATAGAGAAAAGCAAGAAAGGGCAGTGGAAGGAAAGGGAGGGAGCAAAGAGACACATGGCCACAGAGGAGAGAGAAGATAATAAGGGGAGAAGAGGGAGGAAGGGAAAGCCCAGCTGGCTTACCTCTCCCTCTTAGAGAACCAGATGTGCATTCTTCCCATCTTGACTCTCTTTGTGCCTTCAGGGCAGGAAGAGGAGGGAAAGAAGGGTGTTGGTGCCTGCTGCCTGCATGGGACAGGAAGAAGGGTGTAGCCTTTCCTGCTTGACATCTTTGATATCTTTCCCCTCTCACTCCCTCTCCCAGACCAGCCTTCCACACGGGACAGTATCATCTCAGGGCCACCTGGAAGGTCTTTGCCTCAGCATATCTAGCCTGCACCCCTATGCCTGAGATCCCATTTCTTTGAGCTCTGGGTACATTTCTTGTTTCAGATGCAGATGCTCCCTGTGGATGGCCGTGCCGGAGGGTGGTCACTGATCTAGTAAGATTCAGTAACCCCCGGGGGAGCGTCAGGGCTAGGTGAAAGAAAGTCAACATAGGGCAATGAAAGCAAACTTTGCAGATGCCTCTGAAAAGAGACCGTTTCCCCAGCATCCCTCCCTCTATCAGGCAGGAGTGAGGAGAGGGGAGGGGGGTAGTTCTCCAGAGCCTTAGATCAGACCTAGCTATAAATTAGTATCTTTGCGGGGATCGTCCAGAGTCCACATGGATGATCTTCTGTTAATGGGTTGGGACCAATGGCCCGTTGGATGCAGGCTCCAGAGCCCGGAGCTCTTTCTGGCCTTTCTGCTCACTCGTAACTTGCTTAATATTTCCTTCTCTTCCCTGTAGCTCTGCAGTTCAGGCTTGGCAACCCACTCAAAGCAGAGATGGAAAGGCCATCTCCTCCCCTAATATCTGCCCCAAGGGCTCTCTTAGTGAGTGCTACAGTCACGGCAGATATGCTAAGCTTGGGAAGGGCCAATGTGACTGATGGAAAGAGAGCGGCTGTGAGGCCGGCCCAAGCCAAGGACCAGAGCCTTCACTGGCCTTCTGCCAGGGAGCTCAGCGGGATAGAGTACAGCGCTAATATGTCCAGAGTCACAGGTTTGTGTCTTATCTGGACTGGCCAGAGAGCCTGGGAGAAAAGCTCTGGGCTGTGTCTGTGCTCCAATTATAGCCTGAGTGAGCCCCGGACCGACTTCTGACCCTGCTCACAGTTTGACCCCTAGCTCTCATTCCTGACCCCAGCACTGACTACGGTCAAGCGTTGAACTCTGGCTCCACATTAACCTCTAGCTCTTGTCATAGACTAGCTGTTGACCACAGACTGACCTCTGACTGTAGTCACAGACTGAACTCTCACCCTGGCCTGAACCTGACCCCATACCTCCCATAACTGATTGAGTCTGGACTCCGGTAACAGACTGGCATCAAAGCCCTCCTGGATTTTTACTGATACCAGCATACGGGGTCTTAGTAGATAGGATGCTAAGAGTCAAAACTAGCTTCAGATCTTGCCCCCTGACTATCCTTCCCATAACCTTGTGACTTTGGGAAATCATGTCACCTCTATGCCTCAATCTTCAAATCTTTAAAATGGGGGGGGTGATGATGATGATAACGACAATGATAATAATAATACTAACTACCTGCCTTCTATGGCTGTCTCAAGGCTCAAAGGAGATCAGTCAACAAATATTTATTAAGCACTGACTGCAAGCTAGGCACTAAATCTCTTTATAAACCTTTAAGTGCTATATAAATAACAGCTATTATTATTAATTATTATTATTATCACCGCTATCATAAATGACTTAAATAAAGCCATAGGTTGAATGATTATCAAAATTGTAGCTGACACAAAGCTGTGAGAGTTAGTGGATACAATAGATGACAGGGTTAAGATGCAAAAGGAACATGGCAGGTGGAAGAACGTGAAATTCAGAAGGTCTAAGGGCAAAACATTATCATGGAGTTGTTTTTAAAAAAAAAAATCTATGCCAGTGCAGCTAGGTGGTGCAGTGAATAAAGCACTGGCCCTGGATTCAGAAGGACCTGAGTTCAAATCCAGCCTCAGACACTTGACACGTACTAGCTGTGTGACCCTGGGCAAGTCACTTAACCCTCATTGCCCCATCCAAAAAAAAAAGAAAAATCTATTCCAGAAATGCATTATAAGGAAAATATGGCTATATAGAAGTTTGTACCAAAAAAATTGAAAGATTTCAATGTACTGCTAACTCCCAGAAAAACTGGCTCCAGTCTAATTAATTTCCTTGCTAGATGAGAAAACTGATACTTGGTTAAAAATGAAACATTTTGTTTGAATCCCTCATCAGAAAAGTACATATATACCGCAAATAACTTGGAATGAGACTACAGGACTGAAGCGTTACTATTTGGATGTTTGAGCAATTAAAAAAATATTTAAGTCAAGTCTCACAGGTAATAAGTGGTCTAGCCAGGTTTGAAGGACCAGGGTCCTTGGACTCTAAATTCAGCTTTCTTTTCATTGTAAAGCTAATGCAAAATTAGGCTGTGTTAGAGAGAAAAAGTATTTGGAAGCTGGTAAGTGCTAAGCAATCATCCCAGTGTATTCTGCCCTGTCTAGGCCACGTATGGAGTTCTGTGTCCAGTTCTGACTGTTTCAGTTTAGGAAGGGCATAGAGAAACTTGGAAATCTCCACAAGATGGCGACCAAAATGGTGAAGGGCCTTGAGACCCAGCTAGGATGGATGGAGGGAGGGAACTTTGGAGATGGGTCTGATAACTGTCTCTAAGTATTTAAAGGGTTCCCTCGTGGAGGAGGGATTATACTTGTTCTTCTTTGGCCCAGAGGGCAGAACTAGGGGAGGGCAATGGGTAGAAGTCTCAAAGAGACAGATTTCATCTTGATATAAAGAAAATTTATAGTTCAGTTGTTTCATTCATGTCTTACACTTCATGACTCCATTTGGGGTTTTTTTCTGTTTTTTTCTTTTTGTGGGGCAATAGAGGTTAAGTGACTTGCCCAGGGTCACCTAGCTAGTAAGTGTCAAGTGTCTGAATCTGGATTTGAACTCGGGTCCTCCTGAATCCAGGACCAGTGCTTTATCTACTGCGCCACCTAGCTGCCCCCTGGGGTGTTCTTGATAGAGATACTGGAGCGGTTTCCATTTCCTTCTCTAGCTCATTTGACAGACGAGGAGACCAAGGCAAACAAGGTGAAGTAACGCTGTTTAGTCATTATCAGTTGTATCCAACTTAATGATCCCACTTGTGGTTTTCTTGGTAGAGATATTGGAGCAGTTTGCCATTTCCTTTTCCAGCTCATTTTACAAATGAGAACACTGAGGCAAACCATTAAGTGACTCATCCAGGGTCACACAGCTAATAAATATGTGAGGGTGGGTTTGAACTCATGAAGATGAGTTCGGCACTCTATATACTATGGTGCTCTCCAGCTGCCTCTACTTTGTAACGAGTAGAACTGTCCAAAAGCAGAAGGTACTGCCTCAGATGGTAATAAGTTCCCCCTTCGTAGGAGGTCTTCAGGTACAGTTTGGGTGACCACTTGTTGTTGGCTACGATGTAGAGAGGATTCACATTCAGGTACTTGTTGGATGAGCCCAGCTCTGAGGTCCTGTTCAAGTTCAGAATCCAATTCAAAGTGACTTTGGCCCCAAGAAGATCGAGTGAGAAAATACAGATGGCTTAGCTCATCCCATCTTCAGCGTTGGAAGAAGCAGTGGTGCCATCTTGGTATGGAATGTAAGGAATATTTTCCAAATACCATTTGCCCTCAATCTGGGGTACAGGCACAGGAAACCATCCTTGTCCTCTATGCCACCATTGCAACAGACTTTGGATGCAGAGGCTTAGCAGGGCAACAGATGGCACAGGGTCAAGATTGGTCCTTTGTTCTGGCGTAATGTAACAACTTACCCTGATGGGTAATCTTTTCCCATTTTGCAAGGGTAGTGGGGGAGGCTATACAGCTTACTCATTGTAACACAATAGAAGCAGGGGTCGTTGGCCTCAGACTGGGATCCCTTCCCCTGGGTTGCTCTCCCATTCTCTTGCATCCTTCTCTCATGGGCATTGTGCCCCTCTCCTCCACTAAAAGGAAATGATGAAGCGCCTCTCTCCTGGATGCCTTCCTTCCATGTGGCAGGGATGCCGGCCAGAGCGGTTTCATACCAAGCAGCAGTGAGCTCCTCAGGCCTCACATGGCCCACGGCTGTCTGGTGGTTGGAAAGGAGGCAGCAGCTCCATAAAGTTCCAGTGGGACTGGAAGTAGAAACATCTGCTGGAATGTGGTGTTTGCTTCAAGGAAAATAAGACTTCACTGTAAATGTACATCTCGCTTGCTTTTCCTGGGAAGGAACCTTGGGGGGAAGATTCAGTTCACCAGGCGTCCATTCACCATCTACTCTGTGCATGGCCCCCTCTTGCCAAGTGCCGCCATTGTGGTACCAAGATGATAAATTACCTAGAAGCGGGATAGGGCAATGGAAACAGTGCTGCAATTGGAGGGGGAATGCCAGGGTTCAAATCCCAACTCTGCCATAAGGCTCTTTCTGATCTTGCCACTTTACTTTTCTGGGACTCAGTTTCTTCATCTGTAAAATGAAGGTTAGAGGGAATAGGACATGTGTCTCCACAGCCTTTAGGGAGGGACTGTACTAGCAGTAGGGGGGATCAGAAAAGGTTTCATCTAGAGCAAGGCTTCTTAGCATGGCCCCGTGGAGTAATCTGGTAGAGCCGATCTGCTCCTTCTCCGAATCATGTTTTTAAATTGCACAAAAACAGAAAGTGATGTCATTTTCCCCTTTCCAAGCTCACAGACCCCCCCTCACCTCCAAATTGATCCATGGGCATCTGTGGACCCCACTGTTCTATAAGGTGGCACTTGGGCTTGAATGTCTTTAAGGAATTGAGGATTTTGAGTGGTAAGCGCAAGCAGAGGGTGGGTGACTACTGATCAGGAGTGTAGTAGGAAGGATTCTTGTTCTTTCCCTTGTTATTTGCCAGTGGATCCCAATTTCCCATAGCTAAAAGGATCACAGTTTACGGTCTATACCCACCTAGTATAGTGAGAAAGTAGCAGCTTCCATGCAGACCCATGAGCCCATTATCCACATTCCCACTCGGCATGCTGTGGATAAAGACATCGTTCTTCCTGCTTTGGTCAGTCAGCATGTGGAAGGCTGCCTTGAGTTCTATATGTCCCAGGTTAAGAAGAATGTTGACGTTTCCCAGCTCTGGCCTTTCCACTGACTGTCTTCATGCCTGAAGTACCTCCCTCCTCATCTCTGCCTTCTAGTTTCCTTGGTTTTCCTTCAAGGGTCAGCTAAAGTCCCACCTTCAGCAAGAAACCTTTTCCATTCCACCTTTTTTGTTAGTGAGGCAATTGGGGTTAAGTGACTTGCCCAGGGTCACACAGCTATTAAGTGTTAAGGGTCTGAGGCCGGATTTGACCTCAGGTACTCCTGAATCCAGGGCCGGTGCTCTAACCACTGCGCCACCTAGCTGCCCCTCCATTCTGCCTTAATCTTAGTGCCTTCCTCCTGAGATTACCCCCAAGTTATTCCATCTATACTTTGTTTAGGGCAGTCAGAGCACCAGACCTGGTGTCAGGAAAAATCACCTTCCTAAGTTCAAATCCAATCTCAGGCACTTCCTAGCTGTGTGACCCTGGGCAAGTCACTTACCCCTATTTGCCTCAGTTTCATCATCTGTAAGATGAACTAGAGAAAGAAATGGTAAACCACCTGTCTCTCTGCCAAGAAAACCCTGGGGGGCGGGGGTCAAGAAGAGTTAGCCACGACTGAAACAACTCAGTAACAAAGTATCTTGTTTAGACATGGTTGTTTGCATCTTGTTTCCCCACATTAGATTGTAAGTTCCTTGAGGGAAGTGACTGCCTTTTACCTTTCTAACCCTAGTGCTTAAACAGTGCCTGGCACATAGTAGGTGCTAAATATGTGACTGATGACTTGATAAGCTGGAAAACAGGCAGAGGAGGTCGACCAGGAGAGTGAAGGATCTCGAGTCCATGCCTTTTGAGACTGGTTCGAGGAACTAGGCACATTTAGCCAGGAAAACAAAAGACCCAAGGGAGCCATGAGGGATGTCTGAAGGCTTGTCATGAGGAAGAAGGTATAAACTTGTTTTGCTTGGCTCCAAAGGGCACAATCAGGAGGAATGAGGGGAAGTTGAAAAGAAGCACAAAGACACTCGATGTGGGAGGCATTTTCCTAACAGAGTTGTCAGTAAGGCAAAAACTATTTTTAAAGTGCTTCCTATGTGCCTAGCACTGTGCTAAAAAGGCAGCTAGGTGGCACCATAGTGCATAGAATGCCAGGCCTAGAGTCAGGAAGATCTGAGTTCAAATCCAGCCTCTAAAACTTACTAGCTGTGTGACCCTGAGCAAGTCACTTCACCCTGTTTGCCTCAGCTTCTTCATCTGCAATGAGTTGGAGAAGGAAATGGCAAACCACTCCAGTATCTTTGCTCAGAAAACCCCAAAAGGGGACATGAGGAGCCAGGGCTTAAAACAACTGAACGACAAAAACAAAGAAAGATAAAAATGCAGTCCCTGCCTTCGAGGAGCCCACATCCTAATGGGGAGGGAGAGGACAATATGTGTAAATAACAAGGCACTGGCAGTATGGGGACTGGGAGAGGCCTCCCTCAGCAGGTGGGATTGGACTTCCTCAGGAGCTGGTGGGTTCTTCCTTCTTGGACGTCCTCTAGTAGAAGTCAAGACCACTGTGGTAAAAAAAATATGAAAGTTTTTTTTTTTTAACAGTTGGTTAGGATAACTGAAAGACTCCAGTTTTTGAAGGACCACCCTTTTGGGGAGGAGACCAGCGGCATGAGCTACGCACGCCAGTCCGCCTGCTGCACACGTCAGACTGCCTGCTACGCACTCGACTTCCGGGGTGCGAGCTTAAAAGACAAGGAGAGAACGGAAGTGGGGCTTTTTCCTGCTCTGCTGGTCTCCTGACTGCGCGGCACAGACGGTCTCTCTCTCTCCCCAAAGGTGGCCTTCGGTTTTGATGAGTTTTTATAAGGAATATAGACTAAGCTTAGACTTAAGACGATTTGTATTGTGTTTCTACTTTCCCATCCTTCTAATCACCATCACCTTGTGACTACCATACAATAAAAGGTCTATCTAGAACACCAGAAGCTTCTTCCATTTACTAGTCTGGGAGATAAATTACGGGAAAGGTTGAGTAGGGGAGATGTATGATCTAATACCAATTTTAATCTCACACCACTTTTCAGGTAGGATGTAGAGAAGATCCCCTTATTTCAGGTTTGGGTTGGACCAGATCACTCAATCCATAGGAGACAATGTGGAGTAGCGTCAGAGGGTCCGGATTCACCTCTCACCTTTGACACTACCTGTCTGACCTTGGGCAAGGCAACCACCCTGGGCCTCAGTGTCCTCATCTGTAAAATGAGGGGGTTGGACTGCATGGCCCCCGAGGGCCCTTTGAACTCTGGAGTTTGAATTCTAATCACCAGCTGAAGTCCTTTCCAACTGTACAAAAATTCTCTGATTCTAGATTGAGACGCTCCAGCCTCATCATGGTCGCCTCTGGCATTTCTGGCTGAGCTGCTTTGTCTCTACGCCCCGTCCCAGCCATGGTAAATCCCCTTAATCCCCCTGATTCATTCTGGGGAATTCTTCTGGAGATAGACTTACTTGCATGTGGTTCCAGGCCCTTGCCAAGAGGCTGAGAAAGCACCGCTTGAAAGGTGTCGTCTCCTCAACTCCTTCCTTCCTGGGATCATCTTGGATCTCCCAGGATCTACCAGTGGAGCAGATTCACCTGATACCTGCTCTACCCCAGGCCTGGGGACCTACGAAGAACTCTTATGAGCTAGAAAGTGTGTCTGGTGACTTCAAGCACTGCTAATAATTAATTCCAGGGCAGCCATCCTTGCAGCTAGTAAACTTCTCTCTAAGGAGACCCACCCTTGGTTCATAGAAACCCATTGAAATCACATCCAGCTAGGGAAGGGCCACCCATGTCCAAGCAGTAGGAGGACCCAGGGTTTGTAAAACTGACATCTGGGAATCCCCAGACTCTTGCATGGCCTTTGCCACTGACTCCAGGAAGGGGCCAACACCTTGGCTTCTTTCTCTGCCCCCGGCATTGACTCAGCTCTCTGGGCCTCAGATGCCTGGGTTCTTAGCTGGTCATCAAACCAGGATTTTGGGGTGTTTCTCAAGGAGGGGGATGACATCCTAGGGTGAGGTTTAGGTTCCCAAGGTATAGGAAAAGCTTCCTCTCATCTATGATTTCCACTGGATTTAGCTGCTTCTCACTCACTCATAGAAGACTAACCTGACCCCAGAGCAGGTGTTGGAAGGTGGCACATGAAGGATGACCAGGGAACACATATCATTCCAAGGCTCAGGTGGTCCCTTCCCAAAGTCCACTCTTAACAAGAATTACATTAAATTTGCTGTAAGGAAGGTCAGCTAAAGAGATGTCAAGGAGCCAAGGAGGAAGAGGAGAGTATTGGAGTCAGTGGCTGTTGTTAGTGGGTGTGGAGACACTAGAGATTAAGAGGATCACTCGAAACCATGGAAGGTCACTTGGAACTGTGGAAGGATGTCCCTGTGGACCATTCACACACCCTGATTGAAAATTGAGCATTGAATCTTTTTAGTTATTGTTAGATCCATGTGAAGTCTAATCTGGGTCTGAAGAGGAGCGATGAGGGTACAGCAGATAGGCAGAGATGCTTGCTCACCTCCTTGGCATCGCCTCCTGTCAGCCCCAGGCTGGATGGGGATTAGCCCAGCCACATCCGGATGTGAGCCAGCCTTGCTGGGGGTCCCAGCTGTGGAGGAAAATGTAGTGAGCTTTCAGGAATGTAGGGGAGAGATGCCAGGAAGAATGTGTCTCCCCCCCACCCGCCCCGCCACCAGCAGTCTCAGAGACATGTGAGGATTGGGGGAGGAGTGGAATCATCGGTACCTCCTGCAGGCTCTTTGGATGATTCCTTTGCCCTTCTGGGCTCCTCGCAATGGCAGACTTCAGCTGGATATTTTCTGCTGGGTGCTAAGGGTTACAGGTGTCCTTCTCTGTCTCCAGAGGCTGGGGCTTAAGGGATGGCCCAAGACAGAGCTTTGGAAGAGCATCTGGGGTGCAGCTGGATGGAAGAGCCCCATAAACCCCCGGAGTGGTGACTGCGAGGGAGTTATGCTGCTAGGTGCCACATATCGAACTCTCCCACGGCACCCAGGGCTGTGTAGCAGCAGCTCTGCAAAGGGACAAAGGAAAAGAGGGAAATTGGCCCCTGTCACTGGCTCAGAGATCTCAAGCTGGACGGGACCTGAGAGATTATTTAGTCCAAC
The DNA here is from genome assembly GCF_019393635.1 of Dromiciops gliroides. Classification (NCBI taxonomy): domain Eukaryota; kingdom Metazoa; phylum Chordata; class Mammalia; order Microbiotheria; family Microbiotheriidae; genus Dromiciops; species Dromiciops gliroides. The sequence goes on from NC_057863.1 coordinate 634,857,616, forward strand.
CCCCTCATGTTATAGATGAAGTAACTGAGGGTTACTCAGCCAAGGTCACACACGTAACAAGTGTCAGAGCCAGGATTAGAACTCAGCTTCTGTGTCTCTAATTTCAGTCATGGGTGTTGGAGAGGGAAGGTGGTCCTGGGCTGGGACTTGGGGAAGAGGCATGTTTCTTGCCCTGATGGGATCCTAGTCCGATGAGAGATGGGCAAGTCACTTAATATCTCAGTATCCCCAGAAGACTCCCTAATACAGATGGGTTCTTAAGCCACCATGACTTTAATATATATATATATATATATATATATATATATATATATATATATATATATATGTATATATATATGTATATACACATATATAATATATATGTATTTTCACAACTACATTTCCATATAATTGCTTTTTCTTATAATCCCACGTACTCTATTTTATGTATTTAAAATCATTGTTCAGAGAAGGGGTCCATAGACTCCACCAGACAAAAGAGTCTCTATCTCTGTATCTATCTCTTTGTGTCTATGTCTCTGTCTCTCTCTCTCACTCACACTCTCACTCTCACACGTACGGGTTCTAAGACTATAAATTTCAGAACACTTTGATCCACTGATGGATGAATATTGGTTCCCCAACCTGGAACTCTCTAAAAGGATCAGATCACAGGTCTGGCTTTAAAAAAGAATCCCAGTGATTTGCACAATGCCTAGCGTGTTTATTGAGATGAATTGAGACTTCAGTTCAATGGGGGAGATAGGATCCAGGCCCCTGGAGGAATCACCGTCTGAGTTGGAGGGGCTTGACATGGCAGACATAGGCAAAGAACATACATAAGGTACCCAGAAGCCCAGCTTCATGCTGCTAAGCATTTGAGTATAGAAGGACCCAGTAGGTACAGGTACAATCCTTGGATCCTCTTTGAAGATTTGGTTTAGAATTGGCCCAAGCCCTTTGAGGCCCCGAGAAGAGCTCTCAGGGTCTCCTCCAAAGATTTACTCCCAAACAAGACTCGACTTCCTGGTCCTGTCTTTTCTGCCTCCTTGTGTACCTGACCTGGGAACATTTGAAGGATGATTGGGACACCCCCCCCCCCAGTCCCCTGGGCAGCCTCCTCAGAGTCCTCCTCCAATGGCATCATCCCCAGTGGAAACGTGGGACCTCAAAACTGGAGGGACCCCCTGAGAGGTTTAATCCACTCTTCCTGACCCAGAATCCCCTCTACCATCTTGCTGAGAAACACTCATCCCCCCTGTGTTTGAAGGTCTTCAGTGATGGAGACACCCATTCCTGAAGCAGCCAATTCTTCTCTAATATAAGAAGTTTCTCTTTCCATTGAGCTAAAATCTTCCATTCTGTAGCTTCTACTTATTAGCCCTATCCCTTCTCTCTAGGGCCAAGCAAATCCTCTTTCCCCATGACAAGCTCTTCATGGGACTTCTTGTTGTTCAGTAGCTTTGGTCATGTCTGACTCTTCGTGACCTTGTTTGGGGTTTTCTTGGCAGAGATACTGGAGTAGTTTGCCATTTCCTTCTCCAGCTCATTTTTAAAGATGAGGAAACTGGAGTAAATAGGGTTAAGGGACTTATCCAGGGTCATACAATTAGTAAATATCTGAGGCTGAATTTGAACTCAGTTCTTCCTGACTCCAGGCCTTGCACTCTATCCATTGTGCCACCTAGCTGCCCTTCATGGTACTGTCACTCTTTCAATCTTCAGGCTATATATCACTAGTTCCTTCAGCCAGCCCTCATATGAGAGATTCTCCAGTTCCCCTCACCCTCTTGGTTGTCTTCCTCTGATCATGCTTCAGTTTGTTGCATCCTTCCTAAAATGTGGGAACCAGAAACAAGCAGAACATTCCCAATATATGATCTGACCGAGATAAAATGCAGCAAGACCCCCATGTCCCTCATTCTTCCTCTTTCTAATGCTGCCCAGGATAGCATTAGCTTTCCATCTTGAGCCTGTAGTCCAATAAACAATGGCCCTCCAGATAAATTTTCATGGTCCTGCCATCTAGACATGCCTATCTCATCCCACATTTGGGAAATTGATTTTTTGAATCCAAATGTAGAACTTTACATTTATCCTAATTAGGTTTTGCCTCATTGAATTTGGCCTGTCCTTCTAGCCATTGCCTCTAGATCTTGCCTGTGCCATCCAAAATGTAAATTATTCCTCTCAAGATCATGACTTTGGCAGACTTGACAGTTATCCTAACAATGTCTTAATCCAGGTCACCAGCAAAGGCATTGAACCTAAAAGGACCAAGGACAGATCCCTGGGACGTTCTGCTAGACATCTCTCTTCAAGCTTACTTTGGACCATTAGTGATTACTCTTTGGATCTAGCCATTCAACTAATTCTAATTCCGTGTAGCTCTACTGATGTCTGGTCTACACCAGCACGTGGGTGCCTCAAACATAGTTGCTGCTATTAATAATAAATGCCTATTAATTGACATTTATCCATTTTTCCAAATGTTTAGCTGACATCTAACTTTATACCATTCCTTTGATCCCTAGTCACATTTTCCTTTATTCTTAGTTAAATGAGTTAATTTATGGAAAAACACTTTTTAAACCTAAAGACACTATTGAAATTCTAGTTGTTTTATAGTTATTATTATCTGGGGCACTTAGAGGCTAAATAACTTATCCATCATATAGTCCTATACATCAGTATGCATAGAACTTAGATCTTGAACCTAGGTTGTCCTCAGCCCAAGGTCAGCTCTCCAACCACTATGCCAGTTCCCTCCAGTCAAATTACCCTGCCAAGAAAGGTAATGAGGTTAGTCATTCTTGGCTCCATAATTCTTCACCCCACCAAGGTACACTTTCCGCTTCGTCTTAGTGGTGAAATCTGCCCCTTGGCAATGGCAGAATATGGCTCTTTGTGGAAGTCTGGGCAATAGAGTGCTTTTCTTTGACTTTACTGGATATCCCAGATTGGTCATGGGTGAGGGAGTAGAAAGGAGGAGAATGGATTTTGAGGGACTGACCATTACCTATTTAGAAAATGTTTTTAGTTCTATCTTTTGCATTTACATCTCTTCCATTCCAAACATGTCCATCTCCTATCCAGAGAGCCATACTCTGTAACAAAGAATATAAAAGAAAGAGGAAAGAAAGTGTTCAGCAAAATTAGCCAACCCACCAACTAAATTTGACCCTATGTACAGTGTTCCATAGTGAGTCACTCACCTCTGCAAAGAAAGGAGGAAGGTCCATTTTCACATCTCTTCTTTGAGTACACAATCGGTCATTATATTTACACAGCATTTAGTTTCACTTTAAAAATTTACCATTTACTCTATTGTAATAATGTATATTAATTTACTAGTCCTGCTTGCTTGCCTTACCCTCAGTCCATAAAAGTTTTCTCTTGCTTCTCTCTATATTTTTTATATTCATTACGTCTCAATGTACAGTAGCATTTCATTACATTCATAGACATGTGTAGCTATTCCCCATTCCCTGGACATCTACTCTATTTCTACTTTCTTGCTACTTAAAAGTGTCACTGTAGATATTTTGGAATATATGGGAGCTTCCTTTCTATCTGACCTCTTTGGAGTATAGGCCTAGTCATGGTATTTCTGGGTCAAAGGATTATGGGTATTTTAGTTGCTTTCTTAGCATAATTCCCCAATCGATTTCAAGAATGGTTGGACCTATTCATAGTTCTACCAACTCTGGGGGGTAGCTAGGTGGCGCAGTGGATAAAACATGGGCCCTGGATTCAGGAGGACCTGAGTTCAAATCTGGCCTCAGACACTTGATACTTACTGCCTGTGTGACCTTGGGCAAGTCACTTAACCCTCATTGCCTTAAAAAAAAAAGAACCCCCCAAAAACATTTAAAATGACATAGTTTTACCAACTCTGTATTAATATGCCTGTCTTTCCATAGCCCCTCCAACATTGATAATTCCTATCTTTTGTCATCTTTGTCAATCCACTAGGTGTGAGGTGAAACCTCAGAGTTCTTCAATTCCTATTCCTCTCAAGAGAAACTACTGATTTGGAGCAATCTTTCATATGTATGGTAGCAGGTTGCAATTCTTTTGAGAAATGATTGTTCATATCCTTAGCCATTGGTCTGATATAGTTGTTTTAATTCTCTCTATATGGCACCATCAGATCCTTATCAAAGATATTTGATTCTAAGACCATTTTCCCTTCTCTTATCCTGTTATCTTTTGTTGGTGTGAATGCTTTTCATTTTCACACAATCAAAAGGAGTTTGTCTTTCTTAATTTTATCTACTCATGCACGTTCTCCCCTAGCTAGAGCATCTGACCTTTTTCCTCTTCTATTATTTTTTTTTAATGTATGAGGTATTTTATTTTTTCCATTACATGTAAAGATAGTTCTCAACTTTTGTTTATACATGCTTTACAATTTCAGATTTTTCTCCCTCCCTCCCCTCCCTCCCCCCCTCCCCTAGACAGCAGGTAATCTGATATAGGTTATATCTATATATTCTTCTATTATTTTAATATTATAATCACCTATCTTTTTTGGGTGGGGCAATGAGGGTTAAGTGACTTGCCCAGAGTCACACAGCCAGTAAGTGCCAAGTGTCTGAGATCGGATTTGAACTCAGGTCCTTCTGAATCCAGGGCCAGTGCTTTATCCACTGCACCACCTAGCTGCCCCCCTTCACCTATCCATTTTGAGTTTATTACGGTATATGCTGTAGAAGGTTAGTCCAAACCTGGTATTTGCCAAATATTCTTCCATTTTTCCTTTTGATTCCTACTCCTCATTTATGCCCCAGGCCTCTGGCTTCTTGGTTAGTTCTCAGGGAAGAGCCTGGTAAAGTAGATGTAGACAGAATGTTGGAAGGCTTTGTCATCCCTGAGTGCATGGTGCAAAGGGGCATGTCAACAAAAGAGTCCTCTGAGGGCTTGGAGAGCCATGAGCCCTTCCCTACAGGGCTTTATACGGGCTTTGGGTCCGGGCCTCAAAACTGGGAGAGTCCACATTCAACATTCTCTTGGAGGTGTCTTAGATCTGGCTTTCCTGGATCAGTGAAGCCTAGCTTTCTCCATTCTTTTCATTTTCCTTTTTGGACCAGTATTGCCTGGGCTGTTTTCACTTGTCAGGGCACATACCATAATATCATCCTACTGCCTCCCCTGATCCACATGTGTCCTCCACACAGTGACCTCTTTTCCCCTTCCCTCCTGCTTGGGGAGGACTTCTCTCTGAGCTGACATGTTAGGAAGGTGTCTGCTGGACCCTTCTGGAGCCCAGGCGTCCTTCGGTGGTCCTGGAGCTCAAGTAGCCACTGAGCAGTCCTGCTGCATTGACTAAAAAGCACAAACGCTGAGAGCCAATGCCACAAAAATATTCTGGAGACCTCAAGAGACTCTTTACTACAAAGTGGATTGTTTCAAAGGCCACAGATTTTATTCTCTGAGGAAAAAAGCCCTGAAACGGCTTACAGTTGGACCACTGACAATGGCCAACATGCCTGCTCTACCTGATTCATGGTGGGGGCCCGATCAGGGAGGCTTCCCAGCCACTGCCTCCCACGAGTGAGAGCCAAGGCAAGAGGAGTGGCTGATTGTGTCCTGGCCGCATCCATCTCCTGCCTCACCTTTGTGGTTAACATGGCCCTGTGCCAGTTCTACCAGACCCTCTATCCAAAGACAGCTGGATACTTCAGGACTCTGTATTGTTTCCTCCTTTGTGACTGAATCACGAGTCACAGACCTCTAGCAGCTAGAGGGGACCCTCAAGGGTCAACGGGCTCACCCATTCAGGAGGATGAGGGTGGTGCAGGGCATGGAGGATAGAAGGCTGTACCCTTAGGGCAGGTGGTTCTACTATCTCCCCTCTTAAACTTAATCCATTTAGCCAAGAGATTATGAAGTACCTGGTGTGTGCCATGGACTGGGTGCTGGATGCAGACAAGAGTGAAGCAAGTCCCTTTTTTAGGAAGCTTATATTCTACTGATGTTCATGGGTGGAGAGTCATTCCTTTGTGCAGCTTGGATTTGGAGTCAGGAGGTCTGAATCTAAAGCCTGAACCTGCCTCTTATTCCCCTATGACCTTGGGTAAGTCATTTTTCTTTTGTTGGTCTCAGTTTCCTAGTTAGGTAAAATGAGAGGGGTGTACTCTGGGTCCCTCCCAGCTCAGTACCTGTGATCTGTGAGCCTCCTCTGATGGGAGAGGAGAGAGGATGCCTGACCACCTTCATTCATTCGCAGACAGGGGTTGCTCTGGGCAGGCTGGGGAAGGAGTAATGTGTTAGTATTCCCAGGATCTCGGTTGCAATGCTGGTTCTGTCGCTACCAGAGTGAACTTGCGGTTATTCCATCACCCCGAGATGTACTTTCCTCGTTTGTAAAATGAGGTTGGAGTCTAAGGCCTCTGAGATCCCTTTCACCTCTGATCCAGGGAGAAGACCTCTGACCCCACTGGACACTCGTCGCCCAGGAGAACCGATCCCTTGTAGAGAAAGTCAGTGGGAGAGATGTCTCTCTAGAGCCAAGCCTTATGGGGCTTTGACTAATGGGGAAACTGAGGCTCAGGGAGGTTAATTAACTTCCCCAAGGTTATACTGTATAGTCAGAATTTGTAGTCAGGTACTGTGCTTCCTTTGCTTAGTTGATTGGGGGCAGCTAGGTGGCACAGTGGATTAAAGTACCGGCCCTGGATTCAGGATGACCTGAGTTCAAATGTAGCCTCAGACACTTGACACTTACTAGCTGTGTGACCCTGGGCAAGTCACTTAAACCTCATTGCCCCAGCAAAAAAAAAAAAAATTGGAAAAAAAAAGATGTTGATTAATTATTCCTACTTGGAGATTTCCCTTGGAACAGCTGGTAGACACAAAGTAATGATAATAACTAGAGAGCACTTTGATGTTTGTAAAACACCTTATATCTGTTACCTCATTTGAACCTTGAAACAGTCCTGTGAGGTCAGTGCTGTAGTTATTATTACCCCATTTTACAGATAAGGAAACAGAGGCTCAAGGAGAGTCGTCAAGTCATAGCTCCAGAGCCTGAAGGGACCTCAGAGGCTACCTCTCATTTTACAGAGAAGGATACTTAGGCAAACAGCAGTGAAGTGACTCGGGCAACTAGAGTAATATTTGAACCCAGCTCTTTGTACCTCCAAGTGGTTTGAGAGATGGAAAACCAAGTAATCCAGGAGAGCAGCTTCAAGACCTCATCAAGCTAACTGGAGACCCAACCCCCACCCAGAACTGGGTGCAGTTCCTGGGCTGGGGGGCAGTCATGATCTGAGGGGAAAGAGCCGGTGGTCTTGGCTTTTCTCCACGCAGCCTCACCACAGCTCCTGGGGCACTGGAGGGGGTGCCAGGCCTGCGTGGCACAGAGTCACCAGACACCACACTTAGCTCTCACCCAGAGGGCTGGGGTTTACTTCTTGGCACAAGGGGGATACTTGGTCACCAAAGGCCTTGGCTTTGGGCCTAGATCCAACCCTAAGCCACAGCCACTACCCAGAAATGGCCTCTATGGAGCCCAGACATTTCTTCAAGGTCAGAACCGCAGAGCAGTGGTGTCAAACTCAGAAAAAAATCAGAACTGTTACCTTGCAGGGCACATAGTGACTTAGAAAACCACATATTAACATTGTTGTTCAGTCGTGTCCGACTCTCCGTGAGCCCATCAGGGGTTTTCTTGGCAGAGATCCTACAGTGGTTTTCCATTTTCTTCTCCAGCTCATTTTACAGATGAGGAAACTGAGGCAAAGAGGGTGAAGTGACTTGCCCAGGGTCACACAGCTAGTCAGTGTCTGAGGCCAAATTTGAACTCAGTTCCTCCTAACTCTAGCCCCGGCACTCTATCCACTGCACCACCCAGCTGCCCAATATTGATATTATCTATTGTATTTCCAATTATTTTGCTAAATGTTTCCCAATTACATTTTAATCTGGTCCAGCTTTATCTGGGAATATGACTGGCCCTGTGTTTGACGCCTTCCTTACCAAGGTGGTGAGATAGAGTGGTTAGAGCCCTGGCCTTGGAGACAAAATGGCCTGCATCCAATGCTGTTGGTTAGTTATATGATCCTGGGTAAGTCACATGCTATTAACAAGCATTTATTAGTACTTACTAAGTGCCAGGAACTGGGCTAAGCTCTGGGCACACAAAAGAAGGCAAATAGCTCTGCCCTCTGACCTCAAGGGGCTCCCAGTCTAACGGGGGAGACAGCGTGTGAATAACTAGGTAGCTTCCTTTTGCCGCCACTTAAAATAGTGCCTGGCACATAGTAGGTGCTTAATAAATATTTATTGACTGACTAAGTGCTTACAAAATACACACCAAGGGACAGCTAGGTGGCACAGTGGATAGAGCCCTGGCTCTGGAGTCAGGAGGACCTGAGTTCAAATCTGGCCTCAGACACTTGACACTTACTAGCTGTGTGACCCTGGGCAAGTCGCTTAATCCTCATTGCCTTGCAAAAGGACCAACCAAACAAAACACACACCGAGTAGACAAAGAAGAAAGCATTAGCAGTTGTTGGGGGAGGGGAGAAGGAACTGGGAAAGCCCTCCTGTAAAAGATGGGCACTTAGGGGCAGCTAGGTGGCACAGTGGATAAAGCACCCACCCTGGATTCAGGAGGACCTGAGTTCAAATCCTGCCTCAGACACTTGATATTTACTAGCTGTGTGACCCTGGACAAGTCACTTAACCCTCATTGCTCCCCCCCCCCCAAAAAAAAAGATGGGCACTTAATATTTCCAAGTTTCATTCTTCTCCCTATTAAATGAGAGTAAAAATGTCTGTAATATGGGCAGCTAAATGGCGCTGTGGATAAAGCACCAGCCCTGGATTCAGGAGTACCTGAGTTCAAATCCGGCCTCAGACACTTAACACTTACTAGCTGCGTGACCCTGGGCAAGTCACTTAACCCCAATTGCCTCACCAAAAAAAAAAAAAATGTCTGTAATACCTGAATCCCAGGGTTATTCATGAGGTTTGACTCAGAAAATGTAAAACACTTTGTGACTCTCAAATGTCATTATATAGTAGGTTATACTATAACAATATTACATAATAATATAATAATACATAATACTAATATTGTATAATAGGGTTAGATCTAGAAAGGACCTTAGAGTCCACTCAGTCCAACTTCATCATTTTACAGATGAAGGAACTAGAACTCAGAGATGTTAAGTCACTTGCCCAGGGTTATTGAGGTAGCCAGCAGCAAAGCTGAGATTTGAACTCAGACCCACAGGCTCTACATCCTTTGCTTTTTCCCCTGCCCTAGGCTGATTGCAACAGAAATCCCAGTTTTTGCTACTTGTGAATCTAAAAGCAATTAGCAGCAGGTAAGCAGGGGGCCATTGCTCCTCAGATTTCAGTAAACAGGTTTCATAGAATTTCTAACTTTGTGAAAAGCCAGGATATATGTTCATTTTATTTTGTTAAAAATCCATTTATTGAGATAGCTTTTGTTTTTGTATCACCTCATTTCTGAATATATCCTTCTCTCTTCTGCTACCCCGGGAACCATCCCTTATATCAAAGAAGAAAAAAAAAGTAACTTAGGAAAATGACCAACCCACCAACTCTGTTTGGCAGTATATGCAGTGATCCTCACCCACAGTCCTCCACCTCTGAAAAATATCAAGGGAGGTGTATTTTCTCATTTCCTTTCTTACAAGCCAAGAGCATCAGTTCATTTTTAAGGGTCTGAAGCTTCAGATTTAAAGAATCTACCAGGTCAAAGGTTCTTAACTTTTGTGTGCGTCATAGACCCTTTCTTAGAATAATGTTTTTAATGAATAAAATGAAATACACAGGAATACAAAGAAAATCAATTCTATCGCAAGGGTTATCAAAATATATTAAAACCACCCCCAAGTTCAGTCTTTGGGTTAACAGATTATGCATTAGGCAATAATGAGGGTCATGGCCACGTTCCATCAGCAGCCCTTTCATTGGGTCTAAAGTGTACAGAAGGGCAGCTAGGTGGCGCAGTGGATAGAGCACCTGCCCTGGATTCAGGAGGACCTGAGTTCAAATCTGGCCTCAGACACTTAACACTTACTAGCTGTGTGACCCTGGGCAAGTCACTTAACCCCAATTGCCTCACTTAAAAAAAAAAAAGTAATAATAATAATAATAAAAGAAGACCTGGGTTGGAATCCAGCCTCAGAAACATCCTAGTTGTGTGTGACCGAGGGCAAGTCAACCTCTGTCACTGGAGAAGGAAATGGCAAACCACGCCAGTAGCTTTGCTGAGCAAATTCCATGGACAGACGTCCCTAAGGTCCCAAAGAGTCAGACACGAGTGAACAACAATGTGTGGAAAAGAGTACTGGCTTTGTAGACCTTGGATCTGGGTTCTAATCATGCCTCTAAAGCTTACCAGCTATGGAGCCTTGGGCAAATCACCTAGCTTCAGGGCTGGACTAGATAAGCCTCTTAGGTCTCTTTTAGGCCTATGATCTTATCATCCCAAGAAGACAGTCAGGAGCGGAGGAGGAAAGGGAGTGAGCTCCCTGTCACTAACAGTATTTAAATAGCAGTTGAGGGGCAGCTAGGTGGCACAATGGATAGAGCACCGGCCCTGGAGTCAGGAGTACCTGAGTTCAAATCTGGCCTCAGACCTTAACACTTACTAGCTGTGTGACCCTGGGCAAGTCACTTAACCCCAATTGCCTCACTAAAAAAAAAAAAAAAAGCAGTTGAATGATGATGGGGATATCATAGAACAGGGTCCTGAACCAGGTACAGGTTGGACAAGGCAGCTGGGTGAGCACTGTAATTGTGAGACCCGAGTTCATATCCTCTCTCAGACACTTACTAGCTGAGCAAGTCACTTAACCTTTCTCTGCCTCAATTAGTTGTGCGTATCAAATGAGATAATATTGCACAGTGCCTGAGCACACAGTAGATGCTCCCTCCCTTCCATCTCTCACCTTCTATGATCCTAAATCACATTTCGTCAGCACTTGATGGTTTACAAAGTGCTTTCTTCACCATAACCTTGGAGGGAGGTAGTGAGAATATTTTTTTCTGGGTTTGGAATTTTGTTATTCAGTTGTGTCTGACTCTTCGTGACCCTATTTGGGGTTTTCTTGGCAAAAATACCAGCGTGGTTTGCCATTTCCTTTTCCAGCTTATTTTACAGATAAGGAAACTGAGGCACACAGAGTTAAGTGGAAACCAGGATGCTATCCCACAGGGAGTAAGGGTCACAGCTGGTGGCACCCATGGGCCAAGGATTGAGTTACACCCACATTCTAAGAGATCTTGGGCAGGAAGAGAGAGGGGAGGGAGCCCCTTCCTTAAATCAAGGGTGTCTTCTGACAGAGAGAAATTCCTTTTGTCCAGAAAAGGGCAGAGAATGAAGGAGGTGGGGGGGTAGTCAATGGCAAAAAGGAAATTCTAGAATTAGAAAATTTTAGCAGAAGCTCCCCTGGACCCTTTGGTGTCTAGAAGACCCACTAGTCTGGCTACCATATTATACTCTTCCTTATCTAAATTTTTTTTTTTTTTTGGTGAGGCAATTGGGGTTAAGTGACTTACCCAGGGTCACACAGCTATTAAGTGTCAAGTGTCTGAGGTTGGATTTGAACTCAGGTACTCCTGAATTCAGGGCCGGTGCTCTATCCACTGCAGCGCCACCTAGCTGCCCCTTCTAAATTTCTTAATTCAGGAGGTTCAAGGAGGATTTCTTTTCCTGTGGAACACAATCCCAATTTTATGGTAGGAGTAATTGGGGAAAAAATAGGACTCCCTTTATGGCCAGCTTGGTTAGAATCTGTACATTCTGTAACACGTGGAATGCTTGTACATTAGCAGCTCAGTTTGGGGGCGTCGTTTCTATTTGGGTAGAAATTCTCTAATTTCTCGTAGCCTCATTTTCTTCTTGGCCCCATCCAGTTTCTTTTTGGCTAAGGGTTTGCCTAATGCTTTGATTTGGCTAGGCAGGATGAGTGTTGGCTATGGATGGAGACTGGGACGGAAATGCTTTATTGTGGTTAGTCACAGAATCACAGAGTCGTAGGATTGGGGATGGAATAGACCTTTGAATCTAATCCCTTCACTTTACAGCTGAGGAAACTGAGGCCCGGAGAGAGCATTGGATCATCTTGTAAAAAAGGGAAATGATCTCCAGAGAGGTCATAGTATCATAGACCCAGAGCCAGAAAGGGCCTGAGAGGCCATGTAGCCCAACCCCGCCCCCCCCCCATCTTATAAACTGAGTTCCAGCAGAATGAATGAACGGATCCAAAATGACACAGGTGGTAGGTGCTAGAAGCAGGATTTGAACCCAGGTCCTCCAGCTTCAGAACAGGAGATCTTTACTATACTGCCTGACCAACCTGAAGGACTCGGGGTCTGAGGCTGGAATTTTAGCTACTGTCCCTAGCTCAGCAGTCACATGGAAGACCCGGCCTCTTCACCAAGCCCACGAAAACCCAGTGCTGGAAAAAAAAATCTGCCTTGCCTTGCTTTCTGGGAATCCACATCACAGGGATGCACAGGCTGACAATGCGCTTGGCAGCCGGTGCGCGTACTCAGCTCTGGACCATCTGGAAACAGGATGGTGCCTGGGACTGAGGGGTTCAAAGAAGAAAGAAGTCCCGCGGGGCAATCGTGAAAGAGGAGGGAGCGTGGGGAGCTTCCCCAGGGATCCCTGGCCCCGCTGTGCCCACCTCTCTGGAAGGCAGCATCACAGAACCTCTCGTTGAAGGCAGGGCAGTGGGGGAGGGTCTGTGCACCCTCTGACTCCTACTCTTGGCAGATGGGAAGCCACCCTCAGCCTTGCCAGCCACCGACCCCAACCTTCCTTCCAGCCCAGCCTTTGGGCTGCCCCAGCCCTTTGTCTTCCCTGTTGACCGGGGCCGAGGCAGCCCAGGGGTCTCGTGCTGGACCTCTGGGTTGTCCCCTCCCCCCTGCATTTTCCCCATGCCCACCGGCCCCTGCCAGAAGGGAGCTTCTGGTTCCTATTATGTGTTCTGAGCCGGAATGTGCTTAGCGTTGTTAACACAAATAAACAGAGCCCCCAGGAATGTGGAGATGACACATGGAATAGACTGACTCTTCGTTTGCCTTTCGGGCAGTTAATGGGTCCAGAGGGGGGCATTGCTCATGCAGGGGTAGCTGGTGACCTCCCTCTGGCTGGCAGGGCAACTGTTTTTCGTGGATCTGGAGAGCAGGAAAGAAGTGGATATCCTAGATCCTGGAGCTGGGAGAGACAGGACAAGGCCCACATTTTACAGGTGAGGAAACCAAGACTCGGGGAAGGATTTGAACCCGAGTCCTGTGATCTCTGAGTCAGTTCTTTTCCCCCTGTATCACATGGCTTCCTGACTCCATCTGGGGAAGTTTAGGAGGGCAGCTTTCATTGCCATGATTCTCCTTTGAAGTACGGATTAAAGAGAGAGCCTGCCTTCCAAGCATCCTGGCTTCCTTGCCCAGAGAGGCTCTGAAGAAAGTTAACAATAAAAAAGCCCTCCCACCCCCAAACCCCAGCAGCCCTCTCTCCTATGTGAGAGCCCCTGGACACGGCTGCTGCCCAGAGAGCCTAAGCAATCCGGGCAGGGGCAGCCTTCCCTGGGTCCTGCCAAGTGCCAGGCTTAGGAAACACCCAGAATGCACCTTTCCAGACTCCCCTTGGAAGAGAATAAGAAAACACTCCCAGACTCCACCTGGGCTCCCACGGACCACTACAGGACCTTCCTGCCACCTCTGCCCATGGCCCTGTCCCGGGAGCCAGCTGGCCACAGAGCCCAGGGCCTCATGCTGCCAGGTGGCTCTCGAGGGCCCAGGGCAGGAATCTGGGAGAAGCCAGCCATTGGTGGGACAGGCTTCACATTCTTGTGGCTTTTGTCTCCGATGCCAGACTGAACATCTCTTTAACCACAGTGGCTCAGATGGATGAGAACCAGAGCCCCGGGGGCAGCCCGTCTCCAGCTCCAGCTTCTGCTGGAGACACGGAACTGAGGATGGAGAGAAGAGGATGTAGAACACTGGGACGGAAATCGGGCTGTACTTTGCTACCGCTGAGATCTTTGTTGTCTGTTCTTGGCAAAGATACTGGACAGGTCTGACAGTTTTTTCTCTGGTGGATGAGTTAAGGGACTTGCCCAGGGTCACACAGCTAATAAGTGACTGAGGCTAGATTTGAACTCCAGGCCCAGGCCTCTATCCATTGAACCATCTAGCTGCCTTCTGGGAAAACAGTTTAAGTGATTTGCCTAACATCACATAGCCAGTAAGTGACTAAGGCTGAATTTGAACTCAGGTCTTCCTGATTCCAGGCCCAGCCACCTAGCTGCTTCTAAATAAAATGAAATGCTGTTTAACCTAAAGTGGCCTCCTGTCTTTCTCAGAATTCTCTTCGTTTTTAAAAATTTTAATAAACATTTTTATTTAAAGTTTCGTGATTACCCCATGATCACTGCTTTCTCCTTCCTCATTTTTCCTTATTTCAATACCTTGTTCGCATAATGGAAAGTCAGTAGTAAACCATGAAAATAATCTCTTAAATGCTTACCATGTACCAGATGCTAAGCTGCACACTGGTGATACAAAGAAAACCAAAACATATTCCCTGCCCTCAAGGAACTTACATTCCAATGGTGAAGATAACACGGGAAATTGTACTTACAAGATTGCAGAGGGCAGCTAGGTGGCACAATGGATAAAGCACCAGCCCTGGATTCAGGAGGACCTGAGTTCAAATCCAGCCTCAGATACTTGACACTTACTAGCTGTATGACCCTGGGCAAGTCATTTAACCCTCATTGCCTGGCCAAATAAGCAAACAAATGAAAAAATATTGAACCTGTTCCAGATTGTGGATTACTTTAAAAGCCAGAGGATTTTATATTTGAATGGGGAGGTGATAGGGAGCCACAGGGGTTTATCGAGGTGGGGAGGGGAGGAGGTGACATGGTTACACCCGCACTTTAGGCCATCCAAGGAGAGGACAGATTCAAGTGGGGAGACACTTGAGGCGGATCGACTGGCCATGAGGCTATCGTAATGGTGTGAGGTGATGAAAGCTTGTGCTGGGGCGGCACTTGGGTGAGTAGAAAGAAGGGGACAGAGATGAGATATATGGGGTGGGAACCAGTGAAGAGTAGAGGGTGACATCCAGTCACTGACCCCATATGAATGGGGGAGGGGCATTCTCCATCCTAAAAGGGAACCCAGAAGAGGGAAGGGTTTGGGGGTGTAAGGGACACTCATTTTAAGGCTGTTTTCATAAGAATCGGTTAATGATAATTTTAAAACTGGGAAGGAAAAGAGTGTGTGTAAAAGGAAGATGTTTACATTCATCGTCAAAGGGTGAAATATGACCAGTGTAATGTATGAATATCTTCCTGCCTAGTAGGAGTGAAAAAATGAGTTTGTTTCTCTATACACTGCTAACATTTACGCATCAAGACACAGCCTTCAGACGGCATTTGGACATTTTAGACCGGGAGTGATGTGTAGATGTGAAGACTCTCTTTCTGTCAATAATGTGGAGTGATGACTCTCTTGTGGGGAAATAATCTTGTGTTACAAAGAGGCAGGAAGAGATCTTTCATTTATTCAAAGCTAGAGAAATTTGAGTGTTGAGAAACTCAGTCTCAAAGGCACCGTAGAGACTGAAGACCCTGTGGAAGACATCGGAGGTGCAAAGCATGATGGGCATCTCATCTACTTCGCATATGTATATTTTATGACTAACCTGAGAAATCATAAACATTTGAAGATGGTTATCATTTTTAAAACAACCATTTGTTTGATGGGGGAAATTTGGGCAGTTGTAACTTTTTACGTGAAAGGTGAGTTGCTGAAAGTCAGGAGTCTCTTTTAATTAAGCCTTTGAAAGAAAAAGAAAGGCAGAGGAAACAGGTGAAGAATGGAGGACACAGTGCAGGGGTAAAGTTGGGATTAGGTTAGACTAGATGTCATCTGAGTAGGCTCTGATTGGTTGGAGAGACAACTGATGTCATTGGCCAAAAGCTCCAGTGAAAACTGTTGCCCTCCAGGGCCACCTAGAGGTGGAGAGCTGCTCCTAAGGGCCTATTGCTCTCTGCTGCCACTGCTGGCGTGAAATGGAAAAGCAGAAGGAGCTATACAGCAGCCTTGATATCCCTGTGAGTTCTCTTATAAAGAGTGGGCCTCTGCTGCTTTCCTGTGATCTGGGTTCTGATTGGACAGCTCAGCATCTGGGTGAGTGAGTGACTGGTGGGACCATCTGCAGGTAGCCAATTGGATGACTCTTGCAGTTCTCTGGCTTAAAGAGAACTGCTTTTCCCATTAGGAGGCAACACTTTTGTTTAAATGCCCATTAATAGCAAACTGAAGAAGTTTGTAAAGGCTATGTGAGGGTAGGGGAGAAGAGAGAGGGGAAGGGGACAGGAAAAGACCAGGAGGAGAGGAGAGAAGATGAAAAGAGAGAAAAGAATAGGGGAGAAGAAGAAAAGGAAAGGAGAGGAAGAGAGAGGAGAAGTGAAGGAAGGAGAGGAGAAGAAAAGAAGGAAAAAGAGAGAAGATGAAAAGAGAGAAAAGGATGGAGAGGAGAAAAAAGGAGAAGAGAGAGGAGAAGTGAAGGGAGGAAAGGACTTCCCCAGCTGCAGTGATTGGGATCAATAGTCAAGTAATGAGCAGAGATGTAGTTTTATATGGACTAAAAACGCTGAAGCTTGAAATCCAGAGTTGTGAGTTACCCTGAGCACATGAATTTTCCTCCCTCTTATGTCCCCTTGCCACTGTGTGTGTCTGTTCTTCATCATAGATAAAGAGTGTATTGGCGGGAGAGTGTGATCTGGGTTTATTTATATAGATATAGATATAGATTTATATAGATATATGTTATTATTTATGCATTTGCTTTAATGTGTTATCTATAATAATAATTTTTTTTGCTTTATTGTTAAAGAACATTTGAAAGTTGTGATTTTGAGTGGCTGGTTGTGTAAATCGCATATCTGTATAAATGAGGGATTGGTGATATAGAAGGAAAACACTGGATGGGGGCTTGAGAAGTAGAGTGGAGAGCAGGGAAAGCATGTTTTTCCCTCTACTGGGCTCCTCCTGGCATCCTTTTGACTGTAACCACGGGGTGCTGGTCTGTCTCTGGGGACTAGTGTGGGAGCACCTTGGAGTGAGCGAGCCAGACCCACGGAGAGCTGGCTGTCTCCCACTCCTAGGTGAGAGGAGCGATTATTCCCCATGGTTGCGGACCACCCCAGCATCCATGTTTATGGTGTTTCAGAGGGTTAGGCAACGAGTTCTGTTTTGGACACACTGAGTTTTGAGATTTCTCATAGTACTTAATCATGGTTTATTACATATAAAAACATATTGATTATTGTGTTGTGATTTAGTAAAAAAACACTGAATGATTGAGCACCCACCATGGAACACAAAGATGTGCCTAAACAGTGGTTCAAGCAAAGGAAATATGGGGTTTTTAGCAGAATACAACCTCAGCCCCCTTAGGCTTCATGGAGAGAGGCAGAGGGCCCGGGCCTAAGGAAGTGGTCAGTTGACCCTCTGCTTCTGCCATGGACATCCCCCATCCAGAGTATTGGGTTCGGTTTTGGGTGCCCCAGTTTAGAAAGGACATCGATAAGCTGGAGTGTCCAGAAACCAAACTTCGTGCTGCACGAGGATTGATGGAAGGAGTTGGCCATGATTGAGAAAGTTTGGTGGACAGAATGGTAGCTATCTTGGAGGGCTATCAGGGTGGAAAACTTGTTTTGATTGACCTCAGGATGCGTGGAAGATGCAAAGAAAAGGGCAGATTTGGGTTTGATATGAGGAGAAATTTAGAGTTATCCCAAGGTGGGAACCCTCACCTTAGAGACGTGTAAGCAGAGACCAGCTTGTTGGGCATGACGTGGAGAGGAATCCTATTCAGCACATGTGGCAGCCAATGACCTCTGAGGTCCTCCTCCAGCTCTGAGATTCTGTCGTTCTGAGACATCACCTCTGCTCCAAAGGAGCAATACTGAGGAGATAAGTCTCCATGTGGAACAGCTGCAGGACCAGTCCCAACGTGAATAATTCTGATTCTGGTTTTAGTTCAGGGCTGAATTGGGTGGTCCTAACTAGAAAAACACCAGGGGATTCCAAGGGAGGAAGGAAGCATTGCCAACGAGACTGGCGAGGGACGGTCTCCTTGCAGCTAGTGGACAAGACATTGAACCTCTCTGGGTCTCCATCTCCTCATCTATAAAATGGGAATAACTTATATTTGAGTTATTGTTAACAATTATAACAAGAGATGGTAATAATATGTTTTTCTACAGCTACTTAAAGTTTACAAAATGCTTTACAAATATTTGGGCCTCTTGACAGCCATGTGAGGTAGGCCCTACGTGTATGATTATCACTCTCATTTTACAGATAAGGAAACCGAGATTCAGAGAAATTAAGTGAGAGAGGACCTAAGCACAAGTATTCCAGGATCTGAGACTAGCTCTTTATCCATTATGGGACAGCCCTAGAGTCAGGGAGACCTGAGTTCAAATTCAGCCTCAGACACTAGCTATGCAAACCACTGAACCCCAAATGCTTCAAAAAAAAAGAAGAAATATAATTTACAATTAGGCTCATCTTGGTAGCTCCTTTAGGGCAAGGACTTTTAATGTAGGGGCATCCTGGGAAATGCCCTGGACCAGAAGGCAGGAGTCTTGGGTAGCCTCAGTCCTACCATTGACTTAGTGTGTTGTGCGACCTTGGGTGACATTCACTGACCCCAGGCTCCTCTTCCTTGTTTCTCCCAGCCATTCGCTCCTGTACCGTCAACAATGGTGGATGTCAGCACGAGTGTGTCCAGCTCACGGCCACACAACATCGGTGCCAGTGCCAGCCCCATTACCAGCTTCAGGAGGATGGCAAAAACTGCGTCTGTGAGTCTGTCTGCCTGTCGCCTCCCACCCAAAGGTCCAAGGCACCCAAAGTTTACAGTTTCCCCCCTTTCCTCTATGGTTTCTCAAACCCCAAAATAGATACAACCAGGAAACGTAACTGCATTAAGCTTAAGCAGCAGCAGGTGGAATTTAGCCTAGGTTTAGGAAAGAATTTCCTAATAGTGTGAAATCTGGGATTCTGGAATGTGTGAAACAGAAAGAGGATGGAGGAAAAACCAGAAAATGAGTTAGCTTTTCCCCTGTGGAAGCTGGTTTAGGAATCGTCTTACCTGAGTACAAGGGCAGGGCTGGGTGGAAAAAATGACTTACTAAGTTGTGGTTTGGGGGGTTTCTAAAATTTTCCCTAGTCCCTGGAACCTGGAATTAAAGTGGGAGGGAAGGGAGGGGAATAAATATTTATTAAGCACCTACTATGTGCTGGGCCCTCTGCTAAGCACTTTTTATAAATATTATCTCATTTGATGCCCACAGTAACCCTGCAAGGCAGGTGCTATTATTATCCCCATTTTAAAGTCGAGGAAACTGAGGCAAACCGAGCTTAAGCAACTTCGCCTCCTGGGTCATATCACTAGTAAGTGCCTTGGGCTGCATTTGAATTCAGGTCTAGTGTTCTATCCTCTGTACCTACTAGATGCTTCTAATCTCCAATAGAGCTTTCTTAACTGAAGAATTTCAGGGAGCCCTCATCTTACAGATAAGGAAACTGAGGCATAGGAAAGCTAAGTGACTGGAGGCGGGGGAGAGGGAATAAGCCCTCTCTAACATACCTGACAAATAAAAATCCAGCCTTTGCTATGAGATCCCCCCTAGTGACGGAGAACTCACTACCTCCCAAAGCAGTATATCACACTCATGGAGAGTCAGGAAATTTTCATTGACACTGAGTTGGAATTGTTTAGAAGTAGAATAGATTACCTCCAAAGGTGATGAGTTCCCCATCACTGGCAGTTTTCAAGCCGAGGCTGTGACCATTTCTCAGAGATTTTGTAAAGATAATTCTGTAGATTGCACTAGATGGCTTCTGAGGGCATCACCACCCTGAGCACGGTGCCTGGCGCATAGTAGGTGCTTAATTGATGCTTGCTGGACTCTGAAATTCTGCATTTCTCAAATGTGCAGCACCAGACTTCCAAAACCAAGGAGGGGGAAATGCCTAAAATATCAATTTTCCCATGGACTCAGGAGAAATCATTCTTTAACCAGCCCCTATGGGAAGAAGTAGCCCAGTGCTGTATTTTGTCCCCTAATTTCTCTCTCTCTTGCCTTGGTCAGTGACCAAGACATGCAAACACATACACATACAAATTCAACTGCAGGAAGTCCTTTCGAACCACTAGATTCTTGGATCCCATGAGAGTTGGGGGTTGTTCAGAGAAGCTGTTCAGTGTCACCCTCCCCAAGTTCCCTTTATTCCTGGAGAGAATCATCTTTCTAGGATTGCTTTCATTATTTAGAAACCATACCTGGAATTATGAAGAATCAGCTATACAGAGTTCCTACTTCCTTCCCACCCCACCATCTTGCTTTTGGAGCTGGAACCAATCTTCACCAGACTCTCCCCGCCCCCAAAATCCTTGGGGCTGTCTTTGAAAAGGCACAAATATAAGTCTCAACGAGCCAACTGAAAAGAAGACTCTGGGTGGTGGGAAGCCCTCTCTTGGCTCTCTCTCACCTCCAGTGAGGATCCTCCAAGAGGGGCAGGGGATCAGGGCCTTAGGGACAGAGGTTCCCAGTTGGCACAGGGTCACTCCAACTTTGTTGGAACAGGAAGAGAGAGGGCAGGGGCATTTAACAACTGAGTACAGCTAGGTGGGGGGGAACGGGCTAGTCGGAATGGAATCTGCAGTAGGTCAGCACCTGGTGTACCTTGGAGGAGGGAAAAATCAAGGGCTCAAAAAGAAGTTGGCTTCCTCCCTCCATTCTTCTTCACTAGTGTTTGGGGAGGAGAGTGTGCCAAGTCTTTTCTGGAAACCTTTCAGTCGAGTCTCCATATTGCTTTTCCAGTAAACGTATACTGTGTCCATCCACTCTGGGGCATTAGCCGGGAAACCAGACTCCCGATAATATAGGGTCTTCAGGGATCCCTCTGAGAATATTGGGGGAGGGGCGGGTCCAGGTGAGAAGCAACATGAGGATCCCCTGACTCTCTCCCTGGCCTTTCCTTCTCTGCCATTTTTATTTCCCAAGGGGATGGGGTTAATGAGGTCCGGTGGACGTCCTTTCTCCTTCCCCATCAGGAAGGGAAGAGGGCTGATCTACCGATCTTTCTAGGAGGTGGGGGAAAGTTTGGCTCTGGAACCTTAGAGTTGGAAGGGATTTCAGATGTCAACCAATCTAAGAGGCACCATATTTGAACAAAGACAAAGGGTCATCTGTGTCTGCCTGAAGACCTTCAGTGATGACAGGCAGAAGACCTCCTGAGGTGCACCATTCGATTGTTGGAGGCCTCTGGTTACTGGGAAGTTTTTCCTACATGAGCATGAATTCTGCCCGTATTGAATTTTTGCCCATCATTCCCCATTCTGTCTTCTGGGGCCAAGCAGGACAACATCTAATCTCTCTTCCCCAGGCAGCCCTTCACATATACAGATTTCCTGTCCTCTGCCAACCCTCTTTTCTCTGAGCCCACCCCAGTCCCTTGATTCAATCTTTGTATGGCCGGGTCCCCCCACCATCCCCTTTTGGACTTGGGGTTAGAGGTCTAGAGTTAGAAGGGGCCTTGGAGGGCATCTATTTTCTTCTCATTTTATTGAAGAGGAAGTGTGACCCAGGTCACACAGGTGATCAGCAGGGACAAGTTTAGATGACAGCTTCTCCAATCCAGATCCTGGGCTCTTTTCACTAATGCCTCCAGCATGTCCTGAATTGTGAGGCCTAGAATTCAACCCAGTCCTCCAGAAGTAGTCTGAGCAGGGCAGGGGACAGAGGGACCCTCACCCCACTGATCCCCAACACTCTGCCTCTCCTCAAACTTTGGGCTTTTATCGGGCTTGTGGTCCACTGAAACCCCCTGATCTTTGCACTAGCTGCCATCTAGCCTCCCTCATAGTAAACGAAAGACTCCGTCTGACCTGGCATTCTTTCTCTCCTGTGCTGAAACCCTTATTCAGCTGTTCCACAGGGCCCTTCCCCCATCTTCCTCCCCTCTTCTCCCCACTCACCAAGGCAACAATAATTCTGACCTTCTCCTTGCTCTTTGATACCTTGTAGTGCGGAACCCATGTGCAGACAGGAACGGGGGCTGCATGCACAGATGCCAAGCCCGCCGAGGGGTGGCCCACTGTGAGTGCCATGCTGGGTATCGACTGGCGGCTGACCAAAGGACGTGTGAAGGTAGGGCTGCCTGGAGGCTTCCTTTTCTACCTCTTCAAACCCCAAGATGGGGGCCTGGGGGGCAGGGGGTGTTTGTGCCACCTGCCACACAAGACTGAACGTGCTTGAATTCAGTTCAGTGGGCATTTATTAAGCACCTGCTTGTGCCAAGCAGTGTGATAACAGCTGGGGACACAAGCAAGTCAAAAGACAGTCCCTGCCTTCAAGGAGCTTACGGTCTAACGGGGGAGACAACATGCAGACGACCACAAACAAATAAGTAGAAGGCGGGAAGATCATCAGCAAACCTGCTGCTCTTCCCGCAAGGAAGTGAACGTGAATTATCCTGACTCTTGTTGTCATTGCAATTTTGGACTGAACCTGTGATTTCACTGGTGTGGGGGACTCCCAGTAAGGAAAGCCCTTCTACCAATGTGGATCAATCACTATTCTGCAACTTAGAGTCTTAGGGATTTGCCTGGGCCTCAGAGCAAGGCTGCCCAGCCAGGCTGTGTTAGAGGCAGGATGTGAACCCAAGTTTGTCCAAACCCAAGCTGGCATAGCAGATAGAGCATCAGGCCTGGAGTCAGGAAGACTTGAGTTCAAATCCAGCCTCAGACACTTATTAGCTGTGTGACCCTGGGCAAGTCACTTCACCTTGTTTGGCTCAGTTTCCTCATCTATAAAATGAGCTATTTTATTCTACTTCTCATGTAAAAGTGAATTATTATTATGCATAATTACCAAACCCAGCTGCTCTTCCCAGAGGGAAACAAAAATAGGTCATTAATATTAATATTATTATTTTGGTCTGGACTTGTAATTTCATTGGTGTCTAATTATGCAACCTAACTGATACTTCCCAGGAATAGAGAACTAAATATGAGTTATTACTTTTTTAAAAGCATATAACTTGTTGAAAGACTGCATGTCAAGATGGATAGAAAGTTGGCCTCAGAACCAGGAAGATTTGGATTCTAGGACTGCCCCTGGCATGTACTGACTGCGTGACCCTGCACAAATCACTCCACCTTTTGGCATTCTTGGCAACTCTTTTAAGATTGTACATTACAGACAAGGTACCAGAGGGAATTTCCTTCCTGGGAATTAGCTGTAATAAAGAAGTCATAGGCCCTGTTCCTATAATTGACATTCAGTGACTTCATTGCAAAAGTAGGAACACAGCAAGATAGAAAACAATGTTGGAAAACATAATTTTGTTTATTTGTTTTGGTGGTGGTGTTTTTTTTGGTGAGGCAATTGGGATTAAGTGACTTGCCCAGGGTCACACAGCTAGTAAGTGTCAAGTGTCTGAGGCTGGATTTGAACTCAGGTCCTCCTGAATCCAGGGCCGGTGCTCTATCCACTGCACCACCTAGCTGCCCCCACAATTTTGTTTATTAAGATGCAAAGAGCTAAAGGCTTGTGGATCATTCAAGGGCTAATGTCCATATATGATGAAGTCTCTCTTTAGAGGGAGTCAGAAGGCACCACATGTGATGACTTTATTTCAATCAGCTAATCATTAAGCATTCGTTAAGACCCTGCTACCATAGAGGCAGGGGCCAGGGGCTGTTATTGGCCATTCAGTGGGAGCCAGAGAAATTTGGGTTTGAAGGCTCAGCCGATTAAAGAAACCCAATGGGCCTTTTTTTTTTTTTTTTGCAGGGCAATGGGGGTTAAGTGACTTGCCCAGGGTCACACAGCTAGTAAGTGTCAAGGGTCTGATACCAGATTTGAATTCAGGTCCTCCTGAATCCAGGGCTGGTGCTCTATCCACTGCACCACCTAGCTTCCCCACACCTCTTAATTCTAGTGCCTTCCCTCTGTTAATTATTTCCTAATGATCTTGTATATAGTGCTCGCTCTCTCTCTCTCTCTCTCTCTCTCTCTCTCTCTATATATATATATATATATATATATATGTATGTATACATATATTTGTGTATGTGTGTGTGTGTATATATATATATATATATATATATATGTGTGTGTGTGTGTGTGTGTATTTGTTTGCATGCTGTCTCTCCCATTAAATTGTAAGCTCCTTGAGGGCAAGGACTGTTTCATTTTGTCTCTTTTAGTATCCTCAGAACTTCGCACAGTGCCTGGCACATAATAAGTATTTAATAAATGTTTATTGAATTGAATTGAATGTTGTCTCTCCTGTTAGATTGTAAGTTCCTCAAGGGCAGGCACTGTCTTTTGCCTCTTTTTGTATCCCCAGTGCTTAGCACAGTGTTTGGCACACAGTAGGCACTTAATAAATGTTGATTAGATTGAACTAAATTAGCCTAGGGAGTCGCCCAAGGCTCACATAGAAGTGAAATGATTTGCCCTGGGTCACACAGCTCATGTAAGAGGCTGGTATTGAACCTAGGCCTTTCTGATTCTAAGCCTAGCACTTAGGCCCAGACACAGAGCCAGAAGGGACCTCGGGTCCAAGTAGGTCATTTTACAGATGAGGAACCTTGAAGCCAAGAGTGGTTGAGTACTTGCTCAGAGTCACACAGTCGCCAGTGGCTGGATTTGAACTAAGGTCCTCCAGATTCTTAGCCCAGTGCTCAATCCACTATGCCAGAAGCATCCAGGTGGTGCCGCTGTTCCCAGAGTTTAGAATCAGGAAGATGTGAGTTCAAATTCTGCCTCAGATACCTACTAGTTGTATAACCTTAGGCAAGTCACTTGAGTTCTGGCTACCTCACTTTTCCCCTCTGTAAAATGGGAATGGTAATTAACAGCACCTACATCTCAGGGTTGTTCTGAGTTTTTAATGAAATATTATTTGTAAAGACTTTGCCCTGTGCCAGTGCATCGATCGATCATTTAATAATAATATGATAAATAATTTAATATATGTTTGTTTCCTTCTTTCCTATCCCAGGTGACCTCTCCCTCCTTAGATTTCTCGTGGAATCTGCCCAGTCTTTCCCTTTGTACTCATCTCGCTCTTCCCTATAGTCTCTCAGTTAGTAGATGGAGTTTTCCTCTTTAGTAAATGTTTGCTGAACTGCACTAAATCGACCTGGTAGGAGACCAGCGGTTCACTTGAGAGTGCTGGCCGTTGGCTCATCTGTCCCTCGGGCCTTGGCTTTTTGTCTGCCTTCCAGATGTGAATGAGTGTGCCCTGGGCTTGGCCATGTGCTCACACAGCTGCCTGAACACGCGCGGCTCCTTCAAATGCATCTGCAACCCAGGCTACGAGCTGGGATCCGACAGCAAGCAGTGCTACCGTATGTGTGGGATGCACCCCCCCCTCCCCAGACTCACCCTCAGCACTTGGGTTGTGGATCTTCCCCCTTCTTCATGGATCCTCCCCTGGGAGACCTGGTCCTCCCTTGTTCCTAACCCGGCCTGTCCTGTGCATGCTAGCTTCCTAGGCTTGAGAGTGTGGATCTGGGGGAGACTGTGCTATGATGGAAAGTGAGCTGGCCACATTTAAATCACAGCCTTGCCTCATCCTACCTGTCTGGCCTCAGGCAAGTCACTGGACATCTCCGGGCATCAGTTCCCTCATCTGTAAAATCTATAATCTGGGTTGGATTAGATGTCCTTTGGGGTCTTTTTCTGCTCCAAATTCATGAGCTTCTCTTCCTTTCTCCCAGGGAAGGGGAGCGGCATGGAGGAGGGATTAAGATAAACCTGGAATTTGTGCAAAGATATTTGGAAGGAACTTCCCTTTGAGAGGGATCCCAGTTCTTGTAGCTTCCCCCAAAACATCTGTTCTCCTGGGGCTATGGGGCCATGCTCCCATTTATGGGAAACTCCCCCCAGAGGCTGAATAAGAATTGTCCCTTCAGGTGCCCCAGACAAGGGTATCTGCTCCCATAAGATCATAAACTGAGAACCAGGAGAGACCTTAGGGCAGATCTGGTCCATCTCCTGACCCTCATTTTACAGATGATGAAACTGAGGCCCACAGGTTAAATGACTTGTCCAAGGTCACGCAGCTAGTAAATATTTGAGACAGGATTTGAACCCAGCTCTTCCTTCGTCCAAATCCAACAGTCCATTCCTTAGGCCACACTGCCTCCCCCTACCTGCTTAGTGAGTGTCTTAGCCAGACACAGTGCTAAGTTTTGGGCCCACAAGGACAGAATGCAAAGTCATGCCTGCCCTCAGGGAGCTCCCTCTCCTCTCCAGGGATCGAGATGGAGATTGTGAACAGCTGTGAGGCCAACAATGGAGGCTGCTCCCACGGCTGCAGTCACACCAGTGCTGGCCCCCTCTGCACCTGCCACCAGGGCTATGAGCTGGACACAGACCAGAAAACCTGCATCGGTGAGTGGTGCGAGAAGTGGGGGGGCTCACCCTCCTGGAAGCAGCCACGGGAGGGTTTGTGTGGGGCCGAGGAGAGGAGGAGCCCGCACCACAAGGGTTTGTTGAGGGGAGTCCTGTTAATTACCGTCCCTGCAGATATTGACGACTGTGCGGGCAGCCCCTGCTGTGCCCAGGCCTGCACCAACAACCCAGGAGGCTACGAGTGTGGCTGCTATGCTGGGTACCGACTGAACACGGATGGCTGTGGGTGTGACGGTGAGTGCTACAGTGAGAGGGGAGGGGGTCCTGGAGAAATGGGAAGGTAGCTCAGCAGGGCCCCTATTCTTGGTCATCCTGGCCACCTCCCTACCTTCCCGTGGGGTTGCGGCATCCCTCTCTGTTCTAGCCAGGCCTCAAGGCTGAGACATGAGCTCATTTGAGCCTCACATGGGGAGCTAGATGCTATGGTATGTTCGCTACATTTTACAGATGAGAAAACAGCCTCACACTGGTGAAGTGACTTCTCTGGTTTCACAAGAAATGTCTGAGGTGGGATTTAAACTGAGGTCTTCCTGTCTTGGGAGTCCCTGCTGAGTGTCCTGGGTTACAATGTTTGGATTGTTTTTTAAATGGTGACTCCCCCAAGTTAACAGAGGTAGGAAGTGGATTCGAATCCACTGTTCTGAGAAGCTCTCTGAGTGTGGCTGGTATAGTCAACAGCATCAGGACCGAGCTGAGCTGCCCACAGCCAGCTGGGGACCGGCCCCTCCCTGGGTGTTTAGTCCTTAGGGACGGAAACAAGTTACCCCCGATTTCCTGTGACTCTCCAAGGACTCGGGGGCCGGGCGTTCTATCACCCTCTTTTCTGGGCCTTGTACAGATGTGGATGAGTGTTTGTCCAGCAATGGCGGGTGTGAGCACATCTGTGAGAACCTCGTGGGCTCCTTCCAGTGCACCTGTGAGATTGGTTACAAGCTGGAGGATGATCGGCGGAGCTGTACCCGTGAGTGCCCAGTGCTCCCTGGCTGCATCCCAGCCATCCTTTCTCCCTTCTCCTCCCATTCCCCCCTGCCGTCCATGATTCTGGGGAAGCCTTGGCCCCCAGATCACAATGGCTTCCCGTTGGCTCCCATGAGGGTTGTCTGTGGTCAGCCACAGCTGGTGCCACACATCCCAAGTCCTAGAACCTCAGAGTTGGATGAGACCTCATACGCCACCTTGTCCATACTGCCCTTGAGCAAGAGGCCCATGTGGCTGACAAATGGTCACCTGGCTTGTACCCAAACTCCTCCTTCAGTGAAGAGGAATCTACCACCTCCCAAGGCAGCCCAGTCTATGCTGGGCAAACCTGATCTTTTAGGAAGGTTCTCCTTATGTCAGCCCCAAATCTGCCTTCCTTCTGCTTCTATCCATTGCCTCCTTCAGGGACCAAGCAGAATAAGCCTCCTCCAGCTTCCCAGGGAGCCCACTTTGGGTCCTGGGCTATGGCTCTCACACCCTCCCCAGCCTCCTCCAGGCTCCCCAAGCCCATCCTCATAGGGAATGATCCTGAGGTCCTTCCCCAATCACCCTTCTCTGGATGACCCCCAACTTGTCAACATCCCTCCTAAAAAGTGATTCCCCCATATCTGGTCCTGCCGGGGCAGAGGACAATGGGGCTGGATCATCACATTGGCCCCTGACCCTCTGCCTTCCTTACTTCAGTCTAAGATAGCCCTTCCTCCAGTATCTGGTCCCCTTCACTTAGGATTCCATTGGCCCAATATCACTGGGGAGCGGGCATGCTTCCTCACCATCTTCTCCCAGGCATCCCTAACTTCCCCTGGAAGTCCACTAGGACCCTGACATTCATTGATGGATCTCGTTAGTGGAATCTCGTTCCTGGAAGAGCCCTAGCGGATCATCTGGTCCAACCTCCTCCTTTTTTTCAGAAAGTGAGAAGGGAAGTCAACGTCCCTCAGTCCGAATGGTTTCGTTTATCTAACCCTTTCCAAGAAAATTGGTATAAGCCGTCGAATTTGTTTATATTTTTTGGCCTGCACCATCTCTTAGGCTAACACATTCCATCTGGACTGCATGCCCTCCAGAGTCTCTTGCTTCCAGATTCAAATCCCTGCCCTAGGAAGGGGTCCCGTAAAAGCTATGCCCTGCCTCTCATTGCTTCCCTAAACCCTCCGCGTTAGGTGAAACAACAGGACAGGGGCCAAGGGAACAATGCTGTCGATTGCACTGATTGGATGATGCCATCGAGGGTCTTTGTGAATGTGCAGGTTTGGTTATAAGGTGTTAGCAGCGGCGTTGTTATCTTTCCAAAGGAGGGCTCAGGTTTAGGGGTGGTTAGGACAGGGGAAAGGAGCATTCACACTCCAATAATGCTCTTTCCTGGACATCCTTGGGATGGATGTTGGTAGCTTAGTGCGGAGACAAGGACACTCGACCTAGAGATAGTGGGATGACTACAGGATCATAGCTTTAGAATTGGGAGGGATCTTAGCAGACATCAAGTCCAGCCGCTTTATTCTACAAAAAACGAGTCTCGGGTAAGCAAAGTGTGGCTTCAGCCAAGAAGTCCCGAGTTCAGATTCAGTCTTTGAAATCTACGGCTACTAAATGTCTGAGGCTATATTGGAACCTGGTCTTCCTGACGTCAGGTCGCACACTCTATCTATCCTGGAGGTGCCTTCCTTGCCCCCACTGGGCTATGGGAGGAGGAGAAGGAGTTCTGAGCATTTCTCTGCTGTCCTGTCCCTAGCCCTGGATGACTCAGTTGATGCCTTGGATGGACAGCAGCCCTTTGTTCGGCCCATTCCCCACATTGCTGTGCTGCGTGATGAGCTGACCCAGCTCTTTGAAGAAGAATATGAGGTGGGGGATGAGGAGGAGATGGAGGCCAGAGGAGAGCACACGCTGTCGGAGAAGTTTGGTGAGAATTGGCCCCTCTGTTGGCTCTGGGCCTCTGGACCTGGACTGTATCTTCCAAGTGATACCAGATCC
This sequence comes from Dromiciops gliroides, assembly GCF_019393635.1. Classification (NCBI taxonomy): domain Eukaryota; kingdom Metazoa; phylum Chordata; class Mammalia; order Microbiotheria; family Microbiotheriidae; genus Dromiciops; species Dromiciops gliroides. Next base: position 634,887,066 of record NC_057863.1, read on the forward strand.
TTGGCCTTAAACAAGGCACTGTTTCTGCCAGATCTTAGAATTAGAACAGGCCCAGACTTCAGAGTCCCCTAGCCCAGCCCAAGCCTTGTAGAATGCTTTGCGTATGCCAGGGGGCAGCTAGGTGGTGCAGTGGCTAAAGTACCAGTCCTGGATTCAGGAGGACCTGAGTTCAAATTTGGTCTCAGACATTTGACACTTACAACTCAACTTAACCCTCATTGCCCCCCCCAAAAAAAGAAAGAAAGCCCATAGCCTGCCTTCATTTCCCCCCATTCCCAGGGCACTGCACTTGCATAGACATCAGATGTCTTGACCTAGTTACCTCCCTTTTGGCCTATTCACTAAACACTAATTAAGTACCTACTATATACCAAGCAACTACTGTATACCTGAGAGAAGGAAATGGCAAACTGCTCTAGTACCTTTGCCAAGAAAACCCCAAATGGGGCCACAAAGAGTCAGACATGACTGAAAAATGCCCATACAACAACAATATACCAGGCTGGGCACCAGGATACAAAGATAAAAGGAAAATGGCCCCCACTGGAGAAGCTTACATTCTTTTGGGAGGAATCAGTGTTGACTTTTTTTTTTTTGGCAAGGCAATGAGGGGTTAAGTGACTTGCCCAGGGTCACACAGCTAGTAAGTGTCAAGTGTCTGAGACCAGATTTGAACTCAGGTCCTCCTCAATCCAGGGCCAGTGCTTTATCCACTGCACCACCTAGCTGCCCCCAGTGTTGACTTTTTACATGTGCATCTAAACAAAATCTTTTGGGGAGGTGTAGAGCAATTAATAAATAATTCACTGTGGGGGTTCAGGAAAGGCCTCTTGTGGGAGAGGGCATTTGAGCTGAATGCCCCAAGGGGACCCTGGGATTGTAAGAAGCATCTGTGGGGAAGGAGGAGAAGTATTTTTTGTTGTTGTTAGCGAGTCAGTTGGGGTTAAGTGACTTGCCCAGGGTCACAAAGCTAGTAAGTGTTAAGTGTCTGAGGCCGGATTTGAACTCAGGTACTCCTGACTCCAGGGCCGGTGCTCTATCCACTGCGCCACCTAGCTGCCCCAGGAGGAGCAGTATTGCAGGCATGAGATATAGCTGTTGCAAAGGCCCAGAGGTGGGAAAAGAATATGAGCCAGTTTGGCTGGAACACAGAGGGGGTGGGGGCAGGAGCTGGGCTGGGGTGGGGTGGGGGCTGGTATATGAAAGAAGTCCAGAATAAGAGGTCAGAGTCAGATTGAGAAGTCACCAACCACACCCTCAGAGGCCTGCTCTCTCTCTTTTCCTGTCCTGGTCACTGCAGTCTGTTTGGATGACACCTTTGGCCATGACTGCAGCCTGACGTGTGATGACTGTAGGAATGGGGGCACCTGTCGCCTTGAGCTAGACGGTTGTGACTGCCCCGAGGGTTGGACTGGTATCATCTGCAACCAAAGTAAGTCATGGATTCAATGAACGAATGAATGAGTGGATAGATGGATGGATGGATGGATGGATGGATGGATGGATGGATGGATGGATGGATGGATGGATGGATGGATGGATGGATGGATGGATGGATGAATGAACGAACAAACGAAAGAACGAATGAATGAACAAATGAATGAGTGGATGAATGAATGAACAAATGAACGAATGAAGAGTATTCACTTACTGTGCCAAGATCGGGAGATACAGATAGAAAAGTGAGACAGGCAGGCCCTACCTCAAGGAATCTTCATTCTGAGTGGAGAAGATAGCAAATGTAAAGTTCAGCCAGAGCGGGTCTGGAAAGGCCCAGGGTGTTAAAAGTTTAGCATCAGCAATGTGAAGTGAGCAGAACCAGCAGAACATTGTACACAGTAAGAGCAATGTTGTAACAATAACCAACTGTGAAAGACTTGGCTGCTCTGATCAAGACAATCACCCAAGACAGTTCGAAAGGACCCGTGATGAAAAATACTTTCCACCTCCAGAGAAAGACTGATGAACTCTGAGTAAAAATTGAAGTTTAATTTTTCACTTTTCTTTATTTTTCTTGCTTTTTTGTGTGTTTTCTTTTGCAACATGGCTGAGGGAAATATGTTTTGCATGACTTCACATGTATAATTGATATCCCATTGTTTGTCTTCTCAAGGGGGAAGGAGGGAGAGGATTTGGATGTCACAATTTTAAAAAATGAATGTTTAAAAAGTTTGTTTAGATGTCATTGGGAAATATTTAATGAAGTAGAGTAAATATATATTAAAAAAGCAAAGTTTAACATCAGGGTAGACAGCAAAGCCAAGGGTCTTTAGGAAGCTTTGGCGGGTCGCATGATAGGTTCTGGTGGGCTTTAGGGCGTAGCGGTAAGGAAGATAGTAAATAAGGCATGATGGTAGTTGATGAGTTCCTTATCGTCCAAGAAGCATGGGTGGCCATGTCTCTCCAGCAAGGTCAGGGGCGGGGGTGCCTGGAAGGGCCTGGGCCAACATGTTTGGGAAGCAAAGACTGGGTCCAAGAGTTGAAATAGAACAGGGACTCTAGATTTCCTTCTTTAGGGATGTCAGTGTCCAGGCAGGAATGGGAAAAAGGAAGGTGGTAATAGTTGGAATATTGAGGCGAAAGATTTCCCATACTCATTGCTCCTGCTGGGCCATCTGCATGGGGTTGGGGACACATCATGGTTCCTACTCATGCTGAGTCCCTGTGGATGTGATGAGATGGATACAGGGAAAGGAAAACAGAGAAGACACTCTGCAGGATTGGGAATTCCCATCACCATTCTAGAAGAGGTCAAGATAGGGATTCCGATGGAAAATTCTGTTATACTGGTGCTCCTGTTTGGATGGTAAAGATGTTAATAGTAACATTACATTTGTATAGTGCTTTAAGCTTTAAAAGTGACTTGTAATCCTGTGTCGTTGTGGTAGTATAAGTATTATCAGTCCCATTTTGCAGGTGAGGAAACTGAGTGGTAAAAAGTTTTCTGGACCGTGGAGTTAATATGGGAGACAGTATGTGAACCGAGTTCTCCTGACTCCAAGTCCAGCACTCTTTGCACTACATCATGCTAAATGAATAACGGATTTAAAGCCGGAAGGGATCTTAGATGCTATCTGTTAGAGCCCCTTCATTTTACAGATGGGGAAACTGAGGCTCAGGGAGGTGAAGAAACTTGCCCAAAGTCACACAGAGGAGAGATTTGAACTCGAGTCTTCTGACTCCCATTCTAGTGCTCTTTGTACTTTTCATATTTAGAGTTGGATTTTATCCTCATATTACCTTCATTGGATGGACTTGGTAGGGTTAACCACGACCTCTTGGTAGATAGGTAGGTAGTTATGTAAATAGATTGATAGACAAGTAGATGAACAGATGGGTGGATGGATAAGTAGATGGATAGATAACTAGCTCTTTGGATAGCTAGATTGATGAAGAAATGAATGGATAGATAGATAAGTAGCTGGATGGATTAATGGATGGATAAATAGATGGCTATCTAGAGATATGGAGATAGAGCTGCATTGATAGATGAATAGATGGATGGACGGGTGGGTGGATGGGTAGGTAGATAAACTACTAGATGGATGGATAAATAGATGAACAAATGGATGGATAGATAGAAAAATAGCTAGATAGAGAGATAGCTAGAGAGATAGAGATAGGGATGGACTGATAGATGAATGGATGGATGGGCAGATGGATGGTTGGGTACATAAATGAATGGATAGAGAGATAGAAGGAACATTTATTAAGCACTTAGTACATACCAGGCACTATGTCAGGTAATGTTGATAAAAATACAAGGATCGGGGCAGCTAGGTGGCGCTGTGGATAAAGCACCAGCCTTGGATTCAGGAGGACCTGAGTTCAAATCCGGCCTCAGACACTTGACACTTACTAGCTGTGTGACCCTGGCAAAGTCACTTAACCCTCATTGCCCCACCAAAAAAAAATACAAGGACCCCAGCCTGTCCCTTGCATGATTCTAATGAGGGAAGATAATAAAGCAAGGCTGGAGAAGGGGAAGGTGTGAGGATAAATGTTGCCCAGGTGAGGATGAGGCTGCTGGAGAGAAGGTAGAGGCATCTGGAGTTGAGCTGAAGTCAGCATGGCTGGGCCCCTCATACAACGCTGGTGAGAACTTGGCCTCACGACTGAGACTGAAGGCAGAGCAGGGCTGAAACTAGAATCTGTGTCTGCCTTCCCCAGCCAGGAGCTACTCCTCCTCCCAGTGCAATGGGCTGTGACCCTGCTGGGCCTCTGGGCTTCCGCATAGGGCAGTGACCTTATGTCTCTCTATTCTCCTCTGCAGCTTGTCCCCCGGGCACCTTTGGGAAGAACTGCAGCTCTACTTGCAGTTGTCAAAATGGCGGCACCTGTGATGCCGTGACGGGCACCTGCCGCTGTCCTCCTGGTGTCGGTGGAGCGCACTGTGAGGATGGTACGCTGGTCCTTTCTGCCCTCCTCTCACTCCCTTTCCTCAAAATCTCCCCACTCTCTGCTGAGGATAAGCAATACCGCCCCTGTGGTCTTGGGATCACACTTTCCCTGAGGGCAAGGGCAGGGCATTGTCATGAAGAGCAAGGAGAGAGGGGAGCTGGAGGGATGGGAAGTTCTGGGAGCCCCTTCAAACCAGGCTGTTTATTCTGCAAGAAGCCTTGGCCTCAGTGATCTTCAATCCAGCCATGCCTCTCCTTGATTAAGCGCTCATGAGGTGGTAGCAAGGTCAGTTTACCTTGATAAAAACATTCCTAACAAAAGTGACACTTTCAGTGCACATACAAGTTTACAAAGCCCTTCTGTCCGATGTCTCAATTGGGCCCCATAACTACCCTATGAAGGGGGTGCTGTGGTGATTCCCATTTTGCAGCTGAGGAAACTGAGGCTTAGAAAGGTCAAATGTTTTTTTTTCTTTTTTTCTAATGGCCACACGGCTGGTGGCTATGGCAGGATCTGGATCCTCTTGCCTCCAGGCCCAAGATTCATGACTGAGCCTCCTGGTGCATGGCACTTGATGCTCCAAATATAGCATGAATCCCAGCCAAACTGCCCGGCATCTGGCCAGCCCTAGGGGAAGACCTCCTAGGACCCGTGTCCCTTTTCCCGGAGCAGACAATGATATCGTGGGATCTCTCTCCCAACGGTACAGGGCTTAAGGACCTCAGTTGGCCATCCCTGAGCCTGGGCTGAGGGAGGATGTCTCTGTTCAGATTCAGTGTTTCCCTTTGTCCAACATTACTCTGACCCTGGGAGGATTCCCCTCACCCTCTCTCCCCTATTTCTGCACCCCCTTTTATTTCTCTCTATCCCACCTCTCTCTAGGTTGCCCCCAAGGATTCTATGGCAAACACTGCAGGAAGAAGTGCCAATGTGCCAACCGAGGGCGATGCCACCGCATCTATGGAGCCTGTCTATGTGACTCTGGGCTATATGGACGCTACTGCCACTTGGGTGAGTCAGGATCTATGGGCAGGGCAGAGCAGGCCATGCCCGCTCCTGCCATAGTTATAATAATAATAATTATGATACTAGCAGATCACACTTCTATGTCATTTTAATGTTGGCAGAGCGCTTTTCTCACAGAGCCATGAGCGCTATAGGTAGTGTGGATGTTATTTCCCCTATTTTCAAGGTGGTGAAAATGAGTCTCTCAATGGTTGTGACTTGTCCAGGGTCACACCATCAGTAAGAGTCAAAGGTGAGACTTGAACCCAGGTCTCCTAACTGTAATGATCATGCCCTTGAACCCAAGGGCCTCTTTCCTTCAGAATAATAGCTGATGTCTACATATCCCTTTTTTAAGTGCCCTGGTAAGTCTCTAAGCCTGTAAGACATAGAACAGGTGCTGATCTACATTGGAGGGTAGAGTTTTATTGTCTGGGAGGTCCCCACACTGGTGCAATCACAGGTATTTTTTTAAAAAAGATGATGTCAAAGGGTGATAAGATGGGGCTCTTATGAGTATGAAATGAAACAAAGATGAAAGTTCATTTAAGAATTGCTGTGAGGGGCAGCTAGGTGGTGCAGTGGAGAGAGCAGCAGCCCTGGATTCAGGAGGACCTGAGTTCAAATATGGACTCAGACATTTGACACTTAACTAGCTGTGTGACCCTGGGCAAGTCACTTAATTCCAATTGCCTCACCCAAAAAAAAAAAAAAAAAGAATTTCTGTGGTTATGGATTGTGGGTGGTGTTATTAGGCCCTCTCCACCAATGCCATCCCCCTTTGGTACTTGCCATGGACACCAAATGGGTTTGCTGGCAGAAGACACTAGAAAGACCAGTAATAGCCTGGCTATGCTTAGCCTCTGAAGAAAGAACCAGGGGGCAGCTAGGTGACACAGTGGATAGAGCACTAGCCCTGGAGTCAAGAGTACCTGAGTTCAAATCCGGACTCAGACACTTGACACTTACTAGCTGTATGACCCTGAGCAAGTCACTTAACCCCATTTGCCTCACTAAAAAAAAAAAAAGAAAGAAAGAAAAGAAAGAAAGAACCAGAAGTAATGGTGGAAATTTGCAAAGAGGCAGATTTAGGCTCAATGTCCCAGAAATCTTCCTAACTACTAGAGCCATCTCAAAGTGGAAATGCAGTCCTTTAGTAGGTAGGGAGTTTCCCATCACAGGAAGTATTCAACAGGAGGTTGGAGGGATATTTGTTGGATATTTCTTGTTCAACTACAGTTTGGACTGTATGGAAGCTGAGGTCCCATCCAGAGACTGAGAGACAGATTCTGTGAAACTCAAGCAACTAAATCTGCATTTATTAGCTTTATACTTTTGATTATCAATCAACTGCATTTATTAAGCACCTACTGCGTGCTAGACATTAGACCTGGACATTATAGAAAAGTCCCGATTCTCAAGGACATTACATTCTTTTGTTTGGTTGGGTTTTTTTGTTTGGTTTTGGTGAGGCAATTGGGGTTAAGTGACTTGCCCAGGGTCACACAGCTAGTAAGTGTCAAGTGTCTGAGGTCAAATTTGAACTCAGGTCCTCCTGAATCCAGAGCCGGTGCTTTATCCGCTGTGACACCTAGGTGCCCCTGACATTACGTTTTAACAGGGGAGGCAACAAGGACATTCAGAAGCAACTCCAGCAAGACTTTGGGTGTCGGCCCAGTAACGGATGGCATGTCTTTGTCCTTACCCTCGCTAAGCAGAGAGAGACTCATAACAGCCTGTCAAAAATCACTGACTAAGTCATAGGGGGTTGCTACCTGCCCCACTGGATGGAGCACCCACACTGAAGAAATTATAGATCCCTGCTCTATCGGGGCATGATTGGGTTGAAGAAATGATATGGAGGGAGAAGAGACAGACGAGATGACAGATAGGTAGGGATAAGAGCCTGGATCTGTGATTTCACTGGCCTAGGGAACTCCGAGGTGAGGGAAACCTTTACCCGTGAAGGTTGGCACCTCCTGTCACTTGTAGCTATCTTGATCACTAAAAGCTAAAGTAACTTCCTTGGGATCACATGGCTAATTTGTATCACTGGTAAGACTCAAACCCAGGTCCTGTGGTTTCTATCCACTAGATTCTTCCTCTCTCTTGGTTGGAAACATTGTTGTTATTGTTGTTGTTGAAATTCTTGGTGTGGGCTGGGGACAAAGAGTGGCTTGGGTTGGGATGGTTTAGAAGGCTCTGGACCAGAATGAGCAAAGCGGGGGAGGGACAGGAGAAGAGCGCCCCCCCCCCTGCCCCGGCTCCCTTCATGATTCTTCTCTGTGGGCAGCATGTCCCAAGTGGGCCTATGGGCCAGGCTGCTCCGAGGAATGTCAGTGTGTCTGGCAGAACACTCGGGAGTGTGACAAGAAAGATGGCAGCTGCTCGTGCAAGGCAGGCTACTGGGGCGAGAGATGTCAGCATGGTGAGTGGCCTAGGCCCGGGGCAGGGGGTGGGGGGGTGGGGGGGGTAGGAATGGTGGGAGGAGGGGAGAGGCGGGGCCTGAGGTACCCCCCTCCTCCTGCCCCATCCCGCTGAACTCCTTCCTTCTCTGTCTTCCCGCTGCTGATGGTGATGATGACAAGAATGCGAGCCTGGCTCCTTTGGCCCTGGCTGTCAGCAGACCTGTGCCTGCCCCCCGGGCGTGGCCTGCAGTCCCCTGAGTGGCGAGTGTCAGCAGCGGTGCCCAGAGGGCTACCAGGGCGAGAACTGCGACCAAGGTGAGGGGGCTCTGGAGACAGGGCGGGGATAAGCCTGAGAGCCAGGACCAGGCATCCTGCCAGAAGGGGCTTATGGTGGGAGTAGGGGGCGGGGATGCTCACATGGACCCACCAGCTGCTCCTACCGCCCTATTCAATCCAGTTCTCCAAGCCTTTGTTATGTACTGGCTCACCGCTGGACTCGGTATAAAAGGCAAAAGAGAAGCAGGTCCTGCCCACAGGGAGCTTACATTTGCTCTGGGGAAACAGCGGGAGAATGAGAAAACATTTCCGTGTTTCCCACCAAATCGGGTCGACACCATCTCTGACACATCAGTCCTAGAGAGCTGCCTACAACAGTGAGAGGTGAAGGGACTTACCCAGGGTCACCCCAAGCCAGGAAGTGTCAGAAGCCGGCTTCCTGACTCTACTCTCAGTCTCTCCCCTTCTACCAGGCAGGCAGCATCGGAGCCCCCTGGCTAATTCCCAGCCCAATTCACCAAGGACAGAAAGTGTAAATTGAGTGGCATGCCACAATGGAGGATTAGAACCGTCCAGAGACATGTGGTTTGGGGTTGGCTCTGCCTTGCTGTAACAGAGACCCCGGGCTTGCAAGAGCCCTTTGATATATCTATTCCAACCCCCTTCATGCTACAATTGAGGGAACCAAAGCCCAGGGTGGGAAATTGGCTTCCCCAAGGCCACACAGTGAGCTGGATTTGAACCCAGATCCTCTCGAGTCCCCATCATCCAAGTGCTCATGGCAACCCCCTCAAAGTCGGCTCTCTGAGAAGCAGATACGTAGAACTTTCTCTCTCTCCCACATCCCTCTTTGCCTGTGTGAGGTTTTAGTGGTTTTGAATTATCAGAGAGCTGGATAAATAATCCATTTTTCTCCCTGGGCTTTGAAGAATAAGGGAATACTGGCTTTTAGATTTATTTTTTCATGAAGCCATCATCCTTCAAAGCTTCTTTCCATCTCATGACTGATAGGAAATACTGAAGCGTCAGATAGGGATGGAAAAAAGAAAAAAGAGAAAACCCACAACATGAATAACTCAGGGGCCCCTGCTTGGGCTCCAGCTGCCGAGGGTAACCACAGGCAGGTCTGAGCTTTGCCTTGGATCCTCTCCCCTGCTTCATCTACACCCACTCAGCCCGGAGACAAATGAGATAATAATTAGCTTCGTGGTTGTAGCAGGGAATTGGGAACAAGGCAGGAAACAGGGAAGCATTAATATCCCTCAGAAGGCTCTGGAGGGAAGCCTTCACCAGCTGGGGCCCCAGGCCAGGAGGATGATGGAGAGACTCAGCCCCCTCTGCTCAGAGCCAAAGCCCAGGGCTGCTGGGAGAGGGAGGCCTGAGACCGGGGGCCCTACCTGGGTGCCCCCTACTCCCATCCCTAGTGAGAGGTGAGAGACTTGTGGGACCCTCAGTTAAGGACCCCTCATCTATTTTTTTGTTTGTTTTTGTTTTTTTGTTTTGGGATGGGGCAATAAGGGTTAAGTGACTTGCCCAGGGTCATACAGCTAGTAAGTGTCAAGTGTCTGAGGCCAGATTTGAACTCAAATCCTCCTGAGTCCAGTGCCAGTGCTTCATCCATTGTGCCACCTAGCTACCCCCTCCCTCCATGATCTATTTTTTAAAATATTTTTTTAATTTACTTTTTCGCAGGCAATGGGGGTTAAGTGACTTGCCCAGGGTCACACAGCTAGTAAGTGTCAAATGTCTGAGGCCGGATTTGAACTCAGGTACTCCTGAATCCAGGGCCGGTGCTTTAACCACTGTGCCACCTAGCTGCCCGCCCCCCCATAATCTATTTTTACAGAAGAGAAAACCTTGTGAGACGTTGGGTAAATCATTTCTCTAGGACTCAGTTTCCTCCTCCATAAAATGATGCCAATTAGAGTTAAGAAAAGTCTTTAACATAAGTGAGGCTCTTTCTCCCCTGTCCAAGAGTAACTTGTTTTTATTCATTTATATATTCATTTATTTGTTTATCTGTTGTTCATTCATTCCTTCATTTGTTTATTTGTGTTTGTTTTCTTTCCTTCCCTCCTCCCTTCCTCCCTCCCTCCTTTCCTTCCTTCCTCCCTCCCTCCTTTCCTTCCTTCCTCCTTTCTTTCTCTTTTTTTCTTTCTTTCTTTCTCTTTTTCTCTCTTCCTCTCTTTTCTTCCTCTCTTCCTCTCTCCCTCCCTCCCTTCCTTCATCTATTTATTTTAAACATTTAATTTTAAATTTTTTAAATTTTAAATTCTGTCCTTCCAACCTCTCCCCAACCCACTGAGAAGGCAAGCAATATGATACCCCAAAGAGGTGACCTGTAAATACTTGCTTCAGAGAAGCCTCATTATGGGATCTCTAGCCTACTACCTGGTAGACAGGATCAAAGCCCTCATCCGTTTGAAGGAAGCAAAGTTTGTTTGGTTCCTGGAGGTGGCATGGAAAGTGGAAAAGATGCTGGCTTTGGAGTCAGATGACCTGGGTTCAAGTCTAAGCCTATGTGACCTACGCAGCCAGATAGTGCCTGGAATAGACCCAAAGTCAGAAGACTCGAGTTCAGATCTGGCTCTGTATATTTACTAGTTTTTTTTGTTGTTGTTGTTGTTTTTTGTTTTTTGTTTGTATTTGTAGGGCAATGGGGGTTAAGTGACTTGCCCCGGGTCACACAGCTAGTAAGTGTCAAGTGTCTGAGGCCGGATTTGAACTCAGGTCCTCCTGAATCCAGGGCCGGTGCTTTATCCACTTCGCCACCTAGCCGCCCCTATTTATTAGTTGTGTGAACCTGAGTAAGCAGCTTGCTCAAGGTTATACAGATAGCAGAACTGAGATTTGGACCCAGGTCCTTTCACTACAAATTTATCTTTCTTTCTACCCAGTGTACCATACTGCATCTAGGAGGAAGATACATTCAGCTATATTTCTCCCCCTTCCTGGCCCAGATCTTGTATTTTTCCAAGGGATGGAATGCCAGACTTGGAATTGGGAAGACTTGAGTTCAAATACTTCCCTAGACACTTACTAGCTGTGGGGCTCTGGGAAAATCACTTAACCTCTGTCTTGCCTCAGTTTTCTCATCTGTGAAATGGGGATAATAATAGCATCTACTTCCCAGGTTCACTGTGAGGATGAAATGAGATAATATTTGTAAAGTACTTAGCTTGGTGCCTGATACATAGTAGGTGCTTAATAAATGTTCTTTTTATTATTTTTGGAGGCAATTTGGGGTTAAGTGACTTGCCCAGGGTCACACAGCTAGTAAGTGTCTGAGGCTGGATTTGAACTTGGGTCCTCCTGACTCCAGGGCTGGTGCTCTATCCACTGTGCCACCTAGCTGCCCCATTGTTCCTGTTATTATTGATCATTTCCTCTACTGATCCCCCACTGTTGTCTTTCCCCTGACAGTCCACCCAGGCCAGAGCTGCCTTCTGCAACAAAGCCTCATACACTAGCTTTCCTCCTTGGCTCTCTCTCTGACCCAGGCCAAATGGTCCTCTGGCTTATCCCCTCAGGATCCTGCTCTCTTGCCCCCTTGCAGAGAGACCTCCTGAGCAGATCCTTGGATGTGCAGCCCTGGTAGAGCGGGGAGAGACTTCAGAGCTTATCTGATAGAAGCCCATCATTTTACACCCAGGTTACCTGGTGGGATTGTGTTGTCCTCAAGGACACACAGGGAGCTAGAGACAGGACTGGGACCAGAATTCTAGAGCTCCTAACCCCGAGCTAAGGATTCTTTTCACTCTGCCATACTATTCCAGCCAATGGATTAATTTATAATGGCTGCCAGGGAGTGTTTCACCTTAAACCTCCAACCCCAAAGTGGGAGTCTCAGGCGTGTAGCCACCCCAGAAAGGCATCTGGGGGCAGCTAGATGGTGCAGTGGATAGAGCACCAGCCCTGGAGTCAGGAGGACCTGAGTTCAAATCTGGCCTCAGACACTTAACACTTACTAGCTGTGTGACCCTGGGCAAGTCACTTAACCCCAATTGCCTCACTAAAAAAAAAAAAAAGAAAGGCATCTGGAACCTTGTAGATTTCTCGTTGACATCTGGTGATACTCTCAGGAGAAGTGGACTTTCTCTCCCTGTTATGTGAAGGGGTAACTGAGCCCAAAGAGGAGAGGAGACTGGAGACAAGGTAGGCAAGGGCCAGGTTTATGGTTCATGGTTGAAACTGGACTTGGGAAGGGAGCGCCCAGGCTATGGCAAAGACTGCTGGATCTGTTGCTCTCTGGAGCTGACGAGACGATTTCCTGCTTTATTTTCCTTGGCCCCAGAGGACAGAAGCAACAGTAAGGGATGGATGTTCCAAAGAGGCAAATTTAAGTTTCTGCTTGATGTCAGGGAAAACTTCCTTACGGTGAGGGCCATCCAGAAGTGGAGTGGGCTCCCTGGGAAGGGGGGCAGGGCGGGCTGATGGGCTCAGGGCAGGCCTTCAAGAAGAGATGGATGACCGTTTGTCAGGGATGTGGTAGAAAGAATTCTTGTGCGAGCACGGGTTAGGCGAGGCAGCTTCTGAAGTCTCCTCCAATCTCAACATTCCAGGATCTGAGGATTCTCTTCTTTGCTGCATCTGGACCATATGGGGTGCCTTCCCTCATGGGGATGTACTAGTCATCAGCCACAGAGCAAGGCCCCTCCTGGGGACCGCTCTCATCACAGTCCCCCACACGCTCCCTTGACTCTGTGAAGTCAACTGCATCACCTCTGGGGACCAGAAGGGGAGAGAAATTTCAACCCCAACTCTCTCCCTTCCATGTTTTTTCTTCCAAGGCCTGAAATCCCTCAGGAAAGGCACAGAAAATAACGCAGATATTTTTATAGAAAATGGGGGGCTCTTGACTGTTGTTGGGTCTGAAAACTATTAGAGACCATGATGTGCATCTGCCCCCAATTAGTGGAGACAAAGAATAGAAGGAAAATTCTCTTATGTTGTTATAAAGCTCAAAGCAGGGGCCTTCCTCTTCTCTCCCCCTTCCCTCTTTCCTGGGGGGTTCAATGTGTGCATGTGGTGATTGCCCCACAACAGGAGATGAGTAGGGCTTAGTCACAAACCCACTGCCATCCTAAGGCCCTGCCCAAGCCCTCAAAAGGCAGCTGCATTACTAGGGACAGTAACATTCTGTGAGTAGACTTGGCTTTTTTTTTTTTTTTTAGTGAGGCAATTGGGGTTAAGTGACTTGCCCAGGGTCACACAGCTAGTAAGTGTTAAGTGTCTGAGGCCGGATTTGAACTCAGGTACTCCTGACTCCAGGGCTGGTGCTCTATCCACTGCACCACCTAGCTGCCCCAAGACTTGACTTTTTAAAATGGTAGACAGTGGAGGAGCCAGAGGGCTGAACTTGAAGATAGAAAGAAAACTGAGCTCAAATTCTGCTCCATATACTTATTGGCATGTGACTATGGTTAAGTCACTCGATAGATCCTTAGTTTCCTCTTCTCCAAATGGGTACATGGATAGCTAGGGCCTTCTGTACCTAATAGAAATTTTGTGAGGAACAAGTATATGCAAGGTGCTAAGCTAACTCCGGTCCTAAAGGAATGCCAATGTTGCTGATTATTCTTGGCAATAATAACCACACGAGCCTGTCACTGATCCCCTCTTGGGACAAAGCAGCATTCATTCATTCACTCATTCATTCACTCATTCATTCACTCATTTATTCACTCATTCAGTCATTCACTCAGTCATTCACTCAGTCATTCACTCATTTATTCATTCACTCGTTCACTCATTCATTCACTCATTCATTCATTCATTCATTCACTCATTCATCTTTCTTAGTATCTGCACTTAAAATAGTGCCTTACACATAGTAGCTGCTTAATAAGTACTACTCAATTGACTGACTGCCTCATAGGTCTAGAGCTAGAAGGAACCTCAGGGACAATCTAGGGTTTTTTGGGGGGGGGTTTTGTTTGGGTTTTTTTTTGCAGGGCAACAAAGGGTTAAATGACTTGCCCAGGGTCACACAGCTAGTAAGTGTCAAGTGTCTGAGGCTGCATTTGAACTCGGGTCCTCCTGAATCCAGGGCCGGTGCTTTATCCACTGCAGCGCCACCTAGCTGCCCCCCAGGGACAATCTAGTTTAATTCTCTTTTTTATAGATGAGGAAACTGAGTTCCACAGACATTAATTAACTTGCCCAAGGTCACACAAATCCTTTGGTTTTAAGCCTAAGGATCTCCCTCTATAGATTGCCTTGGATTTGCATATTTGTAAACAGAAGATCATACAGGATCCCAGGTCTTCATAGATCCCAAGCTGGATCCCCAGTGCTTAGCACAGTGCCTGACACAGAGTTAAGCATTGATTGATTGATTGATTGATTGATTGATTGATTTTTTGATTGGGGCCCATAGAGATTAAGTATCTTGCCCATAGTCAAGAAGCAGAAGATGGAATTCGGAATCATAGAATTTGAAGGCAGAAAGTGACCTTGAAAAGGTCATTTTGTTAATATCCTGTTTCTGGGAAGGACCACTTTTAAATCATCCCAGAGGGATGATAGGGACTGTCAAGCAGTCAAGACATGTTTACCAAACACCTACTGCATTCCAGGCATTGTGCTGAGCACTAGAGATAACAAAGAAAAGCAAAAAATCAACCAAACAAATAAAAAACTATTCTTGCCCTTGAGAAGTTTATCATTCTATTGGGGAAGACATCTAAGTAACTAGATCCATACAAGATACACACAAAGCAGATGGATTTGAAGAGAGGGCATATGGTTCTAAGTGACCATCTGCTGATATCTCCCCTGCCCTATGTCCCATACATAGAACTGATCTGGAAGAAAGATTGGCCTGTCCCTACTATGGTTCAGAAGCTGTTGAGTCACCAGACTGTAACTCACCCCAACTCCCGCATGTTGGGAAAGATGTATGGGCCTTACTCAGCCTGATGATCAAGTTGAGTGTGTGTGTGTGTGTGTGTATGCATGCTCGCATGTGTGAGCTGATGTTTTGCAAACCTCTCTGGACCCTTGGTTGAGTGCAAGGACAGAGATCTGGCTCTGGCTAAGTGAGACTCCGCTCATGGTGTTCCAAATGAAGATGTGTTGGGAATCCCGTGAGTTTTCTAGACCCATTTCCAAGGCAGAGCTGTTTGCAGAAGGCTCAGATAAACATGCTGGGCCACATGATTTCCCGGGCCCTGCCAAATGCTCCAAAGTTTGCCCTTCTCTCATTATGAGTCAGTTGAACTGGCGGGATCCAGTTTCCACTCTTAGCCCCGGCTGTTTAGACTTTAAAATCAGTAGTGGTTTTGTGTTTCCTCTCAGCTGCTGGAATATGGAGGGCCAAGGAGGCTTTGCCTTCTTTAGGCCTCTCTCTAGACAAACAGCCCCTGGGCTGGGGATAGTCTTATTCTCATCTCCCAATTAGATGCTCCGTCATTTTCCTTCTATTAGGAGCCAGAGAGGACTTGCTTGCCAGGGGCTGTGGGCTCAAGGGAGAGACTGGCCCTTTCTTCCTTGGCCTCTGGCCCTCAAACACTATATTCCTGGGTTATCTAATCTTTGAAGTCAGCAGAGTCCAGTGGGATAAAAGGGCTGAAGCCAGATAGTTTTGGGCAAGGCAGGCCAGAGGCATGAGGGAATATATTTGGAGACTAGGGAATTTCCCTGCAGATCACAAGCCTGGGGCTTTCTTCTCCTAGCTTAGCTGAGGAAAGGCTGATGGTGTCTTGAGAACCTCCAGAATGGTGGAGAGAGAAGATGAAAGTCTGATAAAATCTAGGGGCCGGTTCATTCATTCATTCATTCATTCATTCATTCATTCAATCAATCTACAAGCATTTAGTAAATATCTAAAACAGACCTGGACCTGTCTTAAGCCCTGGGAGATACAAGGACAGAAAAAGAACAATCTCTGCCTCCATTCTACTGGGGGAAAACCAGCCCACACACAGAGAAGTAAATCTAATATAGAGACAATGGAATAGGTGGGAGGAGAGAGGCAGCAGCAAAGGGGGGATGGTGGAGGGGCATTAGGAAAGACCCTAAGTAAGAAGCAGCATATGAGCTGAACCTCGAAGGAATCTGAAGATTCTGAGAGGCGGAGGTGAGAAAAGACTAGACCGGAGACCACCAGCCACAAGGTCACGGCAACAGGAAATGGACTGATGTGTTTGAGGAATAGAAATGCATGATGGGGAATACAGTATGATATAAATCAGGAAGGCTAGAGGGGAGCCAGATTACCAAGGACTTCACGTGCCTAAGGGGGGACTTGGCAGTTTTCTGCAGAGGCCAGAGGGAAACACTGGAGTTCTTTGATTAGGCGAGTGATGCCTTTGTCCCTGGACCTTAGGGGATTGCTTCGGCAGCTGTGTGGAGGCCAGTTGGAGAAGCTAGAGGCAGGGACACTACTGAGAAGGCTCTGGCAATAGTCCAAATGAGAGGGGACGAATGCCTAAACTAGGGTGGCAGCTGTGGGAGTGGGGAGAAAGGGATGACTTCAAGAGATGTTTTGGAAGTAGAAACAAGGCTTGGCAACTGATCGAACATGGTAGGAGGGGGTGAAGCTAAGTCTAAGGCTTTGAATTTGGGTGGGTACCTGAAGGGACAACAGGGTCTCAATCCCAGCTTCCTGGTTCAGGGAGTTCCAGATGTGTCCAGTTATGACTGGTACTTGGCTGCATAGAGGACACACTGCCCTCACAAGTCAAATCAGCAAGCATTTTCCAAGCACCTCTTTGGTTTCCAGAGCACTGGATCATAAATCTGGAGAGTTGGGTTCCAATTCTGCCTCTGATACCAACTGGGTGAGCTTGAACAGATGAGGGGATTGGACTAGATTAACTCCAGGGTTCCTTCTAGCTCTGATGATCACCTTCCTACAAAGAACCCTGGTTCTGACCCATCTGGACTCTGGGTTAAGTGACCAAGTGATCTGCCGACTTTCTGGCATTGTTGTCTGTCTCTGTCTGTCCTCCTACTTGGAGGACAAGAGCAACTGAAGGCATCTCAAGGCCCTAGGTCTTCCCCAGATAGGGTGAGGGAGAGGTAGTATTTTGGGCACAGGAAGCTTCCACAATGCCCATCTGCAGAAGGTCTGGCCAAAGGGCAGCATATTTGGCCACCAGTGTGTGTGCCTTTCACCTCCTTTGTCCCTCCTTCCAAAAATAGAAAGAACTTAAAAGTGTGGCAGAGAGGATAAATACCCCTTTGCTTTCTAGAGACATCTTAGCATGCCTAAAATGATACGATGGAGGAAAATGTCTCCCCGTCCAATCAGTTTGTTTGTTTGTTTGTTTTGCTAGGCAATGAGAGTTAAGTGACTTGCCCAGGGTCACACAGCTAGTAAGTGTCAAGTGTCTGAGTCTGGATTTGAACTCATGTCCTCCTGAATTCAGGGCCAGTGCTTTATCCACTGCACCATCTAGCTGCCCCCAATCAGTTCTTTTGTTGAGTCGGGTATAGTTGCTCTACCTGCCACTATCCTCGGGAATACTGGGGAGTCCATGGAATAGAGCATGTGGTCCTTAAGAGATAGGGCTTTTATCAGATTACCTGCTGTCCAGGGGAGGGGGGTGGGAGGGAGGGAGAAAAATCTGAAATTGTAAAGCTTCTATAAACAAAAGTTGAGAACTATCTTTACATGTAATGGAAAAAAAATACTTTTTTAATTTAAAAAAAAAAGAGATAGGGCTTTCACAAGGTGAATTCTTTAGTGATGATTCCTTTTCCCCTCACCTTGACTTGTTTTCCTGAGCCCCAGGGAATATAGACATTCTTGTGGAGCCTCAAGTCTCCCCCAAAAAACCATGTCCCTCCCTCTGACATGGAGACTAAAGTCTATCTGGGAAACAAATCCCCAATACAGTAGAGCACAAATTGGGTGCATATGGATGAGTTCTCTTTAACAACCAGGGACCAAGGGGATGGAATCAACAAAATCTGGGGCTCAGCCTTGGACTTCTCCCATGCATTTTCCTTCCTGGGGAGCTATCCAGGGTACTAGACGGAGCTCTCACTATCTCTGTCTAGCCTATGACATTCATGGCCAGCTTTGATCACCTCTGACTTGAGACACTGGAATCTGACCCCTGCCTGTCTATCCTCGGGGGCACCTTATTCTTCTACCTATAAGAGTCATACCTCAGGCCTAGTTCCTGACAGAATTTGCAGAGTTAGAGGATCTGCTCTGTGTCAGTTTTCAGAATGGGAGCGCTTTGGGGGGGTGTGTGTTTGCAATAATCAAAGTTGAAAGAGTATCACAACTCTGTCACATTCTACCTGTGTATCCTTATTAAGCCCACTTGATGCCTTTGGGTCTCATCTGACAAGATAAGGTATTGGTGTAGATAACCTCTCAGGTCACTTCTATTTCTATCTCTAGGATGTAGGGTCCTAAAATGTGGTTGGGAGGGCTTCAGACCCATGAGGCCAACTTCCTGAGCAACACTGATTAACCCTTTGCTCTTTGTTTCCGTCCCACAGAATGTCCCCCAGGAAAATTCGGCAGTAATTGTTTTGGATCCTGTTCCTGTGGAGGGGCCCCCTGTGACCGGTCCACAGGACAGTGTTTGTGTCCTGCAGGGAGGACTGGGGACGAGTGCAGCAAAGGTGAGAGGCTAGGCAGGAGCTAGTGCCAGTGTCTGAGGACAGGGGTTCTGCCTACTCTTAGGCCATCCCCAAAGGGGCAGTGAGACCCATGCCTATCACCTCTCCTCTGTCGTTCTGAGGGAGTAGCTTCCCTATATAGTCTGGAAAGGAAGTTGGTATAGCTGGCTGAAAAAATGATGCACTTAGAGTCTGGAAGACTGGGGTTCAAATCCCACACCTGACACAGACTGGCTGTGTGTCCCTGGATAAGTCACTTAATTTCTGTGTGGACCCGGAAACTCTCTAAGACCATAAGTTGCAGTGGAGGTACTGACCTCATCAGTGAAGGGAGCTTCCACATTCTTTCTGTATCAATGAAAACACAGGGCTAGGCCAGTCCCTCTCCTGATTATCACTGATATTATTAAAATTATTATTATTATTATTCTCTACTGTAAACCATATTATGGAGTGGTTAGTCTTATCTTGTTATATTCTACTGCGATATTAATATATTGTGATGTCAATAAAATATATTAAGTTGTTATTCTATAATTATATTATAATAATACATTATATAATATATTAATGTATAAGTATATTATGTGTGATAATATATTAATGTCGTTATTATTGTTATTCTTTCTTCACAGGAGGCCACTTTACTGAGTAGTTTTTCTGCCTCTTTAAGTGATAGGTTGTTCACACACACACACACACACACACACACACACGCACACCCCTCCCTTGCATTCTTTGACTTCTGCCCAAATAAAGAAATCCACTGTACATCCTGCAGAGGCCAGATTCCCTTCCCCGCCCCAGGAGATAGTGTTTCCAGCCCTCCCAAAGTACTGTTTACCTGTGTGAGGAATAAAGGTTTGTTTGAGCCCATCCTGACCCCTTTTTCTGGGTTGGCCCTGGGGTCTAGATTGTCCCGATGGACGCTGGGGCCCGGGATGTCAGGAGATCTGCCCTGCCTGTGACAATAGCGCTGGCTGTGACCCTGTGACTGGAGCCTGCCTGTGCCTCCCTGGATACAGCGGCAGCCACTGCCAGGACCGTGAGTGCCCCCTCCTCATCCCCATTGGGACGCTGACCGGAGACGCTTGTCCCAGACTCTCGTGTGGCCCACCTCCTGTGTCAGTGGCTCATCGAGCTCCTCTTCTCTCTCCTCTTTGCTGCAGTGTGCCCAGCAGGCTGGTTTGGGCAAGGCTGCCAGCTCAGGTGCTCCTGTGCCAATGATGGGCACTGCCACCCGGTGACTGGGCGCTGCAGCTGTGCCCCTGGGTGGACAGGCATCAACTGTAGAAGAGGTAGGTAGCAGGTGGGGAATGGGCCAGCCCAAAGCCCTGCCCTGAGAAGGGGAGTCCCTAAGCTTCTGAGCAGTCACCTCCTCCCTGTCGATGGAGGGCTCCATTCCCCTGCTGTCTGGGCACTGTTCCTTACTACCTGGGCGACCATGGGCAAAGCTCTTAACCTCTATGGGTTTCAACGTTTTCATCTGTGAAATGAAATTTGGGGACTGGACCATCCCTGAGTCCGCCCAGGTTTGACATCCTATGTTCTAAGGGCCCTCCCACCTTTGTCATTCCCTGTTCTAAGGCCCTCCCAGCTCTGCCATTCCCTGTTCTAAGGGTCCTCCCAGCTCTGCCATTCCCTGTTCTAAGGGTCCTCCCAGCTCTGCCATTCCCTATTCTAAGGGCCCCCCCCAGCTCTGCCATTCCCTGTTCTAAGGGCCCCCCCAGCTCTGCCATTCCCTGTTCTAAGGTCCTTCCCAGCTCTGACTTTCTCTCATTTTGTGTTTTAAGCCCCTCCCTCAGCTCTGATATTCTGTGTCCTGAGGTCCCTACGAGCTCTGACCTTGTATCCCTGTGCATCCCTTGCTCAGAGAGGAGACCTCTTCTGCTATTGCCTTCCTTTGTGTCTGCTGGGGACTCTGCTCCGCGGGGTTCCTTGGAGTTGGGATAAAGGGGAGTGCCCCATGCCCACCACCACCCTTGCTTGCTCTCTGGATACCTTCCTTCCCTGCCCCCTGCCCTGCATCTTGACCCCTGCATGGCCTGGCTCCCCTACACTCATCTCCCCAGGCCACCTTTGTCTCCAGCTGGTCTCTACCTGGGCAGCCCCTGGTGGAATAGTCCTGAGTGGGCCCCTCGATGGGGCGGGGTAGCCACTTGAGGCTCTGTTTCAGCCTGTGACGTGGGTCGCTGGGGCCCAGACTGCAGCCACTTCTGCAACTGTAGCTACAGCCATGGGAGCTGCGACCCAGTGAGTGGACAGTGCATCTGTGAGGCCGGCTACACGGGCCTGCGCTGTGACCAGAGTGAGTACCGCCTATGGGTGGCTAAGTGGGCTTCCTCTGACCTGGAGAGCAGCCTTCCTCTGGGGGAGGGTCTCTTGAGGGCTCCCTTCTCCTGTCCCTGTCCCCCCAGGCCTACTCCCTTCTCTTCATTGATGGGGGAGAGGAGGCTCAGAATTCAGGCCGGGTTTGCCTGTCTCCAGTGGGCTGAGCAGGATCCTTCTACCCTGAGCTCATGTAGAACAGTGTCCAGGAGTGGGAAGGGGAAACATCATGGGCTCTATTTCTATTCCCATCATTAAAACAGAGGATGTTTTGACAAAGCATTGTCTTACTAAAAAGATAAGAAGATTGATAGCCTTAGAGCTAAAAGGGACTTCTGAAGTCATCTCGTCCAAGCCCCTCATTTTACATTGGAGGAAACTGAGGCTGGCAGAAGTTAAGTGGCTTGTCCAAAGTCACACCAGTAGTAAGCAACAGGGGCAGGATTTAAACCCAGATCCTCTGACTCTAAAGTCAGCCCTCTTTCTCCTATACCATATTCTTTCTGTCTTAAGTCAGAAGACACAATGAACATGTAACAAGGGGCATGTTGTGGGAGAAAGGTGGCTGACTTTGAGGTCGGAAGAGCTGATTCAAGTGCCTGTTCGGCCCATTTATCTGTGTGACTCTGAGCAAGTCACTTGCCCTCCTGTTCTATAAAATGTGGGTGTTGGACTAGATGACCCATAAAGTCTGGCTGTAAATGGTTGATCTGGACCCATTTGGAGCTTAGCTTCCTAACTGGAGCAAGGCGGCCTTGGCTAAAAGTGGACCCAGACATGCCTTCCCAGCCCTCCACTGCCCGGGACTCTGAGCCCAGGCTCTGTCCGCACTCAGCTGAGTCTCAGTGGTCAACAAGATCTCTCTTTGACATTGGAAGACTTTAGGCCTTAAAGAGATAATAACCCACCTGATTCCCCAAACAGTGGTCAGTGCTCAGCCTACAGGGAATAAGCAAATCTGGTCTGAATTCTGAGTCCCCCCCCACTCCCCATCAGTGAAGGGAAGGGACAGAAGAAGGGGGCCCACTTTAGGCCTTAACCCAGCCATCTATGTGTCCCAGAGTGTCCCCAGGGCTGGTTTGGGCTGAGCTGCAGCCGGCGGTGTCAGTGTGACAATGAAGCAGCCTGTGACCACGTCAGCGGAGCCTGTACCTGTGGGGCCGGCTGGAGGGGAACCTTCTGTGAGCGGGGTGAGTCTGGCGGTGCCCTACAACACCGTCCCCAGGGAGCTGAGAGGCTGGAATGGAGAACAGGGACTGTGAGGCCCAGCCCCACCGATTTCCAGAGCGTGGCGCTAGCATGAGATTCCCCCTCTAGGCGTGATCCCGAAAACTCCAGAGGGAGAGATCTGGCCTGTTTGTGTCCCTGAGCCGCAGGGGTCCTAGTGTGCTGGGGAGAGACCAGAGACAGGCAGGTGAGGGGGACGCTGGGGGATTTTCCATAAGCCTCCATCTGTGTACAAAGTTCCCAATGAAGAAACTCTCAATTCAGATGGACACCTTATCAGTGATTTATAGTCTTAGACAATGGCCTACAGGGCTGAGGGAGACTGGCGCAGGGTCACTGATGATGATAACAACAATAATGATGTCAGCTAGGTGGCATCATGGAAAGAGAGCCCAGCCTGGAATCAGGAAGACTCATCTTCCCAAGTTCAAATCCAGCCTCAGACACTTGCTAGCTGTGTGACCCTGGGAAAGTCACACTTAACCTTAGTTTGCCTCAGTTTCCTCAACTGTTAAAATGGGGGTCATAATAGCACCTACCTCCCAGAGTAGTTGTGAAGTTCAAATGAGATAATAGTTGTAAATCGAGTAGCACAGAGCCTGACACATAGTAGGCATTTTATAAACGTTAACTATTATTAGCTATTATTGACATGAGCAACTCCCAGATGAGGAGACTCTACCAGTGCAGATGGGGTAACTTCTCTGCAACTTATGGCCGCTTAGAGTTTAAATGACTTACCCAGGGTCACACGGCCAAGATACGTCAGAGGAGAGACTAGAACTTCTTGGTTTCCAGGGCTGACTCAGTCTTGACTAGAGAAGTAGATGAGGGAAGGCCAAGAAGGGGGAGATAGATGGTTGAATGCACTATCTACCCCAGGCTTTCTCTCATTACTACTACTACCACTACCGCTACTGCTACTACTACTACCGCTTCTACTACTACTACTACTACCGCTACCACTACTGCTACTACTACTACCGCTTCTACTACTACTACTACTACTACTACTACTACTGCTACCGCTACTACTACTACTACCGCTACCGCTACTGCTACTACTACTACCGCTTCTACTACTACTACTACTACTACCGCTTCTACTACTACTACCACCACCACTACTACTACCACTACTTACTACTACTCCTACTATTACTACTAGTTATTACTACTACTACCACCACCACCAATAATAATAATAATAATAATAATAATAATAATAATAATAATAATAATAATAATAATAATAATAATAATATTTCTCTAGTGTTAAAAAGCTATTACCTCCCAGCAATCCTGTGAGGCAAATAGTGCAAATATCACTGTTTCCATTTTACAACTTTAGGCTGAGTGAGTTTCATATAGTCATAGAGAGAGGGTGTAGAAGAACCAGGATTGGGGGCAGCTAGGTGGTGCAGTGGATAGAGCACCAGCCCTGGATTCAGGAGGACCTGAGTTCAAACCTGGCCTCAGACACTTAACACTTACTAGCTATGTGACCCTGGGCAAGTCACTTAACCCCAATTGCCTCACAAAAAAAAAAAAAGAAGAACCAGAATTTTATCTTCTGTTCTCTCCTTCCTCTACATCTTGAGCTTTTGTTCCCATTGTATTACAAACTCTTTCTTCCAGCAGTAAGATGTTCCATGCTCTGGTGGAGAGGAAATCTAATTTAAAGTCAGGAAGATCTGAGTTCAAATTCCACCTCAGATACTTACCAGCTATGTAAATTAGCTAGGCAAATTAGTTAACCTCTCTGTGCTTCATGTTCTTCATTTGTAAAATGAGGGGGTTGGCCTGGAAGGGCCCTTTTCAGTTCTAAATCTCTGACCCTAAGATGTTATGATTGTGCTCAGTCTTCTCACTCTTCCAGCAGAGGGGCCTTTAGTCTCCCTGACCCACTGGGAGTGAGCTCAGGACCCTCACATTCCACCCTTCTCCATGACAAAGTGTGGATTTGTTCACTGCTTTCCTCTGCCTTCCCTTGTCTGTTCCCCACCTTTCCCTTTCCCTCCCTTGTTCATTTGAACTCCTTGATCCCTACTTGCTCAGGGTGGCATTAAAGGTCAATGGGGGGGGCAGCTAGGTGGCGCAGTGGATAAAGCACCCGCCCTGGAGTCAGGAGTACCTGAATTCAAATCCAGCCTCAGACACTCAACACTTACTAACTGTGTGACCCTGGGCAAGTCACTTAACCCCAATTGCCTCACACACACACACAAAAAGTAAATGGGATTGTTCTTTCCTTCCTGGAAGCTAAGGGAGTCCTCCGTCCTGGAGAGAGAGGTAAGGGCTGGAAAAGAGCCAACAGGCTCTCAGACATTATTTCATGCAGAATGAAATAATCCCAATCCTGGCCCTCCTTAGCCTATGCATGATGCCCCTGCATCAGGGAGGGAGAGAAGAGTGGTCACAAGTCGGCCACATGTGGCTTAAGCGGGTTAAGAATCTTGGAGAAAAAATATCTGTGCTTTCAGCTCCCCGTTTGCCAAAAGCAATGTATTCTTGGGCAGTGGAACATCCCAATTCCTTCCCTTTCCTGGCCTGGCAAAGGGCAGGGGAACGGGCCCCCTGCCTCAGCTCGCCGGAGGGGGAGGGAGAAACTCTGCCAGGGCGAGGAAGCCATCCAGACTGCAGTTCACAAGTTGGTGCTTTGCTCCCTTAGGGGTTTGGCTGTCGATAACTTACTCTCCTGCCAATCCTGTTGGCATCCATCGAATACCTTGAGCCTCCTGTGCAGCCTGCCATAAGTAGATACCTCGAAAGGAGCCAGGGGAAAAATGGCTAGTGCCCAAGGGGCCTCTGTTACCCTCCTCCCTGGAGGAGGTGCCCAGGGCCTCTTCTAGGGCTACTCCACTCCCCCAAACCCCTACCCCTTTCTAGCCACAGGAGGCTCAGCCAGAATACTGAGGGCTTAGGCTGTGATACCCTCTGGATCAAAGCCTGTGGGGAAGGGTCTCACTGGGCCCAGGTTCTGCTCTTCCTCACTGCCCTTTCTGCTAGACCCTTTCCCTGTTGTTTACCCCGCTCCTTCCTGTATCACTGAGAAATTGTTTGGGTGACCCCTCTGGGGTTCTGGATATCAGAAGAGGGGGAGGTGTGTCCTCCCAAGCAAACCTACATTCCTGTCTTGTTAGAGGGAGGGGAGCGGGTGACAAGGCCCCCCCCCCCAAGACTCCCAGGCAGCAGACTCTCCTCTCGCATCTGTAGGCTCCCTGGAAACCAAGCCACTGAGCTTTTCCTAAGAAAAGCCCGGCCTGTGGCTTAGCGGGGGAAGGCGTGAGGCCCCAAGGATTGGCCGACGAAATGGAGGGGGGTGGGGGGAGTTGGTCTGTCTCGGGAAGCAGGGAGGAAAGGAAGAGGGCAGGGCTTGGCTGACCTGTGCTATTCTGAGCTGGTTAGAGGCTAATCTTTTTTTTTTTTTTTTTTTTAGTGAGGCAATTGGGGTTAAGAGACTTGCCCAGGGTTGCACAGCTAGTAAGTGTTAAGTGTCTGAGGCCGGCCTTGAACTCAGGTACTCCTGACTCCAGGGCCAGTGCTCTATCCACTGCGCTACCTAGCTGCCCCTGCGCCACCTAGCTGCCCCAAGGCTAATCTTAAAAGATTATAAAAATTAGAGTTAAAGCCAGAAGGATCATTTAATCCAACCCCTGCATTTTCTATGTGAGCAAATCAAGTATAAGAGTGGTAAAATAATGAGATCACAGGTCCAGAGAGAGAAGGAGCTTTCAAGGTCATCTTGTTCCAGCCTCTTGATTTTACAGATGAGGAAACTGAGGCTCGGGAAAAACAATGACCAGCCTGTGGCCTCACAGGTGACTTATCAGTGGCCGGATTTAAATTTAAATGCTCTGACTCTTTTAGCACATCCTCGGTATCCCCACCCCCACCCCCACCCCCACCCCCACAGTCCCTGCTCATCTGGAGGAAAGTAACAGGACAGGGTCTCCCTCCTCACTGTCTGGTGACCATGTCCCATACAGAGTGCCCTGCTGGCTTTTTTGGCCTGGAGTGCCGGGGTGCTTGCCAGTGTGCCAACGGGGCTCCCTGTGATCACGTGAGCGGCAGCTGCCTCTGCCCCGCCGGCTGGATCGGCCCCAGCTGCAACCAGAGTGAGTCTAGTCCTCCCTGACCCTTGGGTTTAGCTTGGGGGATGGGGCCATGGGTCACTGGGACATCCCTGACACAGCAGGGTCGGGGAGATGAGGGGAGGAGAGGGTAGTGGGAGGCAGCAGGAGTGCCCCACGTCAGGAGAAGTTGGCCCAGGCCTCAGAGGCTGGCTAGGGATCGCCCCCCAGCTGGAGAATGGAGATGGCTGGTCAACTCTTGGCTGGCGTCTCCCTGCTTATGAGGACATGTGGCTGGTTGGCTTCAGCTGCCCCCAGCCCCAGGATGCTGGGAGTACTGATATATGGGGCCAGGGTCTCCAGAAGCTAAGCTTGCTTCTCTCTTTCAGCCTGCCCAGCTCACACCTATGGGGAGAATTGCAGCCTCTCCTGCAGCTGCTTCCACAGGGCCTCCTGCGACCCAGTCAGTGGGCAGTGCCAGTGTGCCCCTGGCTGGATGGGGCCCACCTGCCAACAAGGTAAGCTCTGGGTCCCAAGCTCACCCTCCCTACTGCCCACTGTTCACTCCAGGATAGAGGGTCCTAGGGGCTCAGAGGAGGGAGAGAAGGCGGCCACCTGCTTCATCCACAGATAGGGAAAGTTATTCCATCAGATCTTCCCCCTTCTCTCTTGTTTTCCCACCTGCCTTCTGGAGGGCGTGGTGCCAACCCCTGTCCGAGCTTCTCTCTTCTTCCTGCAGCTTGTCCGTCGGGGCTGTATGGATTGAATTGTCACCAGCATTGCCTTTGTCGGAATGGTGGCACCTGTGACCCCGTCTCAGGCCATTGCTTGTGTCCAGAGGGGTGGATCGGTCTGGCCTGTGAGCAAGGTGAACCTGAAAGAAGAGGGTCCGAGGGAGGGATGGAGTGGGGCTGGGGGCTGGGGAGGGAGCCTGGAGATTGGCTGAGTAGCTGGAGGGGCAGATGGGTCTCCCCAAAGCCTCATATGATTTTTTAAAATTTTTTACGGGGCAATGGGGTTAAGTGACTTGCCCAGGGTCACACAGCTAGTAAGTGTCAAGTGTCTGAGGCCGGATTTGAACTCAGGAACTCCTGAATCCAGGGCCGGCACTTTATCCACTGCGCCACCTAGCCGCCCCCCTCATATGATTTAATGGGCATGCAGTGTAAGTGAGTGAGTGAGTGAATGAGTGTGTGTGTGTGTGTATGTGTGTGCATGCAGGTGATAGACAACCTTGGCCTTGGAGCAAGGAGAGCCCTCTATTCAAATCCAAGCTCTGACATTTGCTAGCTATGTGACCACGAGCCAGCCTCAGTTATCCTCATCTGTAAAATGGACAATATTAGGACTTCCTGTACCAGGGGGTCAATTAGGCCAGGTATTTTATGTCCCCTAAAGAACCAGAAAAATATGAGCAGTAATTATTACAGTGGGAATTGGGTTGGCCAGGGGTGGGGGTGGGGGTGAAGGTGACACCCCTGACATTAGCAGGGGCTGGGCTGAAATCCTGAAATCGGGCACAAGCTAGAAGGGGTCTCAGAAGCCATCTCTTCCTGCCCCATCCCCCATGCTGTAGGTGGAGAAACTGAAGCCCAGAGAGATGGAGGTCACACAGGGAGTAAATATTTTGTGTTCCTCCTTCCAAGCAAACTTCAGGAGAGGCAATGGTAGAGAGGGGGAGGGGGCAGAAGGGGGGCACTGCATCTGCCTGGCCCAGTCTCCGGGGCCCTCCAGGAGATCCAGAGGTCTAGGTCATCCCATCCAATCTTCTCATTGTGTAGAAAGGACCTTTTGGCCTAGCTAGGCCATAGAGGGACCACTGGAAATCACACGGAGCACGCAGTAGGACTCCAGGCCCCTCTCTTCTCCATCCTGAAGCCCTCTACCATTAGACAGTTCCCTTTACCCTGAGCAGGAGTCTGCCATTCAAACTTGCCCCTGCCAGGGGTGCCCAGGGCCTTAGGACATGCAGAGCTTCACACTTTACAAAGTGGAGGAGGTTCACACAAGGCTCATTTCCGGTTCTGCTGACCCTACGTTCACCATACTTTTCTTCATGTTAGCTTTGAAACAAATGGGAATGGAAATGCACGGCCCTGCCACCCCCCTGTCCAGCCCTACCAGGAGCTTATTCCTGGTGAGCTGCCTCCCTGGGGCCTCCCTGACCTCTCTGATCATTCTCCCTTCCCCAGAATGCCTCCCTGGGAAGTTCGGGGCTGACTGTCAGCAGAGCTGCGACTGCTTGAATGGAGGCCGCTGCGACCGGCGCACGGGGGAGTGCACCTGCCAGGCTGGTTGGACTGGAGACCAGTGTCAGAGCCGTAAGTGACCATCACCCGGACACGCACACGGGCCACATAGTCAGAGGCACCAGCCTAGAGGAACGCATGTGTGTGCACACATGCAGATGACCCACATGAACACAGACAGATTTTCAATTCAGCACCTACTATGTGCCAAGCACCAAGGATACAAAAAAGGCAAGAGCTAGACCCTGCCCTTAAGGAGCTTACAATTTAACAGATACACATGTACACATGGAGGCAACAAGCACATATTAAGCACCTACTGTGTACTGTGCTAGGTTTGGGGGATAGAAATACAGTCAGTGAAGGAGCTTACATCCTTTTTTTTTTTTTTGTGGGGGAATGAGGGTTAAGTGACTTGCCCAGGGTCACACAGCTAGTAAGTGTCAAGTGTCTGAGGCAGGATTTGAACTCAGGTCTTCCTGAATCCAGGGCCGGTGCTTTATCCACTGCGCCACCTAGCTGCCCCCAGGAGCTTACATTCTAACAGGGGAGACAACAAGGACACTTATACAGAATCCATAAAAAGAAACGATAGATACCAGAGAAGGAGGGAGGGAGGGCACTGGTGCATGAAGGAATTGAGAAGGGCTTCGTGTCCAAGATGAGGGTTGAGCTGGACACTTAAACAAGAAAAGTGGCTTGTCTCTTGAAGGGAGGGAAGGATTCTCTGAAGCAGGGGTAAGGAGGGAATTATTCCAGATATGGGGAATAGTCAGTGCAAAGATGTGGAGATGGGAGATGGGGGGCGGGTGTGAAGAACAGAGAGAAGACGAGTTAGGCCAAATCAGAGAGTGCTGGAATGGGGAGTAATGTGCACGGAGGCTGGAAAGACAGGTGGGAGCCAGGATGTATAGAGCTTCAACTAAAGAGGAGTTCCTTTTATTAATTATAAATATTAGTTACTGATTTATATTCATCATTAGTTCATGTTTATTATATTGTTATTTGTGTCAATAAATTAAGAACTTATTCATTTAATCTAGAGGCATAGGAAGACATAAATATAGAGTTAGAAGGGACTTCAGATACTTCCCAGTCCAATCCCCCCTCCATTTACAGATGAATAAACTGAGGCCTAGGGAGGTGAATGATTTTGCTCAGGTAGGAGGCAGCATGAGAGGAGGACTATAAACCTAGGTCAGTGTTCTTTCCCCTTTGCCATAGACAAGAACAGGCATGCACAGTCACATAAGTTGGGAAAGAAGGAAGAAGGGAAGAAGGAAAGATTGGGAAGGAGGGAAGGAAGGAAGGGATGGAGGAAGGAAAGAAGGAGGAAAGAAGGGAGAGGAGGAGACAGGGAAGGAAGGAAAGGAAAGGAGAGAGAGAAGTAAGGAAGGAAGTGTGAGGGTCAAATTTAACATATGGAGAGTTAATTGAGTGGCTCACTGTAATATTGGGGTCCCAGAAACAATGAGGGATCTCTAGGTCCAAAGCTCCCTTCCCTTGGAACCGTCTGTTTAGATGTTTCTCCCAGGCCAATAAGAAAGGAGCCTAACAGCCTCTTTTCCACAAACGAATCAGGTTTTATTAATGGGAATGAAATAAACAGCAAAGGTGAAATTAATTAAATCAAAGACAAGGGAATAGGGAAAAAGAAATACAGGTAATCCTCGTAACTCTCACCTAAGTCTATACAATCCCCAAACTCACTTCCAGTTCAGCTAATTAAGAAGAGCTGGGCTTGTATGGTAACTAATCACCTGGGGTCCGTAGCTTCAATGGAAAACCAGCTTGTAGCCAGGGCCTGCAGGAATCGTCCCCGAAGGAGACTGAGGCTCCCCTCAGTGAGTGTTTACTCCTCCTCCCAAAGGGGAGGTCCTTTAAAAGTGTCTGTGGAGATTGCTGACCTCAGCAGCACACATCACTCAGGGCAGGCCAGGTGTGGCTCATCCCAGTCAGTCAGCCTAATTCTAATAATCTTACCACAGAAGGAAGGAAAGGAAAGGAGAGAGAGGGAGGGAGGGAAGGAAGGAAGGAAGGAAGGAAGGAAGGAAGGAAGGAAGGAAGGAAGGAAGGAAGGAAGGAAGGAAGGAAGGAAGGAAGGAAGGAAGGAAGGAAGGAAGGAAGGAAGGAAGGAAGGAAGGAAGGAGGAAAGAGAAAGTGAAGGAATGAGAGGTGGGAAGGAAGGAAGGAGAGTATTAAGTCTTTACTATGTGCTGGGCACTGTGCTCAGTGCTTTACAATGATCTCGTTTGATCGTCACAATAACCATGGGAGGTAGGTGCTATTATTATCCCCATTTTACAGAGAAGAAAACTGAGGCAAACAGGTCAAGTGACTTGCCCAGGGTCACACAACCAGGAAGTGCTTGAGGCTGAATTTGAGCTCAGGTCTTCCTGACTTCTGGGCTCTCTGACCACTGGGCCTCAAGTTGCTTGTAAGCACACAGCAGCAAGTCCCCTATGAGACACCCAAATGCTGTCACCTGGAAGCCCAGCCATGTGCCCCCATGCAGGCTTACACCCAAAACCACACATAGGCACAGAAACCCAGGGGGGACAAGCGCCATTACGCCTAAGGCGCATGCACACACAGGAACAGACAGCCCCTTTGTTGGTGTCTCTCTCCCTTGTGCATGTGTGCCTCCGATGTGCAGACACCAACCCAGACTCGATCTTAGTGGTGGATGTGTAAATACCTCCACCCTTGAGCCAGATGTGTCTGCCCCCAGTCTCATGCCCAGAACTGCCCACACACAGAAGGGTGTGCTCCTTCCTGCCCCCCGCTCCCCACCTCCCCTTTCATTGGTTCAGCCTGGCTGGCATTTGTGTGCTCAGAGGAAGCCTCTCCTGGGACCGTGGCCTGTCTGGCACAGCTTCTTGGGTTCCCTGGTGACTTGGTCCCAGGTCATCGGTGGGCTGGACCTCCCAGCTTCCTGCAGGCCCTGGGGCCTGGCTCTGGGCGGCTTGGCTGGCTGGGAGTGCAGGTGCAGGAAACCATCTCAGGGCACTCCCTCTACCCCGGCTGTGAGGGTGTAGCTCGGCCAGCATCAGGGGGAGGGGTCCCAGGTCCAGAGTCCTTTAAGGCCAGGCATCCCTCTCTTCTGCCTCTGGGAGTCTCCCTTTCTGATGCTGGTCAGTCCCAGCCCATGTATGGGAAGGTCCAGCCTCCGGGTGATGAGGCAGGCCGGCCTCGTGCAGAGGCCTAGATCAGCCCCAAACCTAGACTATGCCCCATGGTGGGGAAAGGGCAGGCAAAGTCCTCTGGGGGGCCTGGTGGGGGCCCCTGCCCTCCACATGCCCTGACTTCATTCAGCCCTGCCTGACTGCTGGCTTGGGCCCAGTGACTGTGCCCCAGACAGAAACCTGACCTGCTGCCCAGGGGTTTATGAAAACAAAAACCAGAGAGCATGTTCCTTCCCTCAGTCTGGAGAGCGAGATTTGGCTTGGCCCAGGAAGCCCTGAGAACAGACAGAGACCCCTTCTCCCCTTGTCCCCCTCTCCACACCCCCTGTCCCTCTGCTTTGCTGCAGCCTGTCCGGAGGGCACATTCGGGCTGCGCTGTGCTGAGCAGTGCGACTGTCGCCATGGAGTACCAGCCTGCCATGCGGTCACGGGCACCTGCCTCTGTCCCCCGGGCTGGCGGGGCCAGAGATGCGAGAAAGGTGAGAGGCCAAGGGAGGGGATGGCCTTGGGCCTGGAGATGCCAAAGGGGCCTCGCTGGGCCCAAGAGGGCTTTCCTCTTCCTCTCCTTCCCTGCTCCTCTGCCTTCCCTCCCCTCCCTCTTCCCTTTCCTCCTGCCTCCTCCTCTAATTTCTCTTCCTTTCCCTCCCATTCCTTCCCTTCTTCTCCCCTTTTCTTCCTCCCTTCTCCTCTTCCCCTTCATCCTCTCCCTTCTCTCCCCTGTCTCTTGCCCCCTTCTCCCTCCCTCCCTCCCTCTCCTCTCTCCCCTTCACTTCTCAACTCCTGCTGCCCCTTCCTCCCCTCCTTTCAGATCATGAGCCTGGAGTTACCAAACCTCCTTCATTGATAACCCCTTGGTGACTCTGGGACTTTGGGGTTAGAGCTATTACCTCGCTGGCCCTCCATTTCCTCATTTGTAAAAGGAAGCCTAGCATCTAAATGCAGATTGAACCATACTGGTTCTCTTGTTTTTCTTTTTTGCTCTGGTTCTTCTTTCACAGCATGACCAATGCAAAAATAGGTTTAATGTGATTGTACATAGAGAACCTAGATCAGATTGCGTTCTGTCTTGGGGACGGGGGAGGGAGGGAGAAAAATTTGAAACTAAAAATCTTATGAAAACAAATGTGGAAAACTATCTCTACATGGAAGTGGAAAATAATAAAATACTTTTATGATAAAAAAGTTAAAAATTCAAAATATAAAAAAAAAATTTTAAAAAGGAAGCCTAGACTGGTTTCCGGGAAGACCCATGATCCATCTCTTCTCTTCCATCTTCTCTTAATGTCCACCAACCACCCCCATTTTCATTCTCTCCCTTTGCCTTTCCCTCTTCTCCCCCAAACTTAAAAGCTGCATGGAAAGAAGTAGAGAAGAGGCTGCTGGGGGAACTGGGCAGCTAGGCCCCTCGCACTTCTATAAATCGAGCCCTTTGGGCCATGAGCTAGGATCCCCAATACCCAAACCCCCTCCTAATCCTGGCCAGGGAGGAGCCAGGGGCCCTCTATTTGACAACTCTGTCCTGCCTCCAGCCTGTTTCCTTGTCCCTGTCCTCTGCATGGTCCCCCGACCCCAAGGGGTTCTCATAGGTTCTTGCTCTCGTCTCTGCAGCCTGCCTACCAGGCTGGTTTGGAGAGGCCTGTGCCCAGCGCTGTACTTGTGCTCCTGGCATCGCCTGTAACCACATCACCGGAGAGTGCGGCTGTCCCCTCGGCTTCACCGGCCTCGGCTGTGAGCAATGTAAGCACTGGGATGGGGGCAGGAGGGGGGAGAGACTGGGGACTTCCAGATTTATAGATGAGGAAACTGAGGCACAGAACAGGTAAGTAATGTCCAAAGTCACCCACACTGAGTGAATGTTTCACTAAACAAACCCAAGATTTCTCTCCTCTATCATACCACCTCTTGATGCAGAAGACCTATAAGTAAGAGATTGTAATCAGTCTGCAGACACCCAGTTCTCTACTGGTAAGTTTCTGTACTTGGTTCTAAGGGAATCCAAAGATGGATAAGAAAAAAATAATCCCTACTCACAAGGAATTTAAATTCCTTTTTCATTCCCCATATTTTATCTCATTTATTGTTCTTGTTGTTCAGTCATTCAGTCATGACCCATGGACCATAACACAATGGGCCCTTCCATCCTCCACCATCTCCCGAGGTCTATCCAGGCTCATGCTCTTTGCTTCCATGACACCATCCATCCATCTCATCCTCTGCTGGCCCCTTCTCCTTTTGCCTTCAATCTTTCCCAACATCAGTCTCACTCTTGTCCCTCTGTCTCTGGTTGGTCCTTTCCCTATTCTATCCTCCCAGAGATAATTCAATTTTTTCTCCTACTTAACAACTTTCTGTTAAGTTTGCTGCCCGCTGGAAGTATAAACTCCTTATCCTGCAGAGGGCATTCAAGGCCTTCTGCAATCTACTCTGGCCCCTTCTTTCTTGCCCAACCCTCATATATTCCATAGGAATACGAAATGGACCTATGGTTTGATCGATAGAGAGAATTAGCAGTGAGCAAACTCCCCCATCAACAGCAGCAACAATGGGGCAGCTAGGTGGTGCAGTGGATAGAGCACCAGCCCTGGATTCAGGAGGACCTGAGTTCAAATTCGGACTCAGACACTTAACACTTACTAGCTGTGTGACTCATGCGAAGTCACTTAACCCCAATTGTCTCACCAAAACAAAAACAAAAACAAAAAACCCAGCAGCAACAATAACAACGACAAGAGGGGTGGTGGTGATTGATGATGTGATCCCTAGCATTTATACATATCATCTACTATATGTTGGATACTTTATAATTATTATCTCATTTGATCCCCACAATAATCCTGGACAGTAGGCGCTGTTATTATCCCCATTTTACATTTGAGGAAACTGAGACAAATAGAGGTTCAGTGACTTAGCCAGTAAATGTCTTTATCTGGGATAGACTCTCTCTTTTCTGACTCTGATGAAGTCCCTTCTTTCCCTTCAAGGAACCACTCTGAGGCTACCTCCTCCTTTCTCCTCCCTCCCAGTTGACATTGGTACTGCTCTCAACATATTTCTCTGGCTCTTTCCTTTGCCCTCATCACGTCCTATGTTATGTTATACTTATTTACAGATGTTTATCTCTACCCACACCTCTCCCCAATAGATGATAATTTCCTTGAGGGCTGGGAGCATGTGGTTTGTCATTTTTGCATCCCAGGTGCTTAGCCCAGTGTTCTGCACCCAGCAAGGGCAAACATTAGTTGATCTGGAGTGAAACTCTGAATGAAAATGAACAAAAAGTCATTTACGAAGTGCTTTTACTATATGTCAAACAGTTGGGTTGAATTGGCCGAGTAAGCTCAGGGACGCTTGACACACCTCATGATGTTTCCTCTCACCAGCCTGTCGGCCCGGGACCTTTGGTGTGAACTGTGGCCAGGTGTGCAAATGCTCCAATGAGAACCAGGACTGCCACCCGGTGACAGGGGAGTGCGTGTGTGCTGCTGGCTTCTACGGTAGCGGCTGCCGACTCCGTGAGTATCACCTTCTGGGGCCTGGGCACCCCTGGGCAATAGCTTCTCCTTACTTCTTTCACTAAGCCCAAGTCTAGCAGGGGCCCATGGGCTCTTTACCCCGAGGCTCCCTGCAAAGGGAAGGCCACAGAGCTTTGGGGAGCTTGGGGCCTGGCTAGGGCTAGTCCCCAGGACAATCTGGAGGAGGCTAGGCAGGTGCTGCCCACTGCCCAGCCCTCCCTCTCTTCTCTCTGCAGGATGCCCCCCTGGACGCTACGGCCCCAGCTGTGAGCGCCCGTGCACATGTCAGAACGGGGGATCCTGCGATGCCAGCACGGGCACCTGCCGCTGTCCTCCAGGATACGTTGGTGCGGACTGTGGCCTGGGTGAGTCGAGGAACCCTGATCCAGCCCTGGGGGTAGGGATGAAAAAAGACAAGCCTACCCCTGCCTTCTACTGGGATTGTGGAGGGGGGGCGGAGTGATCCCCCTGCTGACTCACAAGGATAACCCGCCCCCCCACCGCCATATGGCTAGGGGACAAAAGTGATCATGCATGCTCTGAATTTTGTAAAATCCTATGACTTCAAGCCAGAGGAGATCATAGATTTAGAACTGGACAGAAGAAGTTCTTAGAGTCCACCTAATCCACCCCTTTTATTCTGTAAGTAAGGAAACTGGGTCCCAGGGAAGAGAAGTGACTTAACTTAGCTAGGCAGTGCCACAGTGTGCAGAGGGTTAACCCTGCAGACAGGAAGACCTGAGTTCTAATGTGGCCTCAGACACTTCCTAGCTGTTTGACCCTGAGTGAGTCATTTAACCTGGGTTTGCCTCAGTTTTCTCATCTGTAGAATGAGCATAATGATAGTACCTACCTCTCAGGGTTGGTGTAAGGATCAAATGAAGTAGTATTTGTGAAGTGTTTCACACGATGCCTGGCACGTAAATGCTTATTTCCTTCCTTGCTTCATCCTTCCTTCCTTCTTTCCTCTCTTCTCTCCCTCCCTCCTTCCTACCTTCTTTCCTCCTTCCTCCCTCCCTCCCTCCCTCTTTCTTTCCTCCCTCCCTCCCTCCCTCTCTCCTTCTTTCCTTCCCTTCCCTTCCTCTCTCCCCCTTCCTTCTTTCTTTCCTCCCTCTCTCCTTCCTTCCTTCCTTTCTTCCTTCCTTTCTTCCTTCCTTCCTTCCTTCCTTCCTTCCTTCCTTCCTTCCTTCCTTCCTTCCTTCCTTCCTTCCTTCCTTCCTTCCTTCCTTCCTTCCTTCCTTCCTTCCTTCCTTCCTTCCTTCCTTCCTTCCTTCCTTCCTTCCTTCCCTAAGGTCTCATTGTAAGGATACAAGCCAGTAAATGCTCTGCTATGCCACACTGCCCCTTTCATTTTAAAGATGAAGAAACTGAGGCACAGATAAAGACCCTAAATTGCATCAAGGAATTGAGGCATTGGATAGTAAAGCTGAGGTTGGAACCTTATCCTCTCTCCACTCTCCTCCACTGCCCAGAGATTGGAAGGAACTTCAGTGATCAGCAAATAATAACTAGAATGTCTAGCTTTTAGAATCGATGGCCTTTACAATGATTATCTCACTTGACCCTCCCAATAATCCTGAGAGGTAGGTGCTGCTATTATCCTGAGTTTCTAGATGCGGAAACTGAGGCAGGCAGAGTCACCACAACCTTGGGAGATAGATGCTGCTATTATTCCCAATTTACAGATAGGGAAACTGAGGCAGACAGAGGTACAGTGACTTGCTCAGTCACCACAACCCTGGAAGATGGGTGCTGCTATTATTCCTAATTTACAGATAGGGAAACTGAGGCAGGCAGAGGTACAGTGACTTGCTCAGAGTCACCACAACCCTGGAAGATGGGTGCTGCTATTATTCCCAATTTACAGATAGGGAAACTGAGGCAGGCAGAGGTACAGTGACTTGCTCAGAGTCACCACAACCCTGGAAGATGGGTGCTGCTATTATTCCCAATTTACAGATAGGCAAACCATGGCCACTGAAGGCAGTGTGGCCCAGCAGAGTAGAATCCTAGTCTTGGAGTCAGAGGACCTGGATTCGAATTCCAGCTCTGCCACTTGCTTCCTCTGTGACCCGGGTGCCTTCTGCCCTCCGAGGCTTACACTGTAAAGCGAGGGCAGCAGAGTCCATGACTTCCAGGGTCTCTTCCAACTCCATTGTCATGACCTCATGAGCCAAGCAGCCAAGATTCCCCAGAAAAACCAAATGTCTTGACAGTGTCAGAAATCCCAGTGCTTCAGGGGCCACTGTAGAGGCCAGAAAACACAGGGCAGGCGAGAGACTCCTATTTCTCATTGTTTTCTTAACTTTTAAAAGAGGAAAGGAAATCTTTCTCTTTGGTGGTTAGCTACTCAAAGAGAGAGAAAGCACCGGGTACGGTTTCAGCTCTGGCCCCAGAATAAGCCAAGGGTACACATTTCTATCATCCTTGGCTCTTGGATTCAGAGCAGGAAGGGGCGGACCTCACAGTCCTCATTGTGCAAATGAGGACAAGTGAGTGGAGAAGGGAGTTGGGACTTACCTTCCCCCATCCCCACCTCCACCAGCCCTATTTGTTAATAGGAGGGCTGCTTAGAATCACAGAAATTGAACCTGGACCTTCAAGATCAGCTCCCTCATCTTACAGATAAGGAAACTGAGACCCAAAGAGGTTTAAATGACTTCCTGAAGGTCACAGAGCTAATAAGTGTCACAGGGAGGATTTGAACCCAGGTCCTTGGGGTCCCAAGCCAGGCCCATACGGCCTCTCACTTTTACAATAGCTAGGCATTCTACCCTTTGGGGGGCGGTGTGCACATTTGAAGGGAGGCTACTGGATTTGCAGCCCTGGGGACCTTTCAAGATTGTGGGGGCTGGTCATGGTAGATGAGGCTGGCTATACATCTCTCCTCACCTTTTCACAGCTTTGTTGGAAACGCCCTGGAGACGCGTCCAGCCCCAAGATGAGGGTTAAGGGCCAAAAGTGGGAGGTCAAGGGCTAGGGAGGTGCAGTTGCCGGTGGTTTTGGAGGATTCAGAGGCTGAGTCCTGGCCCAGGACTGTATCTGATCGAGCATCATGCCCTAAGATGTATTCCCAGGTGCATGTCACTCTCTCAGCTTACATTAAGCCCCTACTGTATGCAGACACTATGCTAAGCTCTAGGGATACAAGAAAAAAAATGAAAGTTTTGTCCTCAAGAAGTTTTTAGGGGGCAACTAGGTGGCGCAATGGATAAAGCACCGGCCCTGGATTCAGGAGGACCTGAGTTCTTTCTTTGTTTCTTTGTTTCTTTGTTTCTTTCTTTCTTCCTTTCTGTCTGTCTGTCTGTCTGTCTATCTATCCATCCACCTACCCAACCATCCATCCATCCGTCCATCCATCTATCCATCCATCCATCCACCCACACATCCACCTATCTATGCCTAGTTTATCAGAGGCAGAGTTTGAACCCTGGTCTTCTTGCCTCCAAAAACATTCCTCTATCCCCTGGACCATGTATATCCCACTACCAACACTGGTCTTAAGGCAGCAGTTGAAGACTACATGATAACATCTCCTCCAACAGAGAATGCAGCCCTCCCTTCCAGAGTTTCTTGAGTTCCCAGGGTCAGCCCTCAGGGAGGCTCAACAGAAGGAAGCAGAGTTGTTTAATCTCAAGAGAGAAGAATAGGTGGAAGATGATGGTGGTCTTAAGTTCTTTCACGTGGAAGCAGCGTTAGACTTGTGCTCTGGTGCAGATAGGGGGCTATAGTGCAGAGAGCACTATAGACCTGGGTTGGGGCAGCTAGGTGGCGCAGTGGATAGAGCACCGGCTCTGGAGTCAGGAGGACCTGAGATGTCAGGGGCAGCTAGGTGGCGCAGTGGATAAAGCACCAGCCCTGGATTCAGAAGGACCTGAGTTCAAATGTGGCCTCAGACACTTAACACTTACTAGCTGTGTGACCCTGGGCAAGTCACTTAACCCTCATTGCCCTGCAAAAAAAAGATTTTTTTAGTCCATTGTGGGAAATAATACAGATGCAGATGAGTGCAAATAAGCCAGCTCCCTCCCCTTTGGAGGGTTTTAAGCAGAAGCTTCATGACCCCATGTCAGATGAGTTATCAGGGTATTCCTTTCATGTGTGAGTTGGAGAAGCAGCCTCTGAAGCTCTTTCCTATCCTAAAAATCAATGATTCTGTGAAGCAAATAGAAAAATACAAAGGATTTGGAGGGAAGGAGTTACTAGTTGCTGGGAGAGATGAGAAAAAGCCTCCTCAGCATTAGAAAAGGTTTCCTTGGGGCAGCTAGATGGCGCAGTGGATAAAGCACTGGCCTTGGATTCAGGAGGACCTGAGTTCAAATCCCCACACTTGACACTTAACTAGCTGTGTGACCTTGGGCAAGTCACTTAACCCTCATTGCCCTGAAAAAGAAAAAAAAGAAAAAAAGAAAAGAAAAGGTGATGCCGGGCTGGGCCTTGAAGGAAGAGAGGTGTTTCACTGGGCAGAGATCAGGAGGAAGTGTGCCCTTGGTCCTGGGCACAGTGAGGACAGACCGGAGAGGGAGGGAGGAGAGCAGGGACCAGCTGGAGGTCCCGTTTGTCTGGAGTATAAAGGGGACACACTCGCCTGGACGTCTCTCTCCTTTGGGGGAAGGACACCTGGGTGGTTCATGGAGCCCAGCCAGCCTGGCTCGGGGCCTCCATGCAGTCCCCCTTCCCTGGAAGAAGCAGAGAACATTCCGTCACAGCAGCCCCGGACCCTTGCTAACCCCCCAGGGGACGGGGCCTTTGAAGGGTCCAACAAGGAGGCCCTTGGCTGCCCCCAGCAGAATGTTTTATGTCCAAGAGCCGGAGGAAGGGGGGTGAGGACGGAGGTAGGGTAGGGATGGGGTGGGTCACCTCAGCCAAAAATATGTCTAGGGAAGGGGTTTTTCATCTGAGTCATGTGGGGACTATTTGCCTCAGTCCAGTGAGTGAGCCTGCCTGGTTCAAGCAGTCAAGGAGAATGTGAATCACTTTGCAAAGGAAACTGATGCTGGGGGTGGAGGTGGGCAAAGGCCTTGGGGGGCCTGGGAGGGGGAGGGGGAGCTCCTGCCCCTCAGGGAGGTTTCCTGAGGTGGGGAGAGCAGGGACAAAGCCTTGGCCTAGGCCCTTCACTCAGCTTCATTTTCCCATGGACATTATTTCCTGATTACTCAGCCGTCTGGCCTGAGGTTTGGACCATAGATCCCAGGGGACATCTAGGCCAGCCCTTCATTTTACTGGGGAGGAGCAATGAGGCCCAAAAAGGGTGCATGACGGATGCAAGGTCATAGGGTCATCTAAATGGACCTTGGGTACCACCCAATCATCATTTTACGTATGAGGAAACCGAGGCCCAGACTCATCCCAGCATCACAAAGAATACCACTGCCCACTCGGGCACCCAAGTGGGGCCTGTTCTAAAGGTTGTGATCAGATCCCAGGCCCCACAGATAAGACAGCTCCCGAGGGAGGAACTGGGCGATGAAGCTGCCCCCTGCCCAGCCCATAACAACACCTCAATTTGGTTGGTAGAAGGTCAGGTGGCACAAATCCCCAGGACGTGGCAGAGGGGGCCTGGCTCAGTGTCCCCGCCGGAGTTGGTGCCATGTATGGTCCTTAACTTGCTTCTTGTTCTGCAGTCTGCCCAGATGGGAGATATGGCCTAGACTGTGCCCGCATGTGCTCCTGTGGGGAGGGAGCGACCTGCGACCCCGTGAGAGGCACCTGTATCTGCCCAGTTGGGAGAACTGGCCCCCACTGTGAACAAGGTAGGTGTAGCCATAAGGGGGAATCACCCTTTGACATCTGTCATCATCAAGGCCTTATCGTCGGGCTGACATCTTTTTGTTTTGTTTTGTTTTGTTTTGGTGGGGCAATGGTGATTAAGTGACTTGCCCAGGGTCACACAACTAGTAAGTGTCAAGTGTCTGAGGCCGGATTTGAACTCAGGTCCTTCTGAATCCAGGGCTGGTGCTTTATCCACTGCACCACCTAGCTGCCCCTGACATCTTTTGACACAGAAATTTACATACTTTACAAATTCCTCAATTTATCCTTTAAGAATATAATATGTAGGGGCAGCTAGGTGGCACAATGGATAAAGCACCGGCCCTGGATTCAGGAGGACCTGAGTTCAAATCTGGCCTCAGACACTTGATACTCACTAGCTGTGTGACCCTGAGCAAGTCACTTAACCTTCATTGACCTGTAAAAAAAAATAATATAATATGTAGAACATGGGGCCTCCCAGAAAGCTGCCTGCCTCAGGTGTGTGATGCCTCTTACAGGTTTGCACCTCATCAAAGCCATAGCTTGTGAGCCTCCACCGATGTTTCCCTTTATTTGGTCAATCAGAAAGAAACACATTGGTTCAGTTCAAGTCAGTGGGAATTTAGTAAGCACCTACTACATGCCATGCACTGCAATTGACTTTGGGGGTACAAAGCCCCAGCCCTCAGAGCTTACTCACACAGCATAGAAAATTAAAAGAGAAGAAAAGATTCCCTATCACAGCCATGAGGAATACATTTGGTGGGAGGTTACTATATCACCAAGTGTGTTTGTGTGTGTGTGTGTGTGTGCGCGCGCGTGTGTGTGTGGTGCTCCATACATCACTTACCAAGTATTTAAATGCCTACTATGTGCCAAGCACACATTATCTGGGAACATACAAGAATAAACACACATACAGGGAGCAAACACATGGATGGGGGACATCTCACACTCCTGACACTAGCACTCCTCATCATCTTGCTCTCTGCTGCTTTTTCCTTTCTGCTCATGTTATCTCATCCCTGCTGAGCAGTTCTGCTCTCTGGCTGGGTGTTGTGTCCACCCTGCCAGGCACCTCCAGCAGTCTGTTTCCTGGGTTTCTCGATAGCCAACAAAACCCAGCAGAAGCTC
Source organism: Dromiciops gliroides (assembly GCF_019393635.1). NCBI lineage: Eukaryota > Metazoa > Chordata > Mammalia > Microbiotheria > Microbiotheriidae > Dromiciops > Dromiciops gliroides. Next base: position 634,929,202 of record NC_057863.1, read on the forward strand.
TCAAATTAGGATAAGGTTTGTGCTTTTGACCATCTGTCTACTATTGTCGCTAAACATCCCTGACCCTGCCAACTATCTGACTTAGGGTTAGATAGTTCCTTTTTTAACTCATGTCAAATCTCTGATTACTGCTCTGCCTCCCTTTGTCCCTTCCAACCATTTCAGGAATTCTATCAAGCAAAACCAGCAAGAAACTATGAGGGACTTGAGCTGGGAGTCTCCCTTGAGCCAATTTCATTTCCTGACATATCCCTTATAATAAGGAGTAAAAAAGATTAAAAATAAGTTAGCCAAAATTAAACAATTCATCAACTGAGTCTGATCATATATGCAGTATACCACACCCGTGGGCCCCCACCTTTCACTGAAGAGAGGGAGGTGTATTTGTTCATTTCTTCTCCCTGGATAACCTGAGGCTTTATAATTACACAGCATTTAGTTTCTTTTGTGGTTGTTCCTTCTATTTACAATGTAGTCAATTTGTATCCTGTTTCCCTGGTTCTTCTTACTCTACTTTGCATCAATTCAATGGTCTTCTTGTGCTTTTCTGAACTTTCAAAATCTATTGGATTTTTTTTTTACAATACAATATTATTCCATTATGTTCATTGCTGTTGTTCAATTGTTCAGTCATGTCTGACTCTTTGTAGCCCTGTGGATCATAGCACACCAATGCTGTCTATGGGGTTTTCTTGGCAAAGACACTGAAGGTTTTTGTCATTTCCTTCTATAGTGGATTAAAGCAAACAGAGGTAAAGTGACTTGTCCAGGGTCATACAACTAGTAAGTTTCTGAGGCAGGATTTGAACTTCCTGACTCCAGGCCTAGCATTCTATCCACTGAGCCACCCAGCTGCCTCTGTTTGTTTAGTCACCCTCTAATCAATCTAATCAATTTGTTTCCAATTTTTTCTACCATATGGTAGATGCTGCTATGAATATATTCTTGTTTGTATCATGGGACCTTTCTATATTTTATCTCCTTGGGGTATATGCATAGCCTCTGAGTCTCTGGGTCCAAGGGCATGGACATTTTAGTCTTAGCATCATTTCCAAATTGTTTTCCAGAATGTTTGGATGAATTGATACTTCTTCCAGTAGGGTATTAGGGTTCCTCCCATCCCTTTGTCCCTCCACCATTGATGATTCCCATCTTGGCCAGTTTTCTGGGCATGGGTTTGTTGTTTTGATTTTTCTTTCTTTTGTTATTAGTGATTTGGAGCAAATCTTCCAAGAATTCTTTTTTTTTTTTTGGTGGGGCAATGAGGGTTAAGTGACTTGCCCAGGGTCACACAGCTAGTAAGTGTCCAGTATCTGAGGCCAGATTTGAACTTAGGTCCTTCTGAATCCAGGGCTGGTGCTTTATCCACTGCGCCACCTACCTGCACCGCCCCCCCCCCAGCATTCTTAATAGTTTGTAATTATTTTGCTTTCTTAGTTTTTGGACAATAGGTTTATCTTCATACTCACTTCTAGAATAAAAGATGGGGAGCCCTTTTTTCAAAAAGTTACCCAAATCCTAGGTGAGAATAGGGGGCTAGATATTTTCCCCATTTTATAGAGAAGGAAAAATGAGTCCCAGATTGAGTTTACTTCCCCAGGGTCAAACAGTGGCAGGGCCAGGTTGGGTCTTCTCTCCACATGTCATCTGGGATGAGAAGGCTTGTGTTGCTGTGAGTAAAATGACTTTGTAATTGGGTCCCTCCTAGGGCCGCTGGAGCCCTTAGTGGAGCTAATAGACACATGTAGACAGTTGTTATCATTTCAGGCCTCCGGCACCACCCCGCCCTTTAACTTCCCCTGCCCCAAATAGACTTCAAAATCCTTCCCCAGTGGCTTCAGCACACACCCAGCTTGTGCAGGATGGTAATGAGAGCCATCTTTCATGTGTGTGCCCCGTGTTAGAGGCCCGATCCTCCCATGGTGTGTGTAGGATTTACCCTCCCCGGACATCCTCACCCCAGCTGAGTTCTAGCTTTTGCTAGAACAGAAGCACCACAGACTTCAGGAATCTTATTTAGGAATTTTGTCGGAGTGTGAAGGAGCACAGTCAGACCCCGCTGTGGGCATGGGTGTGCTAGATTAGGGTCAGATAAACTGGGACCAAAGTCCCCACCCTCATGGCTGCTTTGACTATGCTGTCAGCCTCAGTTTCCTTGTCTGTAAAATGAGAGTTAAATATGCTGTCTTTTGAGGATTAGATAGGATCAAGGGTGCAGATCTCTTTGTAAGCCACAAAGTGTTATTACAGTTGTTATTTTGTCTAAGACTTTTGATTTTCTTGGCGGGAAGACTCCCACCAGTGCAGTAGATGAGTTTTAGGGAGTCACCTGAAGCTCACAGAAGTTCTTACCTCTATATCCAGGGTGTGTCTGAGGCAGGATTTGAACTTAGGTCTTCCTGACTTGACTCCAAAGCCAGTTTTCCATTCACCCCACCATGCTGCCCCGCCTCCCTCCCCTTAAGACCTGAATGGGACTTCTTGGGGTCACTTTTGGGGAGGAGGGGGCAGGGGTCTATATCTGTGAATTCAGGGGTATATTGAACTCCCAGAGTGGAAATTCCATCCTCCAATACAAATTAAAGATCCTTATAGATCTAGAGCTACGTCCAATCCATCCCTCTCATTTTATAGGTGAGGAAACTGAGGACTAAGAAAGCTAAGTGACTTTGCTTCCAAGAGCATGCAGGTAGAACTCATAAGAGGTTTCCCCAACCCCTCTTAATGCCAGTGCCCTTCCTCTGTCAATTATTTCCTATTTTTCCTATAGCTTGTATGTACTTGTTTGTGTGTTGTCTCCCCCATTAGATTATAAGCTCCTTGAAAGCAGGGACTGTCCTTTGCTTCTTTTTGTATCTCCAGTGCTTAGCACAGGTGCCTGAAACACAGTAGGTGCTTAATAAATGATGATTGAATCGAATCTGAACCCGGGTCATCTGAATCTAGTCAGTGCCTTTTCTATTTCTAATCTTAGAGATTCATCTGGGACCACATAACTAGTATGCAGAAGTATATATCAACTTTCTTTCTTTCTTTCTTTCTTTCTTTCTTTCTTTCTTTCTTTCTTTCTTTCTGTCTGTCTGTCTGTCTGTCTGTCTGTCTGTCTTTCTGTCTGTCTGTCTGTCTGTCTATCTATCCATCCACCTACCCAACCATCCATCCATCTGTCCATCCATCCGTCCATCCATCCATCCATCCATCCATCCACCCACACATCCACCTATCTATGCCTAGTTTATCAGAGGCAGAGTTTGAACCCTGGTCTTCTTGCCTCCAAAAACATTCCTCTATCCCCTGGACCATGTATATCCCATTACCAACACTGGTCTTAAGGCAGCAGTTGAAGACTACTTGATAACATCTCCTCCTCCAACAGAGAATGCAGCCCTCCCTTCCAGAGTTTCTTGAGTTCCCAGGGTCAGCCCTCTCAGGATGAGTCTCTCCACATTTGTCCTGGCTGCTCCTTGAATGACAGATGCTCCATCCATCACCAAGCCCACACCTGACCTTGAGCCTTCAATGGCAATAAGTTTTGTCAAGGATCTCCCTCCCTCTTCCCATCCCTCTCCCACTCCCATGCATTGACACACACATACAAGCAGACACACAACATATCCTTCTTAGGGCTCAGCAAACCCTGTTTCCATCCACTGATTGCCCCTTAGAAAGACCCTTGACTGGGGCAGCTAGGTGGCGCAGTAGATGGAGCACCAGCCCTGGATTCAGGAGGACCTGAGTTCAAATCCAACCTCAAACCCTTGACACTTACTAGCTGTGTGACCCTGGGCAAGTCACTTAACCCCAATTGCCTCACCAAAAAGAAAGAAAGAAAGAAAGAAAGAAAGAAAGAAAGAAAGAAAGAAAGAAAGAAAGAAAGAAAGAAAGAAAGAAAGAAAGAAAGAAAGAAAGAAAGAAAGAAAGAAAGAAAGAAAGAAAGAAAGAAAGAAAAAAGAAAGAAAGAAAGAAAGAAAGAACGAATGAACCTGGACTTTATTCTGAGCTTGGGAACTTTTTTTGCTTGGCACCCCACTCAGGTTGCCCCAAGGATCGATTCGGCTTGGGCTGTGAGCTGGTGTGTCCCTGTAGGAACGGAGGTCTTTGTCATCCCACCAACGGCTCCTGCTCCTGTGGCCTGGGCTGGATGGGAAAGCACTGTGAACTAGGTGAGTGCTCTTCCTTCCTTCTCACCACATCCCTCCTACCTCAGTGTCCTCATTTGTCAAATGAACTAATGATGACTGCTTGCTCACAGGGTTGTCGTGAGGAACAAATGAAATAGATGTGTGTACATGTCTGTGCATGTGTGTATACACATAGATGCATAAATACAAATATTCACACACATATTTATATAGGGATATTCACCTGCATATCCACACACGTACTCACATGTATTTAATTTCATGTGTGTTATATGTGTCTATATGCATGTGCGTGTGCATGCATATGAAGTCCATTGCAAACATTAAATAACATAAATGCTACTGATGCTGTTGCCATCCTCACAACCAGAAAGAACTGTGTTCAAGTCTTACCATTGACTCACACTGCATGTATGACCCTGGCCATACATTCTCAGTGGTCTAGGCAATTCTCTAGGATACCAGTTCTCAAAGAGTGGTCAAAGGTCCCTTGGGGGTTCCAGAGACACTCTCGGGAGTCTTCAAGGTCAAGACTGTTTTCTTAACAATACTGAGATGTTATTCACTTGTTAAAATGCTCTTCTCTTCTCCAACTATACGCCTGTGCGAGGTCAGATTTTCTTCTTATACTTTGACCAAAACAACATATCAGATCAGATGGGATGCAGAAGCAGATAGGAGACTCCAGCTATCATCTATAAAGCCAAAAATTAAAGAGATTTGCAAAAAGAAACACACCATTATTCTTAGTATTTTTTGTTTCAGAAAATATAGTTATTTTTCATTAAAATGTTACTTATGTTAACATGAAATAAACTTATCTCTGCTATTTTAAAATATATTAATATTTTGGAAATTTATAAAAATTTTAAATTTCTAATGCAGCAAATATCAATAGATATAACCCATACAAACAAAAACTTCAGAGTCCTCATTGGGGTTAAGTGACTTGCTCAGGGTCACACAGCTAGTAAGTGTCAAGTGTCTGAGGCCGGATTTGAACTCAGGTACTCCCAACTCTGGGGCCAGTGCTCTATCCACTGCACCACCTAGCTGCCCCCTGAATAATTTTTAAGAGTATAAAGGGGTCTCAAGACTAAGAAATTTGAGACCCACTCCTCTAGGACCGTGAGGGGCAGAGAAGTTGCCAACTAGCATTGGTGGAGGGAATTTCCTCATCTGGGAGTTCTCTATACCAATAAAACCACAGGCCTATTCCCTATCCCTGTTGACATCTATATATCATCACCATCACCATCACCCCTCTCCCTCCATGGCATCAATCGTGTATCCTGGGGCTCATCCCTCTTCTGCTGTCACCCACAACCCTTCCAAGGGCAGAGGAGTCCTGGGTCATTGCCTCAGGCAGAGAATCCCATCTTGTATCACAATGACCTGAGGCTGCCATCACTCCAAGGGAAGTGTGAGCACATGGTGTTTTCTCAGACTCCATGATAACTTTGCTATGACTTGGGAATTCATCCTGCCCACATATTTTGGGATAGATGTCTGTCACATCGTCCTGGGGGAAGAAATGTCAGCGTTTACTGTTAGGTCTGTTCACAGGGAAGAGCCCTCATACATAGTGCTCATGTTTTGTTGATGGACTGAATCCATGAAAAAGGATTCAACGGCTTGATTCCCTCTACCTGGAGGTACCTCCTGACCGTGGGTCATGGATTTAGAGCCAGAAGGGACCTATGAGGTTATGAGTCCAACCCCCTCGTTTTACAAAGGAGACTGAGACCCAGTGAGGTTAAGTGACTTGCCCCAGGTCACATGGCTACCTAGTAAAGGCTGAATGGGCAGGCTTGAAATACAAAGATGAAAGATAACCATCCTGCCTTCCTAGAGTTTACATTCAGCTGGTCTGTCTATAAGTTACGTGTCAGAGACAGAATTTGAACCCAGATCTTACTGATTCCAAGGCTAGCTCTTTACCCATTATGCTATGCTGCACTGTATCTTAGTCCTTAGAACTAGGATGAGTCTTATTGCTGACTTTTGGAGGGTGCGGGGGCCTGTGATTTCATTGGTGTGATGAATTCCCAGTGTGGAAACTTTCTGCAACAATGCCCATCTTCAACTTGTCGATGAGTGGGGATAGAATTTCACAACTATAAGAATGTCCTAAACATGGGAACCAAGGGTGACCTAGATGAGAGGAGGGGCTGATACTGGCCCCAAGAGGAACCAGGGAGAGAATACTGCTACTAGGTATGTGTGTCTGTAGTAAGGGGTGGTTGAGGGCTAAGGTGAGTCTAAGATAAGGTGATGAGGGCATCTTGCATTTCTTTAAAGGTGACTCAGATTCAGAAGGAAGGAAGGATGGATGGATTCATGTTTGTATGGAAGGAAGGGAGGAAGGAAAGAAGGAAGGGAGGAAAGAAGGAAGGAAGAGATAGGGAAGAAGAAAGAGAGGGAAGGAGGGGTAGAAAGGAAAGAAGAGATGGGGAGGAAGAAAGGGAGAAAGGGAAGGAAGGAAAGAAAGGAGGGAGGGAGGGAATAATTAAAGGAGGGAGGGAGCGAGGGATTATATATTAAGCTCCTACTATGCGCCAGGCTGAGAACTTTAAAGATATCCATCTTCACAACAATCCGGGGAGGTAGGTATTTTTAATTTTCTACATTTAACAGTTGAAGAAACTGAGGCAGGTAGAGGTAAAGTGATATGTCTGGAGTCACTCAACTAGTAAGTGTCTGAGGCTAGATTTTAACTCAGGACCTCCTGACTCCAGGCTCAGAGCTCTATCCCTTGTGCCACCTGGTGCCTCATGTATGTGGGGGCTCACACTCAAGAGTGATCTTACTCTAGCCGCAGTATCTGGAGTCATCCGTTAGGCTGCCTTCTCTGCCCTACTCTTTCTCCCTGGAGACTCAGCCTTCCCCTGTCCCCCTGCCACCCCGGCTTGCCTAGGAGTGCTGACTGCCTTCCTCTCTGCAGCCTGCCCACCTGGGACGTACGGTGCTGACTGCCGCCTGGAATGCACCTGTCTCAACAATGGGACGTGTGATCGAGTGACTGGTGCCTGTCAGTGTCCCCCGGGCCATTTTGGCCAAGCCTGTGAACACAGTGAGTTCTGCAGGGGACCTCTTGGGACTCCTCTTGGAACCTGGGACACCACATTTTACTCGGGATTTTGACAAGCTGATTGTGTTCTAAGGAGACCAGGAAGGTGGATGAAGGGACTGGAGGCTGGGCCAAGCAAGGATTAGGTCCATCTGCCCCTCCAGGTGGAGGCAGGAGAGAGGGAGGGAGACTGGGCCCAGCTCTGTAATAGGGGTCCTCCCTGTCCCTTCCACTCCCAAGTAGGCCAAGGCCTGAGATTTGGTCTGATGTGGTCGGGGATGTGTTCTCCCCAGCCTACCTCTGGACAGTGAGCACATGGCAGGGTAGTGATTAGACATCATGTACCAGGAGCAGGTAGATGTCACCTGGCCCAGGCCGGGTCCAAGTACCCCTTCTTCTTTCTTGAATCACTCGAAAGCTAAGATTGGACACCCACTTGTTGGGGATGTTGTGGAGGGGAGTTTTGTAGAGGTGTGGGTCAGACCCTCTGAGAGTCTGTCTTTGGGGTCTTGGCCTCATCTTCACCACACACTTTGAAGATCCTTTTCAAGGATGCCAGCGTGAGATCAAGAATGACAGGCCGAGGATTTGGGGCTGCTTTTGTTTCAGCAAAGAGAAAATCATGAAACCAGCAACTCTTGTGTCTCCACTGAAATCCACCATGCATTGAAGTGGACACATTTTAGGCGGGTTGGCCCATATTACTGGTCTTCATCAAACAGGCCTGGCCTGGGAGGGCTTTGCTAGGGCAGAGGTCTGGTTGGGACTCTTCTGGGCCCAAGAGTGTGGGAGATGATTCTGTACACTTGGCCCATTTTAACCACTTTTGGCCCTTTGGGGGGCATCTTTCCTTAGCATGTCCCCCTGGGTTCCATGGGGCTGGCTGCCAGGAAGTTTGTGACTGTCACCAAGGAGCCCTGTGCCACCCACTCACTGGCCAATGTCTATGCCCCGCCGGTTTCCAGGGTCAGTTTTGTGAGAAAGGTAAGTACCTCCACTGATGTTCAACCTCCTGCATCCTAGGCCCCAGATGCCGTAAGGGGGGGCTTGTGGCAGTCCTGTGCTACTTACTGGCTCTCTGCTAGGCCCATTTAAGGTGGGCTCGATTGGTAAGGAGTCTAGTAACCCTACGCCTCTTGAAGTCAATCAACCAACACACATGCATTTATTAAGTGCTTACTGTGTGCCACACACTCTGCTAGGTATCAGTGGTGCAAGAAAGAAAAGGAAGAAATCTCGAGGCAGCTAGGGGGTGCCAGAATGCAGGCCTTGAGTCAGGAAGACTTGAGTTCAAAGGCAGCCTCCGACACTTACTGGGCAAGACACCTCAATTGTTTGCCTCAGTTTCTGCATCTGTGAAACGGGCATCATAATAGCCTCTACTTTCCAGGGTTGTTGTTGTAAGGATTAAGTGTGATAATTATTTGTAAAGCACTTTCCAAGGTCCCTGGCACATAGTAAGTGCTATATAAATATTAGTGGCTATTTTTATTATTGTTATTATTATTGTAATTATTAGCCTGTATTTGTCAGAGGCTGGTCTTGAACCCAAGTCTTCCTCATGGCTTGGTCAGCTCTCTATCCACTATGCCATGCTGCCTCTCACCTGACACATAATAAATTAATAAGTTATGATGATGTATGGAGCTCTATACATCCCCCCAAGGATTTCCCAAACTCTTTACCACTGCTATTGCTATAGCAGAATGTAAACTCCTTGGCAAAGTCAAGGATGTCGTTTTCATATCCTCCATGCCTAGCACACTTCATAAATGCTCCTTGGATTGAATTGAATGGGATTCCTTGGCAGCCATTGCATATATGGCCTTGCCTACAGCAGTGAGGGTTGTGAAAACGTGCCCAGTCCCACAAGGACCACCTGCCTACCTAGCACAGTGTGCGCTGTGGGGGCAGCTGGGCCTTCTCTCCAATGGGGGGATTGATTGGACATTGTCCCTTGGTGATGAGGGAGGGTGCCTGAAGTGAGCCTCTGCAGGCAGGGCTGCCCAGACCAACCCCTCAGCCCTCCGCTCCTCCTCCCTTGACAGCATGTGAGCCAGGGGTGTTTGGAGCCGGCTGCCGCCAGGCTTGTGACTGTGAAGGGAATGTGCCTTGTGATCCAGCCACCGGCCAGTGCCTCTGTCCACCGGGGAGGATGGGAGCCAAGTGTGACCTGGGTGAGTGCAGGGGTGGGGGACAGACATGGGGAGAACACTGTCCCACAGTGTGGGGGTGTTCAGTCTCCAGCGCATGACTGCTTTAACCACAGACTCGGAGATTTCGGCTCACTGGCTAAGGCAGATGTTTTTATTCTTGCTCAAATTCCCAATTACTGATCACTTTTCACACTCCCTCTGCTTCAGTCTTCTCCTTACTGCTCACACTGTCCTCCTGAGGTTGAACAGCCCCATTTTACAGATATGACACTGGAGGCACAGAGATGCAGTAACCAGCCCAAAGTCAGTGGGGGGACCAGGGCTAGATCCCAGTCCCCTGACTTTCTTCCTCGTTTTCCCCCAGCTTTTATGCTGGACCCCTTTAGTCTTTGTTGAGGCCTTTAGCCCCAAGCAGCTCTTGCAATTGGGCCCCATATTTTTGGACTCACAAAACCCTTCAGCATTCCCAAGGCATCTGTTTGTAGTTTGGGACGATGGCAGCAGGGCCATAACTAGGGCAGGTTCACCAAGCCTTTGCCCCAGGCTGCCAAATTTACAAGGTACAGAATTAGAGCTTGCCTTCCTTTAGCAATGGTGCAATGATAGAGTTTAACACCCAGTTGGTAAGAAGACTGAAATACTTGTCTGGATCTGTGATCATTCCTTCAAGGATTACGGATTACATGCCTATCCATCATATGCCATTCTTGTCAGGCATAATTTTGCCAAGAGGGAGTTTACCCAAGGTACTGTTTTCCTTGCCGTGATTTCTTTTGACAATAAAAAGATAACAGTAACCATGAAATTTATCCAATAGTCATCCTTCACTTTCACCATGGCTGGTTCATCTTTTAAAAAAATATTATTTAATAGATAACTTTTGTTTTTGCATCACTTACCTTTTCCATGGCATCCTTCTCATCCACATGCAGAAAGCAATCCCTTAAAATGATGAATTTTTTTAAAAGGAAGAAAAAAATTCAGTGAAACCCATCCCCATTTTGGAAAGTCCTGACATATGCAGGGTCTCACTCTTGTGGCCTCACAGCTCTGCCAAGAAGCCGGGGAAGGGCCTTCTGCCACTTCTTCCAATCATGCTTGATCATTTTAACTTCACAGGATTCACTCTCAGTGATTTTCAGGCTTCTCCCATTCATTTCTGTTGTTGTTTCCTGGTTTTGCTTATTTCCTTTTGCATCAGTTCATATGCGTCTTTGTAGGTTTCTTTGTATCTAGACTGGTTGTTTCTTACAACACCATGGTTCCATTCTGTTCAGGCAGCTCTTCCCTAGTCAATGAATGTTCCCAGTCTGATCGATCCATCCTCTTCTTCAGCATCATCCTTTGCACTCCTTCTCTTCTGTGATCACTCCTTTGCAGCCTGTGTATACCCACCATGCCCCTCTCTGGTCCCCCCTCCCCCTTGCAAAACCTAGTTATGCTTCCTTCTTGGAAGAGACCCCTGATAGGGACAGTCGATGAGCCCACAGCCCCAGGGGTCTGTCTGAGTATGTTCTGCACTTGCCTCCCCAGAATGCAGAGGAAACCGCTTCGGCCCCGGCTGCACCCTGAGCTGCGGCTGTGAGGGCAGTTCTCACTGTAATGCCCTCAATGGCCAGTGTGTCTGCATGGAAGGCTACATCGGGCCCACGTGTCGGGAAGGTGAGTGCATTTCTTATTATGGTGGCCGTTAACAGGCTTTGTTCCAGGCTCCCTGGCCTTCCAGGGATCAGAGGGTTAAAGATCTGGAGTTGGAAGGGACCTCAGACACCACCTTGTCCAGCCCATTACTTTAAAAAGGAGGAACCCAACACCCAAGGAAGGGTCATTGGCTCATAGGACCCTGGATCTAGAATTGAAAGGGACCTCAGAGGTCATCCAGTCAGACTCCCTTGTTTTACAGATAAGGAAACTGAGGCCCAGAGAGGGGAAGGAATTCCATGGTCACATAGCAGGTCAGTGGCAGAGCCTAGAACCCAAGTGTCCCAGTGCCCAGCCGGGTGGCTCCTTAAATTCTGTGGAGTGCTTTTCTCTGTGAGATGGTAAGGTCAAGGCTGGATTTGGCTTCTAAGGACCTGGGTTCAAATCTCATATCTGCCAACCTGTGTGCCCTGGGGCAAGTCACTGAGCCTCAGTTTTTTCATCTCTAAAACAGACTAGACGATTTCTAAGTCTTCTTTCAGCTGTGTTTATAATCCTAACTACGATCACTTTTACAAATGAAGAAACAGAGGCCCAGAGAGGTAAATGAATATATTTGTTTATCAACAAGCATTTATTAAGCACCTATTAAATTCTGGACACCAAGGATATGAGTGACCCGCTCCTGGTTACATAGCTAAGTGTCTCTCCTTGGAATTCAAACTCAGGTCTCCAGATGCTGGGTTAGAGGATTGTCCAGAATATAACATGAAGGGACCCTAGAGATGCCTGGACCTGGAGTCAGGAAGACTTAGATTCAAATCCCACCAGCAAAAAAAAATAAATCATGAAATCCCACCACCAATACTTACTATATGACTCTGGGGAAGTCCCTTTAACCTTTCTGTGCCTCAGTTTCCCCATGTCTAAAATGAGCGAGTTGGACTTGAAGGCCTCTAAATCTGAACCTATGATTCCTTGCTAGAATCATGCTCCCCCAGCTCAGAATCCATAATTTCACAGATTTGCAGAACACCGGTCGCATGTCTAGTAAGCAGCAAATTAAGGGTCAGGGTCAGAGAATCATAGATTTAGACCTGAAAGGGACTTCAGAGATTGAGTCCAAACACCCATTTTAGAAATGAGAAAACTGAGGCTCAAGGAGCTGTGAATGTGCCCCATGTCACCCAAGAAGTGACTCCTAAATCCATTGTTGCCCCCCTTCCACAGCTCTCTATCCATACAATGACGCTTAATAGTCTGGCTCCATCTTCTCGGTCCTGCCCTCCTTTGCCTCAGCTACAGAGCTTGGAGATGCTCTTTGGCAAAATCAGGAGACTGAGGCCCCACCCTTCCCAGTCCTCCCCTCCCCAGCCCGGAGCCCATCCTGTAAACAGCTGTGGGTTTCTATGTACCCTATAGCGAATGGAAACCATCCTGCCAAGACCCACAAGAGCAGATGGGCTTTGATTTGGGCAAGATGTGAATTTTATAGCCATTTTGATAGATTTGCTAGTGTTCCCCCCTACCTCCCCTGAGCCAGGCCTCCATGGGCTCATTACTTCGGCATGGGAGGCCTTCCTTACTCCAGCGCCTATGGAAGGAAAAGCTGGGCTGAGCGCTGAGCAAGCCCCATTTGGAGCACGTTTGGATAATAATAAAAATAATAACAGCTCCCCATTTACATGGCACTTTAAGGTTTACAAAGTACACGTTACCTGATTTGAGCCTCCTAAGAAGCCATGGGAAGTCGGTATTATAATCCCCATTTTGCACATATGGAAACTGAGACTCAAAAAATGTCAATCGGGGGCGACTAGGTGGCGCAGTGGATAAGCACTGGCCCTGGATTCAGGAGTACCTGAGTTCAAATCCGGCCTCAGACGCTTGACACTTACTAGCTGTGTGACCCTGGGCAAGTCACTTAACCCCCATTGCCCCACCAAAAAACAAAAAACAAAAACAAAAAAAGGTCAAAGGGGCAGCTAGGTGGTACAGTGGATAAGCACCGGCCCTGGATTCAGGAGTACCTGAGTTCAAATCTGGCCTCAGACACTTGACTTGCTAGCTATGTGACCCTGGGCAAGTCACTTAACCCTCACTGCCCTGCAAAACAAAACAAAACCAAAAAAAAAAAAAAGTCAATCAAGCAATTACTATGTTCTAGGCATTGTGCTGAGCACCAAGGATACAAAGAGTGACAAAAACCGCCCCTGTAACTCCAGAAGCTTAATTTTTTTTTGGAAAAAAAATATTTTCCCCAATTAACAAGCATATTTTTCCTTTTTTTCCTCCACTCCCCCCAACAGATTAGCTTACATCCTAATGGGTAGACAACATGTACCTGAATAGGTGTGTCTACCCACAGTGGATGGAAGGTAGCCTTCGAGGAGAAGGCAAAAAGCCTTGTCCATGATCACACAGCTAGTTCATGGTCCCAGCTGGGTGATATTTAAACCCTGATCTTCCAGATTCTTCCCACCATTCCAGAAGGGCAGCAGATTGATCTGATGTTGCTAGTTGACATATAACCAATACTCCAATGAGCTCCTGGTCTTATTAGGAGACATCATGGCACAGCAGACTGAGGACTTGAACTCCAGACCAACCGTGTTCAGTGTCTGCCTCAGACCCTAATTTACCTGGGTAACCTCAGGCAAATCACCTACTCCACTCATACCTTTCAGCCCCCTTTTATGTACTGTCCTCCCCCAGTAGAGTGTAGGCTCCTTGAGGGCAGGAACTGTCTTTTTGCTTGTATTTGTATTCCTGGTGATTAGCACAGGGTCAACACTTAACAAATGCTCGTGGATGTGACTTGGATCCATTTCCCCCAAATGGCAGGTGAGGGGGCTTGAACTACACAGCCTCTGAGGTCCCTTCAGACCTAGATCTAGGAGCCTATAATCCAGGGGTTCCTAACCACCCCCCAAGGGCTCTGTGGCTAGATTTTGGGAGGTCTGTGAGCAAAAAATAATCCCATCTTTATTTGAATAGAATTGGTTTCCTTTGTTAGCCCATGCATTTTATCTTACGCATTTAAAACAATGATTCTGAAGTTAAGTAGAATCTTTGCTATTATTCTCAAGGGCAAGGTGAAATCGGAATGAATTTTTTATGTTTAAAATTTTACTGATGTCAACAGAAATCCTATGTTAAGACACCGCCATCTACTGGTTACACTTAGTATTGCAGCTCTAATCTTTTGGCTACCCAGCAAAGAGGTGCAGAAAGAAATAGGGCAAATTGATTTCTTGAAGATTTACCTAGTGCCGCTTTGCTGCCAGTAACTCCATGAGTTATGTCTGATACCTCATCCTAATAATACATATCCTAATGATGCCTACATCCCTTTGAATAGGGATGTGATTGCTCCATAGTGGGGATGCCCCCAAGATAATAATAAACTATAATTATTATAGCAACTAGCATTTATATAGCACTGTTCTGTGTGCTGAGCACTTTACAATTGCTACAACGTGTGATCCTCACAACAACCCTGGGAGGTAGTCCCATTTTACAGATGAGGAAACTGAGGCAGACAGAGGTTAAGTGACTTGCTCAGGGTCACACAGCTAGTAAGTGCCTGAAGCCGGATTTGAATTCAGGTCTTTCTTCCTCCAGGCCAAGAGCTCTGTACACTGTTGCACCCCGTCACTGATGGATTTAATGGGATACAGGGCTTAGAGAAAAGGGAAAAGATTAAATAGTGGGGTAAGCACGAGGTATGGTCATCTATATGTATGTTTACAGTATATATACACACAGAGACAGTGTAGTATAGCCAATGGAGTGCTGGGCTTGGAGTCAAGGAAGGTTGGGGTTCAAATCTCACCTCTAATACGTAGTAGCTGTGAGACCCTAGACAAGTCACCCTCTTAGAAGCCTCAGTCATATGGGTTTTCATCTGCATAAATGAAGGTATTAATGGCAGAATGGATAGAACACTGAGCCTAGAGTCAGGAAGACATGAGTTCAAATTCAGCATCGGACGCTTACTAGCTACAGAACCCTGGGCAAGTCAATTAATCCATGCCTTAATTTCCTCAACTGTTAAATGGGGATAACAGATACTTACCTCCCAGAGTCATTGTGAGGATCAAATAAGAGTATTTGTGGGGCAGCTAGGTGGCACAGTGGATAGAGCACTGGCCCTGGGGTCAGGAGTACCTGAGTTCAAGTCCGGCCTCAGACACTTAACACTTACTAGCTGTGTGACCTTGGGCAAGTCACTTAACCCCAATTGCCTCACTAAAAAAAAAAAAAGAGTATTTGTAAAGTACCTAGCACAATGCTGGTACAAAGTAGGTGCATAATAAATGCTTGTTCCCTTTCCTTCCCCTCCCCTTCTTTCCTAATTCCTGCACCTGGATGGAGTACAAAGCATCATAGATCTAGGGCTGTAGGGAATTCAGAGGCCATCTAGTCCAACCTTAATTCTTGAAAAGGAAATGGTAGTTAAATCAACAAGCATTTATTAGGCACCTACTATATGCTGGGCACTGTGCAATGTTGAGGATTCAAAAAAAAAAAAAAGGAAACTGCTCCTGCTCTCAACAAGCTCAGTTTAATAGGGAAGACAACATGAAAACAACCAGCTTGCAGACAAGATACAGACAGGAGAGACTGGAGAAAATTGCAGAGTAGTCAATTAGGAGTCCTGAGAAAGGCTTCCTGTTTGTAGGATGTTAGTTGAGATTTCGAAGGAAGCCAGGGGCAGAGATGAGGAGGGAGGAATTCCAGACACGGGGATGGCCTAGGTCTGGAAGCTGGACCTAGAGTCCACTAAGAGAGGTTATCGGTCAAACCTAGATGGGACCACTGAGGCCATCTCGTCTAAACCCTCATTTTACAAATGAGGAAACTGAGGCAAAGAGAAGCTTCATGGGATCATAAGATTAGAGATTTAGAACTGGAAACCATTGAGTCCAACCCGCCTCATTTAATGAAGAAACAGGCCCAGGAATGTTGTGATTTGGCTAAGGTTACATGGGCATGAAGTGGCAGAGTCAGAATTTGAACCCTGGTTCTGACTCCAGTCATTCTTTCCATTCTCTCACACTGTTTTTTTGGGGGGAGAGAAGAGGGGCAGAGAGACAGTTTAGGGGTTGGCTCTTGCCCTCCTCACTCCCTTTAAACAAGTCTGCCCAGAGCGGGAACAAGCACAGTAGCCCCTCGTCCTGCACAGCAGCTGGGGAGCTAGGCATCAGGACTTACGGATACCTCCCTTTTTGTTGTGGTCATCTTTTAGGTGGCCCTCCACAGCTCCCGACCAGCAAGTCCCAAGTCTTTGACCCAGGTAAGGGGATCTACTTTGGGCCTCTTTTGTATTTCTCAAAATCAACTCAAGATGCTCCAATCTCTAGGTCCGTCTGCTCAGGGCTTGGGGGAGAGGGGGGGGAAGGCTGAGGGAAAGCTCGTTAAAGCCTTTAACTCCAAGAATCTGTTAGAAACAAAAGCACTTGCAGGTGAGGTTTTAAGATTCCTAGGGTGCTCCAAACTTCTCCTCCCACATGCCCCTCAGCCAGAAAATACTGTTCAGTGACCCTAAATCTACTGAGTAACAGCCAGACATTACAATGAATTGCGTGCCAGGCTTGGGGTTGAGAAGACCCGAGTTCAAGTTCAGAGTCAGACACTTCATCCTGGACATGTCAGCACCTCCTCTCTCAACTGCATTTCCCCCAACTATAAAATGCAGGAGTAGACTCCATGGCTTGAGATCTCTTCCTGCTCTAAATCTGATCTTTGAGCAACCCTACTTGATCACCTACATGTAGCCCGTGTCTGACAAGGCCACTGTGAGTAGAGCAAGGGAAGGGGGGTTAAGTATGGTCAGTCATTTCGTCAGCCCAGCATTCATCTGCCGCTGCTTTTTCCCCACAGCACTAAACACCTAGAGGCTTCTTAGCCACTACTCATACTCACATGTTATCTTTCCTTTCTCTTTCTGTTATTAGTGGCTTCCCGTCCTTCATCCTACAGATCACCTCCCAGGTTCAGCCCCCAGCCAGCAAAACATTAGCCCCCAACCTCTGTCTTCTGTTCCTACCCACCCTTCTTTGTCTCGCCCTGCCCATCCTTGCAGTGTTACTGTATGCGAGTGACTGAAAATACTTGGGATACTACCAGTCGACTGGTTCCATCTCAGCCATCGGGGTTTTTTGAACCAGAGGTCTCTCTGATGCTGCTGGGGAGGCCATGGTGACTACATGCTATATAACTCGCCAGTCCTGGGGTCTCAATTCCCCACCAAAAAGCCTGAGGATGGACCGACAGCCTCTCAGGTTCAGGCCAAGGAGAGATGGCCATCCAAAGATCCATCTTAAGCTGCCTGTGTCGGGCTGGACAGGAGGATCCCGAAGGCACTGACTCAACCAGAACAATTGTGTTCTAAGGAACACCCATTAATTCCCAGTGGCCACAGCCCATGAAGGGTACTCCAGGATGCTCCAGAACAAGATGGCCTCTGGGCTTGGCTTGTTTATTTCTAGCTCTTCCCTGCAATCTCCTGGCGGGCTTCATCTGGTGCTAACCAATGGGACCGATGGCTGCTGGCCTGCCTGCCCCAGCCCCACCCTGTCCTGTCCTGGGGGCGGTTCCCTGTTTACCTGGAAATATAGTCCAATATGTATTTATGTACAGATATTTATGGGCAGCTGTACAAATCAGGTCCTGGGGGTGGGGGGAAGCCCTGGTGCTCCTGAGAGGCACCGGAGGGCAGGTGTACAGTCCCAGACAGTCGCCTCTTTGCTTCTCTGTGCTGAAGGCGCCCCCCACTCCATCCTGGGGAGGGGATCGAGTCTTCTGTTTCCAGCTGAGTGGGCACAACCGACGTGTCCTCCCTTTATATATCGACCAGCCATCCAATGTGTACTGTAAGGGTTCCAATAGCCCCCGGTCCATGGCCAAGGGGGCCCAGCACTGTGTAAAACTCACTAAGTTAAAGGAATGAAACTTTCTGGTTTGTTCAGTGATTCTCATGAAGGAACTTTTTTTTTTTGCAGGCAGAAGAGTCAAAGCCTTATGAGACTAGAGGTTAAGGGGAGTGGTCTTGGAGGCAGAAGACCTGGCTCTGCCACGTACTATCTATGGGGAGTCAGGGACTTCATTTTACCCATCCAAGTCTCAATTTCTTCCACTATGAAATGAAGGGGGTTGTAGATGACCCCTGAAGTCCCTTCTATCTCCAAGACTTGGGCTCATACAATCACAGATCCAGGGCTAAAAGGATCTCCAGAGGCCGAACCCTTCACTTTATAGATGAGGAAAGTGACATCTAGCACCTGTGACCCTTTGAGAATTCAAGAACTTCCAGAGCATCACTCTGGACCCCAACTGGGCTCTCAAAGGTTCCACAGGAGCTTAAGGTGGTGACACCTCACAGTTCTAGATCTCTAGGCTCAACATGGGAAGATTGGGCAGGGGTCTGTATCATCAAACCATAGGTGGGTCTAGAATTCTAGGTTCAGGAGTCCCAGATTCAGAAAACACTAGACATTCCAAGGTCTAAGCCCTGAGATGTACGTCAATGATTGCAGGCCTGGAGATGACAGAGCCCAGAACTTTGGAATCCAGGCACTTGGGGACTGATTCAGGTTTACAGGAACCTTTGGATTCTGGGTTCTAGGACCTTGGGACACAAGGCCCCTTCCTGCCGTAAAGAAACAGTGGATTTTGGGTTTTGGGTTTTTTTTGGTGAGGCAATTGGGGTTAAGTGACTTGCCTAGGGTCACACAGCTAGTAAGTGTCAAGTGTCTGAGGCTGGATTTGAACTCAGGTACTCCTGACTCCAGGGCTGGTGCTCTATCCACTGCGCCACCTAGCTGCCCCGAAACAGTGGGTTTTAATGAAATAATTTTATTAAATTTTACATTTCTGCGAAAAACACAATATAAACATTGTACAGTCCGGTGCCTCTCCCCTGGTTCATCAGCCTCAGGGCCAGCATCGGGGGCTTGCAAGTCCTTCTGTGCATCCACACCCACCTGGCAGGACGGACAAAGGCAGATCATTGCTGGGGAGGAGGCTGGGTCGGGAAGCCTTAGTAGGGACACATCATCCAGTCTTTTCTGATCTCTGTCTACTTCCTCTTCCCATCATTCCCTCTGACCAAGCATTGCCCACTCCCTGCTTGCCTCCTTCTGAAATGCAAATGCTTTAGGATTAAGCATTTCCTTTGTAATGTCATCCTTGGAATGTGTGACAGGGGTACTGGCTAAGAAGACAGTGCACTGCCATGGGATGTCCCTATTTGGGCACTCTCTGGCCCACCCAAAGTGGCCTCACCTCAAGTTAATTTGGGGCAGCCTGGAGCTCAGAGAGGGGGAATAATCAACAGAAGGGGGCAAACTCAGGACCAAACACAGTCAGGCGTCCCAAAATTGAACGATGACTGGCCCAAGGAAAAGGGTAATGGGAAGGGGCACCCTCCTATTCCTGGTGAAAAGAGGCCTGGCTGGGATCCCAATGATTCCCTGGAAAGGCTTCACAGGCTCACAGGGACCGCAAACCCTCGAGAAGAGAGCCAGGCTCTGCTGAAACGCTTGCCCCCAGACAAGCTTAGAAATTCCAAGAAGGCTCTGGTGAGTCGCCTACACGTCTGTCTCCACCCTAAGTCGTTCCAATCTGCGCACATTGCCCTCCACAGCCACTCTGCTGGTGATGGCTTGGGCATATTCCTCGGGGAACCAGCCAATCTCCCCATCACGCAGCCGCTCTCCGTAAAACCAGCCTGTTAAAAAAAAATAAAATGGTAGAAAAGGAGAGTTTATTCCTGAGTGTTTGGAGAAAGCAGAGGCAGCTAATGACTGGAAGGTCACTGGCTCAGTGGGTCTACTCTTGGTACTATCCCCAATATGCTTGGAGTCCCCATAGGGGGTCTTCCCCATTTAAGACACATCAAGAAAGGGGATTAGAGAAAAGCTCCTGATTGTGATCCCGGACAAGTCAACTCACCTCTTTATATTTGCCATCTGTAAAATGGGAGCAATGACACTTGCACTATCTCACAGGTTTACTGTCAGAGAAGCAGTTTATAAACCACGAAGCCCTAAAGAAACTGGGGCAATCATCAATAATGTTCTCTAGGATGTCAAATTAGGATCAATGAGGATCCAGTTGACTCAGTGTCTGCCCCACAATGCATCTGCTGGGTAAACAGAGGCACATTTATCCAGGCTGCCTAATACCCTGTGATGTTTTTCTAAGCTGGGCCAGCTCCGGCTCATCTGTTAGAAGCTCACCATCTTCTCGATGCTGAATCAGGACCACGTCGGCCTGCTGCAGGTTGATCTCATCAGCCTGTTTGGCAAAATAGGCCTTGGTGATCTCCACCTGGTGCAGGTCTGAGGGCGAGAAGGGAGATGCGTCATTCGGGTAGTTCTGACAGAGGGAAGGGGCTTGCTGCTGGGAAACAGTGGGAGGGGGAGAAGAAGACGGGGAGAAGAGGAAGGGGGAGACAAGGGAGGAGGATAAAGAAGTGAGGAGGGAAGGATGAGGAGGGGGGTAAGGAGAGAGGAAAGAGAAAAGAATGAAGGAAAAAACCCTTTATTACAGAAGAAGGGATGTTTGACAATCAGATAGTTCTCCTGAGCCCTTAGGTGAGGGT
The DNA here is from genome assembly GCF_019393635.1 of Dromiciops gliroides. Lineage (NCBI taxonomy): Eukaryota > Metazoa > Chordata > Mammalia > Microbiotheria > Microbiotheriidae > Dromiciops > Dromiciops gliroides. Next base: position 634,949,821 of record NC_057863.1, read on the forward strand.
CTCTCACCCCTGCCTTGGAGCAAAGAATGCAACCACTGCCTAGTCTTCCTTCTCCCCACCCTCCCACCTTGGGGGGCTGGGGTCAAGAAGGGGCTTTGGCCCAGCTGCCGGAGCCCTCAAGCCTGGAGAGTGAGGCTGCTGCAAAGGTAAATTCTATTCTTGTTCAGAAAAGATCCATCACCTTCCCACGAGGCCTCTCTGAGGCCTCCCCCTGCTCCCAGTGGGCAGCCCAGAGCCTCCTCCTGGGCCCCTGGTTCAGCCAGAAAAGCAGGGGCTGGGTTCTGGCACATGCACCACACCATGAGGCCAGCAGAGGGCGCCCAGGGAGCGTCTCCTAAATGCTTCTTCCCTTGCTTTGTCCCTGGTTTCTCCCTTTGGAGAACGCTCCTTCTGTCCAGCCCTACATAGGAGGGAGGCTATGAAAGACCTCAGATGTAAAAGAGGGAAATGGGCATACAGAGACTCACGACGGCCAATCATTCAATCAATAAGCAATTATTAAGCACCTTTTGTCGTCCAGGCATTGTCTGGGAACTGGGTGGAGTGAGGGGCAAAAATAACATTCTCACACAGGCAGACAACACGTACATGTATAAGTACACAGAAAAATGGGGATACGGCGATGCTGGGGGAATAGGCAAGGGGCACAGCTTGTGCAAAGGCACGGAGGTGGGAGATACAGCGTCAAGCAAGAGGTACATTCAGACCAGTGTGGCAGGATCATAGCAAACATGGAGGGGAGTCCTGGAATCAGGTTGGAAATGTAGGTTGGGGCCAGCTTGTTAAGAACTTTAAATGACAAGAAAGTCTTGATTTGTCCCCAAGGGTCACTGGAATTTATTGAAGAGAGGTCAATGGTCAGACCTGCATCGTGTTAGGTCTGAGCTGCAGATAGATGGCATGAATACTAATTAGAACAGTCTTACACCAGTTCAGATGGAAAGTGAGGACCTGACCTAGGGCAGGAGCTATGGAGTAGATGGAAGGGAAAATATACAAGAGAAGGGCATCTAAGTGGCACAGTGGGTAGAGCACCGCCCTGGGAGTCAGGAGGACCCAAGTTCAAATGCAGCCTCAGACACTTACTGGCTGTGTGGTCCTGGACAAGTCACAAATAAAAACCAAAAAAACATACAAGATATTGGGCAAATGAATGGGTATGTGGGGTGAGGGAGAGTGAGAAATCGATGATGACCCCAATGTTTTATGGGCGTAGGTAACTGGGAAGATGGTGGGGTCTTTGCCAGAAATAGGGATGTGTGTGGAGGGGAAGGGTCCTGCCCTGGACAAGTGGAGTCTGAGACACGTCCAGGATATCCAATCTGAACGGTCAGTGGTTGGTGATGGACTGGATCTCAGGTCTGAGAGACTAGAACTGGCTAGATTGGGGAGTCCCCTCAGTGAAGATGATAACCAAACCCCTGTGAGATGATAAGATCACCAAGCGAGGGGGTAGCTGGTGGCACAGTGGATAAAGCACCGGCCCTGGATTCAGGAGGTCCTGAGTTTAAATCTGGTCTCAGACACTTGACACTTACTAGCTGTGTGACCCTGGGCAAGTCACTTAACCCTCATTGCCCTGCAAAAAAATAAGAACAAGATCACCAAGTGAGAGAATACAGAGAGAAAAGCAAAGTGGGTCCAAGGATAGATCCCCTGTAGGAGATCCCTGAGCCCACGCTTAGTGGGTGTGACATAAAGATTCAGCAAAAGAGCCCAAGAAGGAAGGAGAGTTGTTGCATCAGTGCAGAGGGGGGAGAGTGGTTAATAGTATTAAATGCCTGCTCACAACCCCCTCCCCTCCTCCCCAACATACACACACACACACACACACACACACACACACACATTGACAGGGACAAGAACAGGTATGTTTACAAACAAGATGCAGACGCCTGAAGATCTGAGGAGAGTTAAACTAGGGCTCTCTCCAGGGAGGCCTAACCTAGGGCAAAGATCAGTGGCATATGCTCTCAGATCCTACCTAGGTGTGGCAAGGAGGGGAAGGGGAATCTCTGTTTCTCTTACAGTGCAAAGCCAGGCCCCCAGGGCCCCCAGACTGTCAGCTCTCCAGACTCCTGCTCCAACATAGGCATCCTGTCCTTTGCTTCATCTCACAAGAATCTCAGCTCCTCCACTCCCTAACTCCCACCTGCTGAAAGTTCTCATCAGCAAGAACCAGAGTTATGCACATTATCCAGCTGCACGGAGGAGGCTGAGCTGCCCGCCTCTATCTGGCCCTCCCCCCTCCTGGCCCGGGTCTCACCTCCTTTACTGGCCAGGCCTTGCTCCGTATTCTCGTTGTGCTCCAGGGCAGTGATCCACCGGGCCCTGTCACTCCTGCAGGCATGAAAGAAAACAAGCTGGAGCTCCCGGTGTGGGTGCTTAGAGCTAGAAGGGAGCTCAGGGGATATCGGGCCCAACCTTTTCATCTTAATAGAGAGGATGAAACAGGGAGAGAGAAAGAGGGAGAGAAAGAAGAGAGAACTAGAGAAAAAAAGTGAGATGGAGGGAAAGGGACAAGGAGGGAGGGGGGGGAAGGGACGGGAGAGAGAGAGAGAGCAAGAGAGAGAGAGAGAGACAGAGACAGAGACTGAAACTTGCCCAAGGTCACACAGATAACAAACAACAGCAGGGCTGGGATTCCAGCCCACTACAAAAGAACTGGCTTGGAAGCTCCAATGTGGAGCCCTTCTGGGCTGGAGGTGGGACTGGGTGAACATGATGACCCTGGAATCACTTGCATCATAGCCAGGTCCTGATTTGTGCCGATGATGAATCCCTTAAAGTGGTCACATCATTAGAATTCACTCTGCATATTTCCACTGAGCAGGAACCAATGACCATATTTTACTTAATTTTAACTTGAAATACTTGGAATAAGTATTCAAATACATGGGACCACGCCAAGGGATTCATTATTGGCACTAACTGGGGCCTTGCTGTATTTGATAATACCATTATGAAGACAAGGAAATAGAGCACAGTGGGAGGAATGCTGGTTCTGGAGTCAAAGGGCCTGGGTTCAAATCCTGCCCCTGGCACTTCTCTGAGTCACCTCTCTAGACCTCAGCTTTCTTATCTGTAAAATAAGGGGGTTTTACTTGTAGGCCTCTAAAGTCTCTTCCGGCTCTAAATCCTGTGATGTAACTTTTGGGCTTCAAAGCCTTAATAACATCCCATTTCTTTGTGTCCAACATGGTCAAACTTGTAGCTACTCAGAGGCCATTTGGCCTGACCGAGACCCAACCGAGAGTCGTCTCTACAACATGCCCAATGAATGGTCATATCTCCCATCATTTCTCTGCAAAGTATTATCCCCTTTGCTTGGGGTCAAGTGGGAATTAGCTGACCAAACTGGTGCTTGAGACAGGGGCCAAATTTCAGGGGTAAACCAGCTCAATGGGGAAAGACTCCATGTTCACAAGGAAGCAAAAGAAGGGACTGTGTGAAATAGAGTATGTAGGGGGCGGCTAGGTGGCACTGCAGTGGATGAAGCACCAGCCCTGGAGTCAAGAGGACCTGAGTTCAAATCTGGCCTCAGACACTTGACACTTACTAGCTCTGTGACCCTGGGCAAGTCACTTAACCCTCATTGCCCTGCCAAAAAAAAAAAAAAAAGAGTATTTAGCAGAGAGCAAAGACATGTTGATAGCAAACGCCTGGTCACCCAATAAGCAAGAGGTTCTATGTGAGATCCATGACACTGTAAACAAACATGAATAAAGACAGACTGAAAAAAGATAATCTCCCAAATAAGGAAGCAGCTTCAAGGAATGCTGCCCCTTGTATTGGAGAAGAATGTTGGCTAGGGACGCACAAAAGGATTTCCAGCAATTAGGAGTTGTGACTTTACCCTTCGGCCACATGTATCCTCTACATCTATCGTTTGTGACCTCTGTACTCTAAATGTAAGCCCACTCTTCCTCTGAGTTCTTTGTGTGCCAGGTTTTTTTGGGGAAATGTACCAACCAAACCCCAAAGTACCAAACTAACTGACTCTACCATTTTAGTAAATGCCCCTTCTAAAAACTAATTAAGTTTGTCTTACTAACGCTAATAGGAAGTACACCAGTGGGGGCCTGTGAGCTACAAGACGAAAATCCCAGCCCCTCATTTTCCTCTAAATCCCTGAAAGTAGCAGCTGCCCTTTTGAAAACCCAAACCTGTGAGTTAGAGTGTGCATTGAGGAAGTGACCTCAGAGGGAGGTGTACACCGGGGGTATCAAACACGTGACCCATTATATGAGATCCCTAGTGTGGCCCAAACTAGATTAAAATATAACTGGGGGGGCAGCTAGGTGGCGCAATGGATAGAGTACCAGCCCTGGATTCAGGACTACCTGAGTTCAAATCCAGCCTCAGACACTTAACACTTAATAGCTGTGTGACCCTGGGCAAGTCACTTAACCCCAATTGCCTCACTAAAAAAAAAAAATATATATATATATATATATGTATGTATGTATATATATATAATTGGGAAATACTGAATAAAATAAACAGAACACAGATGATGTAAATTTGTGGTTTCCTAAGTCAATCTGCAGCCTACAGGCATCCTTGTGGACATTTTAGCTTAGTGAGTTTGACACTTCTCAACAAAGTCCCATGTCTACTGTAGTTTTCTGATCTGAAATTCTGAGAGCAACAATTCTATTTTAATTTTGGTTTTGGTTTCTTGAAAGACTTATTGCAGTTTTTGAAATGGTATTGTAATAGAATTCTGATAGCAGAAACAAAGCCTATATTAATTTATGGAATTACAAATATATAAACTACAAAGTGCTGAAAAGAATTGATAAAAGGCCCCATGAACTGAAAACAAATCAAAGCGCAGGGACTTGCAGTAATTATGAATTTGAGAACCAGAGGAAAGTAGATTGTGTTTTGGCAGGTATCAGAGATGATCACAGAGATAATAATGCTATGCTGCAAAAGTCTTGCACTTGGGATGTTTAGAATTCTCAAGCACAAAAAATGTGTCCTTTATACCAAATATAACATCTTAGCTATGGAATCCAAAGACCTGAAGGAGAGTTTAGTAAAGAAAGACACAATCTTCCCCATTCCCCCATCCCCCAACTCCCCTTGATATCCAAAGACAAATATAACTGAATATTTTTGTTTGCTAATTACACCCTTTTGTATCCCAGATGCTTGTCCAAGCTGGTGTTGATTGGCAGAGACTGTAAGAAAGTGCCTTTTAAACATGTTTCTTCATTGGAGGTTCTTTATGCAATCTCTAGATGACTGTGTTGTTCTGGGCAGAACACTCACCTGTTCCTTGTCTATAAAATAGAGGGCTGAGCTGGATGCCCGCCACAGTTCCTTCTCGTTCTAAATCCTTGGCCCTAGCAATGATCTAAAGACAAGCAGCCTATGATACCCCTCAGAGCAGCCCAAACGGTCAGTCCCAATGCTGCACCCACCCTCTCCAGCCCCCACGCTCAAGGATTCCCAGAAGGGGGTCCAGACGCATGCCGGCCATCTACTCACGAGGAGTCTGAAGACAACAGGATCTGCTCTTGCTTCCCTTCACTGTTCTTCAGCATGGTCACCTGGAAGGGGTACGGGATGGACGAGCTACGGTTGCTCCCTCCTGGAAACGAGATTTCATCGGGCTCCACCTTCCTGACTTGAATCTGGTCCAACTTGGCATAATCCGTCACCACATAGTGCTCCTCACTGCCAAGGGGCAAAGAGGCCTGCTGAGATCTTGGGCCGGACAGCACCTCACTGCCCAGGGCTACCTGGAGCATGAGTCATTACCCCTGAATGAGGGACCATCAAGTGGCCTGGGTCACCTACCCATAAACCCCATATCCAGCACCCTGCTGGGAGGGAACAAGGGAGGAGGGAGGGAAGGAAGGAAGGAAGGAAGGAAGGAAGGAAGGAAGGAAGGAAGGAAGGAAGGAAGGAAGGAAGGAAGGAAGGAAGGAAGGAAGGAAGGAAGGAAGGAAGGAAGGAAGGGGAAAAAGGGAAGGATGGAGGGAGGAAGGAAGGAAGGGAGGGAGGGAGGAAGGAAGGAAGGAAGGAAGGGAGGAAGGAAGGGAGGAAGGAAGGGAGGAAGGAAGGGGAAAAAGGGAAGGATGGAGGGAGGAAGGAAGGAAGGGAGGGAGGGAGGGAGGGAGGAAGGAAGGAAGGAAGGAAGGAAGGAAGGAAGGAAGGAAGGAAGGAAGGAAGGAAGGAAGGAAGGAAGGAAGGAAGGAAGGAAGGAAGGAAGGAAGGAAAGAAGAAAAAAGGAAGGAAGGGGAAAAAGGGAAGGATGGAGGAGGAAGGAAGGAAGGAAGGAAGGGAGGAAGGAAGGGAGGGAGGGAGGGAGGGAGGAAGGAAGGAAGGAAGGAAGGAAGGAAGGAAGGAAGGAAGGAAGGAAGGAAGGAAGGAAGGAAGGGAGGAAGGAAGGGAGGGGAAAAAGGGAAGGATGGAGGAGGAAGGAAGGAAGGAAGGAAGGAAGGAAGGAAGGAAGGAAGGAAGGAAGGAAGGAAGGAAGGAAGGAAGGAAGGAAGGAAGGAAGGAAGGGAGGGAGGAAGGAAGGGAGGAAGGAAGGGAGGGAGGGAGGGAGGAAGGAAGGAAGGAAGGAAGGAAGGGAGGAAGGAAGGGAGGAAGGAAGGAAGGAAGGAAGGAAGAAAAAAGGAAGGGGAAAAAGGGAAGGATGGAGGAGGAAGGAAGGAAGGGAGGGAGGGAGGGAGGAAGGAAGGAAGGAAGGAAGGAAGGAAGGAAGGAAGGAAGGAAGGAAGGAAGGAAGGAAGGAAGGAAGGGGAAAAAGGGAAGGATGGAGGAGGAAGGAAGGAAGGAAGGAAGGAAGGAAGGAAGGAAGGGAGGAAGGAAAGAAGAAAAAAGGAAGGGGAAAAAGGGAAGGATGGAGGAGGAAGGAAGGAAGGGAGGGAGGGAGGGAGGAAGGAAGGAAGGAAGGAAGGAAGGAAGGAAGGAAGGAAGGAAGGAAGGAAGGAAGGAAGGAAGGAAGGAAGGAAGGAAAGGAGGGAGGGAGGAAGGGAGGAAGAAGGAAGGAAGGAAGGAAGGAAGGAAGGAAGGAAGGAAGGAAGGAAGGAAGGAAGGAAGGAAGGAAGGAAGGAAGGAAGGAAGGGAGGAAGGGAGGAAGGGAGGAAGTATAGATGCGAGCTATCGTTATTTTTGTGATTGTTATGGGAAGGCGGAGGCTGGAAGAAGTCCTGAGCCGCAGTGGGCTAGAGCCAATTCGTTGTCTGCATTGAGCTCCTGGAGTGCTTGGGTGCCCCCTCCCCCTTGGCCTGCTCTTGCCCCACTGAGGCAGGTTCTCAGGAGACGGCCCCTTGGGCTTAGCCACATGAGCTCTGCAGAGAAGTTATTACTTGGGAAGCCGGACAAAAGGGAGAGACTTGCACATGAGACTTCTGATCAAGGCTGGGATGTTCCCTGTGGTCAAGGGGAACCAGAGAACATGGTTTGACATGAACTCTATTGAGGCGAATGGTCAGCCAGGAGCTCACTCCTAAGCTGTCCCTAGGCCTTCCCTCCTCCATCAGGCCCTCCTGCAGCCCCCAGAGGTCCCAGGGTCAGGAGGGGGAGGGGATGAAGGGGCACCTCTTCTTCTTGGTGACCATCAGAACGTCGTTAAACAGGAAGAGGTAGCAAGTTGGCCGACTGGAGATCTTCCGGAAGAGGCTAGGCTCTTCCACCAAGGACAGCTCCCCCCTTTTCAGTAACCACCTGGAGGCAGAGATCAGGGGAAAGGCCTAGGGGGAAGAAGAGCCAGCCATTACTACCTGAGAGACCCTGGCAAGGGACTTCTCCCCATGCCTCAACTTCTTCATCTGCAAAGTGGGGCTGATACCTACCTACAGGGCTACTTCCCTGAGTGATGGGCTGAGGGCTGAGCTAGGAACTGAGATCCAATCCTGCTCTTATATTTACTGGCCTGCTGACCTTGGTCAAATCAATGAAACTCAGAGACCCCTTTTAAATTCTCTCTCCCTGGGCAGCTAGGTGGCACAGTGGATAAAGCATTGGCCCTGGAGGACCTGACTTCAAATCTGGCCTCAGACACTTGGCACTTACTAGCTGTGTGACCCTGGGCAAGTCATTTAACCCTCATTGCCCTCCCTCTCTCTCTCTTCCTCCCTCCCTCCCTCTTCTTTCCTCTTTCAGTCATATCCTAATGACTCATCCCTGCTCCTGGACAGAGCCGTCCCATGTTACAAATAAATTCAGCTGAGCAAAACAAATCAAAACACTGTCCATGTAAGAAAACATATGCCCCATTCCGCACCTATAGTCTACCACCTCCTGGCTAAGAGTCAGGAGACATGTTTCACCGACAGTTTGCTGAAGTCTAGACATGGGTCTCCATTTTCTTATCTCTGAAATGAGGGGACGGGACTAGGAGATACCTTCTAGGTCTAAATTCTTTTTTTTTTTTTTGCGGGGCAATGGGGGTTAAGTGACTTGCCCAGGGTCACACAGCTAGCAAGTGTCAAGCATCTGAGGCCCATTTGAACTCAGGTCCTCCTGACTCCTGCACCACCTGGCTACCCTCTCTAGGTCTAAATTCTATAGGTCAAGGGACCTTTTAGTCTTGGATGGAGAAGAAATCAGTTGCTTAAATCCCAAACAGTAGGGGAAATAGGCAGAGAATAAGGACTGCAGTATGAAGACCAATGGATCTGGAGGCAAAGAGGACCTGGGTTTGAATCCCAGATCTCCTGTACCTTGGGTAAATCAGTTACCTTTTCTCGCCCTCAGTTTCCTCATCTATCAAATGCAGAATGTGGAAGATTCACAAAACAATAATCCCGTCCCCTGAACCGTTTCTTCTCCCCTGGGTAGGGGTGACCCCTCTTTCCTGCCCTCTACTCTCCCCTTTGTACAAACTGTCACATTACAGTTTCACATTCAGCTCCAACCACAGTTACCCTGGCCCATGTCCCTTCTCTCCTCCAAGACAGGGAACTCCCTGAAGGCAGGGGTCCCACCTTAGTCTTCCTTGTCTCCTCCCACCATCTTATACATAAAACCACAGAATGTCAGAGCTTCAAGAACCCTCAGGAATCACCTATATCCCTTATTAACAGATTAGGGATAGGGGGCAGCTAGATGGCACAGTGGATAAAGCACTGGTCCTGGAGTCAGGAGGACCTGAGTTCAAATTTGGCCTCAGATACTTGACACTTCCTAGCTAGCTGTGTGACCCTGGGCAAGTCACTTAACCCTTATAGCCCAGCAAAACAAAACAAAACAACAACAACAACAACAATAAAAACAAGCAAACAGAAAACAGATAAGGGATAAACTGATAAGGAGTTCAGGGGAAGGTGATAGAGCCCTGTAGAGGGTGTGGTGCCCCTTGGGGGCTTCAAGGAGGGGGAGGGGCCTAAAGGTGGCCCCTGGGATGGGTGAGGGGGAGTGGGGAGAACATTCTTGGTAAAGGAAATAGCACATGCAGATACAGCAGAGAGGAAAAAGTGGTTGGTTTCGGGGGACAGTGAGGTCACTAGCTGGTCTGAAGAGTACAGAGAGGCAGGAAATCTGGTGGGGGCCAAGCCTTGAAAACTAAAGGGATGCTAAGAGGACAGTCTGGGGGTGCTGTATACAAAATGGGTGAGGGTAGGGAGAGGCTAAAGCTGGAGGGGGGAGTTACAGTGACTCAGGCAGACAGGTCTCAACAAGCATTCACCATGTGCTGAGAGCTGGGGAAATAAAGACAGGAACAAAAAAAGTCCCTACCCTGTTCACCCCCCACTCCAACTCACATTCTTGTGGAAAGTAATCAGGGGTAGGGGAAGAACCAGGACAGGCCTCCTGGATCAGGGAGTGAGGGTCTGGACAGAAGGGGCTGGGCCGGCTTACCTGAGCCTGGGGGGTATGAGAAAGAATGCAGAGGAAGCACCCATCCATTCATCTCTCCAGGGAAATAACCACCTTGGTCAAGGGGCAGGGATGTAAGGAGACCCAGAAGGGCCTGGCCTCAGATGATACAGGGAATGTGGGGCGTGGGCAGGATTGGGTTCCCCCCAACCCCCTTCAATTTTACTACCTCAACAACTGCGTTTCAGTATGATTGGTTCCCTTCCGCATTTTATTTTATGTATTTAAAAAGCTCAGGGCTTGGTTAAATAATCATAACCAAGCACTCTTTGGAATGAGTTCAGGGAAAGAAGGAGTGGTTCCCTCCGGGATGGGGGGCTTCACTGGCGGGGGGTGGGGGGGGCTAAAGGTGGCCTCTCCTGCCTGCCTGCACTGGGCTAGGTGAGGGGTCTCTGGCTTCACCAGGCTGCTGGAGGGATCTGTGATACAAAATGAGGTTCAGAGCCCCTGCACCCACATTTTAAAGGTGAAGAAAATCAGATTTTAAAATCAGGACATCTCCATGCCCGAGAGGACATGAGGCCCACAGAACTTAGGGCTGAAGGATATCAGCCCCCAAGGGCACCCAGGGAGTAAGGAGTAGAAGGAGCCATGCTTGGGCACAATGCCAACACCCAGCTCCTCTGGAGTGTAAATAGGCAGGAATAAGCAAGTACTAAATCCATCCCAATTGAAACAATTTGCTTAAATTAATCTCATGGAAATGCTTTCTGTTTTTAGGAAAAAAAATAAACCCGAAATGTTGTGTTTTCCAGCTACCTGACAGGGTAAGCCTCGGATCCGAATGTGGGACCCTGGGCTAGGTGCTCTGACCTCTGCAGCCCTGCCCCGCCCCCATTCTCCATGGATACCTTTGCCATGGAGATCAGGATGCTGGCAGGTCGGCCCAAACTTAATGAGGGGAGCAGCAGGGGCCTGCCTGATCTGCCAAGAGAGAGCTAAGCTTCAGGAACCACTGCCGGGACAGGAGGCTCCCCCACCCCCACCCCAAAACTAAGCGCCTCAGCCAGAGGGGCCTTTGGGGAGCAATGAAGAGCCGGGGCCCCGCTCCACATCTGAAAACACCCCCAACCAGCAATGATTTTGTATGTATCTTATACATATTCACAGACATATATGACCTCAGTTCCCTTCCCCAAATAAGAGTGTAACCTTCCTGAGGGCATAGACTGTTTGATTTTGGTTTTGTATTCCTAGCAAAGAATAGGTGATTAATACATTCCTACTGATTGATTGCTAGGAGACTTCCAGTGAGAGGGTGGGGGGCTATAGCGGAGGAAGAAGCTAAGTTCCAGAGAAGGGAAGTGGCCTGGCCTGAGTTACACAGGAAGATGGGATTTGAACTCAGGTCTTCCATACTCCCAAGTACAGGGATCTACCAACTAAACCATGCTCCCACCTTACTCATGTTAGCGCTTTCTCTCCTCTGCCTCTCCTCTTCCTCCCCACTCCCATCCTCTCCACAACATCCAAGATGGTCAGAGCCCACCCATGACCTCCCAGGCAGCCCCCTCCTCTCAGGGACAGTTAGAAGCCCTTCCTCAAATCATACCTCAGTGAACCTCTCTGCACCTTCCACTCACTGCTTCTGGTTCTGCTCTCTGGGGCCGAAGCTAAGCCCCTCTTCTGCACACCTGCCCTTAGCCTATTTGAAGAGCACTCTCAATACCCTCTCCCCCCTCCCACAACTTCTAATCTTCCATCTCACGTCCTTCAACTGCTCCTCCCATGATGTGATGGGGAGACCCTTCCCCATCCTGGCTGCTCCCCAGTTTATAAATCAATGCCTTTCCTAAAATGTGAAGCCCAGGATTGAATGCCATAATCCAGAGGGCAGTGGAGCCCCCATCTCCCCACTATGGGCCATCCTGACTCCCTCAATGAAACACAACATCTCACCTTCCTTGGCTGCTATAACACATGACTGACTCAATATGCTTGTAGTCCACTCAAACCCCCGGATCACTTTCATATGAACTGCTAATGAAGCCATGCCACCCCATCCTGTACTCTGAGCCCAAGTGGCAGATGTTCTATTTATCTCTATTAGACGCCATTCCCATAGTCTAGTTGCTTTGGATTCTTTCTTGGAGGGAGTGGAGGTGGGAGTCCTGTTATCTGAAGCATGAGCTATGCCTTCCCCAGTCACTGATAAAAATGTTAAATGACATTGGGTCAAGCACAGATCTCTGAAGCACTCCACTAGAGACCACCTTTCAAGATGAATTCAACTGTCAAGTCAAGAAGCTTTTATTAAACACCTACAGGGTATCAGGTTGGGTAAAAGACAAAACCAACAAATGGTCCCTGCCCTGAAGTAGCCCACAGTCTAATGGGGGAGACCAGATGCCACCAACCATGTACCAAGATGTTGGGAGGCAAGCCACAGAAGAGAAGGATCAGGAAAGGAACTCATTATTCATTGATTTCTTGAGTCCAGTTATTCAACCAGTCCTGGATCCCTATAACTGAACTGTGTCATCCAGTCCACGTCTCTACATCTTTTTAAGAACAATCACATGAGAGACTAAGTCAAGTAATCTGCTAAAATTTCAGTAAGCTCTGTGTATAGTACTGTTTGACTGAAACCCTGTCAAACTTACTAGCTGTGTGACCTTGGGCAAGTCACTTAACCCTCATTGCCCACCAAACAAACAAACAACCCCCCCCCCCAACTCTGAAGGTCTTATGAAAAATGCAGTCCATTTACAGAGAGAGAATTTATGGTGCCTGAATACAGATTGAAGTATATATATTTTTGTTAGTTCCTTTATCTGAAGTTTTGTTTTTGTCTGTTTTCTTTCACAACCTAGCTAACGTGAAAATGTTTTGCGTGACTGCTTATATTGAATTTCTTGAGTTCTTGGCGGGGGGGGGGGGGGGGGGAGGGGAGGAAGGAAGAGAATTTGGAACACAAAGGTTTTTTAAAAATTGATGTCAAAATTTGTATTTACATATAATTTGGGAAAAATAAAATTCTAAATAAATAAGAAATCCTGTAAAAAAAAAAAGAAGTAGGGAGGGGCAGCTAGGTGGCACAGTAGATAAAGCACCGGCCCTGGATTCAGGAGAGCCTGAGTTCAAATCCGGATTCAGACACTTGACACTTACCAGCTGTGTGACCCTAGGCAAGTCACTTAACCCTCACTGCCCCACCCCCCAAAAAAAAAAAAAGTAAGTAGGGTTAGTCTGCCTTGGCCAGTTCTTGCAGCAGACTTAGGATCACTGCCTCCTTTTCCAAATGCTCACTAACCACCCCTTTAATGATAAGTCTTCAAATTTTACCAGGGATGGAAGTCAAGGTCGTTGGTCTGTACTTGGTCCACAATCTGCACATGTGACCCTCTCTAGCAATCACACATACCAGTTTCTTTTTTTTTTTTTTTCAGTTTTCAAGGATGGTGGTAATGATAACCAAAAGATGCTATCTAGATAACGCTTTCAAGTTTACAAATAACTAGTATTTATATAGTGCTTTAAGATATGCAAAGCACTATATAAATATTATCTCATTCGAGCCTCACAATAACCCTGGGAGGTAAGTGCGATTATTACCTCAGTTTCACAAATGAGGAAACAGACAGAGGGTGACTTTAGAATGTTTATCTGTTTACTTAAGCATTTGTTTGAATGATGTTTGCTAAGTGGAGGCTATTAAAAAAATTAGGTTGGAGCAGTCCAGGATATGCTCCCCCAGCCCAGCCCGAGGCTCTTTACCTTGATTTTGCCAAAGTCCAGCTGCGTTTGCAGGTTGTACATCTGCTCCGTCCTCTCCATCTTGTGAGCCCCCTCGTTACACTGTTTTACCAACTGTCAACACAATATGGGCAAATGAGGCAGGTCAAAGCCAGGCCTGTGACCTTGTTGGCTGGACATTACCCAGGAGGCCCCCACCCACCCCATAACTATGACCTGATGGAGCCTAGGCGGGATGAAACTCAAGACTGGACCATGGCTTTGGAAGGACATACCTCATCAAAAGGAAAAAGAGAGGGGAGTGGCATTGTATATAAAAAAGGCATGTTTGTGCAAGAAAAGCGTGGCACAAGATAGCTGAGTGAAAGGCAAAAGAGGCAGAAACTGAAGGAATTCTTTCATTATACTGCCTGGGCAGAAGGAGGAAAGAGATGAGGAATCTGGGACGCTTCCCAGGATCCCAAGTGTCTGACAGGTAGTGATAACACAGCAGTGATGGGGGGGGGGACTTCAATTATTCAGATAGCAGCTGGTCCCCCAACCCTCCTCTCCTCTCTCTGAGAGCAGCTAATCAATCACTTCTCTACTTGCCTTAAAGATGATTTCATACTCTAAAGGGAGGAGGAACCAAGCAAGGGGAAATCCTAGTCTGGATCTGATTCTCACTAACAGGGAGGGGCTGGAGACTGGAACCTGACTCGCCCTGCCCTCCTTGAGTCTTCCACAGAGAAGGGGTGGGAATCAAGGCCTGGCCTGATCCACCCCCTAGATCTGGGGAAACAGATGACAGAGGGTTTAGAGAAAAGGCAGGGGGATCCCTTGGAGTCAAATGCTTCAGCTCAGGAGGGATCGGAGGCACTCGAGAAGCCAAAGGAAAATAATTCCAAGGAGTAGGAAAAACGGGGTGGAAGCACACCTCACCTTGCTGATGGCCTTCAGCGCTCGGTTGGCAACTTTACATCGGTCTGGGTGGCCTTGGGTCTTCAGGCAAAGAGTCTGCAGCAGACACAAGAGCAAACAATGAGGAGCTAGGGGAGAAAAAGTCATTCATTTTCTCTCTAGGTCAAGTTCTTACACTGGAAATTGGAGGCCTGAAACCACATGCAATTAATCACATACAGCAAACCCAGACCCTGAGCCACCTGACACAATCCAATCAATTCACAAGCACTTTCTCACTACCAAACCTGAAAGAGGCCCAGGGGTGCACTGGGGAATGTTTAATAACTGGCTCTCCAAATAAAGGACCCAAGTAAAAGTTTAATAACTGGCTCTCCAAATAAAAAAATCCAGGTAAAAGTTTAATAACCAGCTCTCCAAATATAGAACCTAGGTAAACATTTAATAACCAAATAAAGGATGCAGGTAAAAGTTTAATAACCAGCTTTCCAAATACAGGATCTACATTTTACGTTTAATCTGTGTTATAAACTTTTTCTCCATCACTTTCTTAAGTCTATCCAATCAACAAAACAAAAGATCAAGACCCATTATGTAGGTTTACTGATGTCCAAGGTATAAATGCTTACCTTGAAAATTTAACAATTAGCTGTTTGAGTTGGTTCTCAGCCTATCACTGCTGGTAACTCCACGAATGAAAAACACTCTTTCTTTCTTTCTTTCTTTTTTTAAGTTTACAACATTTGTTTTTATAAGATTTCTAGTTTCAATTTTTTTTCTCCCTCCCTCTCCCCTCCTCAAGACAGCAAGTGAAAAACACTCTTAATCTAGCCCTTCCAGCACCTTTCTTCTCCCATTAGAATGTAAGCTTCCTGAGGGCAAGGACTATTTTGGCTGCTTGTCTTTGTATCCCCAGTGTTTAGCCCAATGCCTGGCACATAGTAAGTGCCTAATGAAGCTAGTCTTCCTTCCTTCTTTCCTCCCTCCCTTTCTTTTTCCTACCTTCTTTCCATCTTTCTTTCCTCCCTCCCTCCCCTCCCCTTCCTTCCCACCCTCCCTTTTACCTGCCTCCCTGTGCCAGGCATCATGTTAGGCACTGGCACTAGGATGAGCTTGGCCACCCTGTGGGTGATACCATGACCCCAAAAGGACACAGATAAGACACTACCCTCACTAACAGAGAAGTGGCGCTCTGAATGTTAGAACATCAAATCCACTTAAATGTGCGTTTTTCTTTTCCACGCCAAAGTATATAATTCTCATTCATTCGATCAATCAACAAACATTTATTCAACACCTACTGTATGTCCCCAGCACAGGGACTACACAGACAACACCAGAAAACAAGGTGCCATTCTATAGGTGGTGGTGGACAGTACACCAATCCATCAATCAATAAATGAATAAATGAATGACAGTAATATAGGAGGCACAGGCCTCTCACGATTGGCCATGGGAGCCGAGCTGTGTGGAGGGGAGGTGGGAATGTATTCTATGCATGGTAGCCTAGAGCCTGTGCAGGATTGTCAGATTCAGAGTAGAGCAAGACACTCATTGTGGCTGCAACGTGGATCAAGAAACAAACAAGTCTGGGGGGCAGCTAGGTGGTGCGGTGGATAAAGCAATGGTTCTGGATTCAGGAGGACCTGAATTCAAATGCAGCCTCAGACACTTGACACTTACTAGCTGTGTGACCCTGGGCAAGTCACTTAACCCTCACTGCCCTAAAAAAAAATTTTTTTTTAAAAGAGAGAGAAAAAAAAAAAGAAATAAAGAAACGCATCTGGAAAAGCAGAATTTGGCCAGACTGTGGAGAGCTTTGTGTTTTCTTTCAAAGATAATGGGGAGCCACTAAAGACTGAGGAGGGGGCATCTCCATCAGGCCTGTGCCTTAGAAGAGAGAATTCAGCAGGTGAGTGAAGGAGATCAGAGACACTAGAAGCCGTGAGAGCAATCAGGAAGCTGTTGTAATGGTCCAGGTGAGAACTGAGAATGTCCCAAACCTGGGTGGCGGCCGCTAGATGTAGGAGGGCTGACCATTCCTGTGAACGGCCCCCAAGAGTTTACCTGGAGGATACACAGGGAGGGCTGCCTCTACATGAGGCTCACAAGGGCTCGGGAGTTCTCCGCTCAGGCCCCTCACAGCCTGGACATACAGAGCTGAGTGGCCAGGCAGATGCCACCGATGCCCAGGCAGGGGACGGAGCTCATTCCTCCCTGCTCTCCAACCCACCCACTGCTCTCCTGCCCAGCAGGCCCGGGAGAATAATTGGCGCTTGTGTACCCACAAAGGGGCAATGAGAGACAACCTCCCACTGGGCATACAAGCAGCTGCAGCCCTCACCCCCCACCCCCACCTTGGGCCCTGCTGACCCAGGGTAAGGGAGTCCTATCTGCTGTGTCAGCAGTCAGCCTGGCCTTGCTTCCTGTATCCTTCCAACAAACTCCATCCCCAATTTGACCTCAATGGCCTGCCCCCTAAATCTGGAAAGGGTCTAAAATAAATAATAGCTTGTATTGAAATAAGCCCCTCGTAATCGTTATCTCAATCAATCCTCACAACAACCCTGGGAGGTAGATACTATTATAATCCCCATTTGACAGTTGAAGAAACTGAGGCAGGCAGAGGTAAAGTGACTTGCCCAGAGTCATGCAGCTGCTAAGTGTCAGAGGAAGGATTCAAACTCGAGTCAAAAACCTCCTCTTGCATACATTAAGATTTTAGGGACTTCACGTATAGACCCTCCAGCATGGTATAAGTGCATGAGGGCACTGGACTTGAGCATCAAGAAGATCTAGGTTCCAATCCTAGCTGTTTAACTGCTGCCTACCTCAGTTTCCTCATTTGTAAAATGAGGGGGTTAGATTTAATGGCCTCTAAGATCAAGGTCTATGACCTGAGATGACACCTTAAAAGAGGAAGCTAACACTAAGCTTAGGGGAAGAATGAACAGAGTACAGGAATCTAGAGTCAGAGGACCTGAGTTCAAATCCCATCACTCATGTGACACTGTGGTAGTCACTTGATGCCCCCTGGGCATCAGGCTTCCCATGTAGATGATCTCTAAGGTCCCCTCCAACTCTGAACTCATGATCCTACTATCATGACTCTTCTTTAAAAAGAGATAAAGAGGGGGCAGCTAGGTGGCGCAGTGGATAAAGCACCGGTCCTGGATTCAGGAGGACCTGAATTCAAATCCGACCTCAAACACTTGACACTTACTAGCTGTGTGACCCTGGGCAAGTCACTTAACCCTTATTGCTGCACAAAAAAAGAAAAAAAAAATATAAAGGTATGTAGGTATATATGTGTGTGGGGGGGGGGGGGCCACACACACACACACACACACACACACACACACACATTTTACCAAATACTTCTCCATTATATTAAAAACATTTTAACATTCATTTTTTAAAATTCTGAGTTCCAAATTCTCATCCCTCCTCTACCCCTTGAGAAAGCAAGTAATAAAATATGGATTATAGATAGGTATTACTCTTCTTATATAATTGTCTGCTCACTTACATCCATCAGAAGAGGGAGCCGGGTCACTCTCTGCATGGGGAGGATGAGAAAGGAGATCATTGGCAGGCCCCCACAGGCTGGTCTCTTCTCGATTTCCTTCAGGACCTCTCGGAAACCCGGGTTGGAATTCCTGAAAATTAAAGACAAAAACCCTTCTCAAGGACACGGTCATTTGTGGTGCTGCAGACATTAGCCAGGTCTGTGACAGCTGGAATAAATACATCACTAAGAGAAGACAAGTCATCAGGAGAGGGCAGGAAAATATAACTAGAAACACGTGATTTAAGTCCTTCTGATGAGACTTGGACTGGCTGCCTTAAGAGGGGGTCCACATGACTAAGGACCCTGGTCCTTCTATTTCTTCCAGAAGAGAGAACTCTTATCACAGGGTCAGGACTGGAGGGTAGACAGAAGGTAGCAACAGAAACAGCAACAGTAACAGAAGAGAGGAGAGGACTTCCAAAGAAACTGACTCTAAGCCTTGCAGATACTAGAATATTTTCCTTTCCCTGGCTCACAGTTTGTCTTATTTAAGAGGATCTAACAGAGAGTTGGTTAGATTCTGATTTCTCAGTGAAACTGGTTGGAACAAGGGTAAATCTGTTTCTCCCTTTTGTTTTACTGCCATATTGTAAGGCTTGCCACTAAAGGTTTCTTTGCTATTAAAAAAAAAAAATACCTACTGGCTATTTATATTTTTAACCATGATATTTACTGGAAAAATATACATGTTTAAACTATATCCCAAGTTTGTATTTTTCCTATGAAGAGTGAAAGAGAATTTGGACCTCAAAATTTAAAAAATAATAATTTGGGGGAAAAAAGTGTAAGAAAGAAGGATTACAGTTAACTTCACCCCCTCTGCTTAATAATCAATAGATTATCTAGAGGCTCAGAATGGGTATTTTTACTTTTATTAGACCCGCCCACTTCCAGTCCTGTCTCTGAAATATACCGGCTGTATGACCCTGGGAAAGCCATTAACTAAGCTCTCAGCTCTCTCAAGACCATATATTGTTGAGAAGGTGCCAGCTAGCATTGGTGGACGAAGTTTCTCAACCTGGGAATTCCCTATATCCATGCAATCTCAGAGCCAAGCCTCTATTCCCATAGATCATTAAATCTATGCATAGAGGCAGCTAGGTGGCACAGTGAATAAAGCACTGGCCCTGGATTCAGGAGGACCTGAGTTCAAATCCAGCCTTGGACACTTGACATTTATTAGCTGTGTGACCCTGGGCAAGTCACTTAACCCTCATACCCCCCCCACCTCCTCCCCCGCATCTATGACTGTGCAGGATACAGAGTATCAGACATTTCTTGTCACTGGATTTGCACCCCCGCCCTTCCCCATTCTCCCTTTATAGATCACCACACCAAAAAGAACAAGGATCCCAGGAATGTGGGCATCTACAAGTGTCTCCAAGTCATTAACTCAAGGACCTAGGACTTCCTGCATGTGGGAACTCCCTCCACCAACTCAGATCTTAATCCAGCTATAATTTTTGTTGCTGTTGTTTATTTTCCTCTGCCTTTAATGTGATACAAAGAACAAACAACCTAAGAGGTGATTAAGAACAAGGTAGAACAGCTAGATAGTGAAGTGGATAGAGCACCAGCCCTGGATTCCGGAGGACCTGAGTTCAAATCTGGCCTCAGACACTTGACACTTACTAGCTGTGTAGCCCTGGGCAAGTCATGGAACGGAACGGAACGGAACGGAACGGAACGGAACGGAAAGGAAAGGAAAGGAAAGGAAAGGAAAGGAAAGGAAAGGAAAGGAAAGGAAAGGAAAGGAAAGGAAAGGAAAGGAAAGGAAAGGAAAGGAAAGGAAAGGAAAGGAAAGGAAAGGAAAGGAAAGGAAAAAACAAGGCAGCAGAGGCAGGGCCAAGTATCTTCCAATGAGGGTCTTTCTAAGCTAAAAGCTGGAATTGAAAGCAGATGGCCGGCCAATAAGGACAAAACTATTCCGTATCATCCATCTATAAAGAGAGCTGAGAGGCAGGATTTGAACCCAAGTCTCCCACTGCAGCCATCCTCTGCTGCCTGACTGTGGCTCAGAGGTGGTCCTGGGCTCTCCCACGCCAGGAGTCTGCAGGCTCTACCCCAAGCCATTCTCAGCCAGGAACGAGCTGTCTGAGGGTTATAACGGTCACTCGTCCGGAGGGGCTGGCGGCAGGACATCTGGAAGGTGAGCTGGGGAGCACAGGGCTCCCTGGGGCCCCACTGTCCACTCACGTCAGCTTCTGAAGGGTCCTCTGCTGGTAGACCTCGTTGGAGCAATACGCCACGTAGGGGTGGAAGTGGTTTAAGGCGTGGTCCTCTAGAATGTCACTGATGTCGGTGACGCACACGTGCTCTTTGTGTCTCCTCTCCAGGTCTTCAAAAAACCTAGGGGAGAAGAAAGGCGACAGGAGAAGGATTGGTGAGGATCCCCCGAAGGCACAAGGAGGGATCAGCTGGAGAAGAGACTTTACGAACACTAATCCTCACAGTGGCCCTGGGGAGTAGCTGCTTCTATGAAACCCATTTTATACAGATGGGGAAACTGAGGCAGGGGTGCAATGACTTGCTCAGCTTCACACAGCTAGTAAGTGTCTGAGGCTGGATTTGAACTCAGGTCTTCCTGACTGCAGGCCTGGTGTTCTACACACCATGCCTCCCAGCTGCGGTAACAAAATCACAGGTCTGCTCTAAGATGAAATGGGATAAAAGAATTGAAGAAGATTCAAATATCTGAAGGAATGTGACTCAGTGGGTAAAGCACTGGACCTGGAACCAGAAGACCTGAGTTTGAAAACCAGGCTCAGATGTTTACTAGCTGTGTGACCCTGGGCAAGTCATTTAACCGCTGCCTCAGTCTCTTCATCTGTAAGATGGGGATAATAATAATAGCACCACCTCCCAGGGTTGTTGTAAGGATCAAATGAGATATTCATAATGTGCTTTGCAAACCTTCAAGTGCTATATCAACAGAAAAATCTATTTTACATTGGAAATACAAATCACCATTATATACTTCTATTATTTATATATATTTATGTTGTTCTATATTAATATATTATTCTATATTCTGATATTAGTGTTTATTCTTATATATTATTCTACATTCTTACAGTAAAAACAAGATACATTATGTGAATATAAATAACACAAAGATGTATACTTATATATTCACATACGATATATAATAATACAAATATATAACTAATATAAATATATTTATAGCATTTGGGCAGCTAGATGATGAGGTGGATAAAGTGCTGGACCTGGACTCGGAAAGACTCTCTTCTTGAGTTCAAATCTGGCCTCACACAATAATTCCTAATTGTATGACCCTGGGCAAGTCACTTAATCCTGTTTGCCTCAGTTTTTTTTATCTGTAAAATGAGCTAGAGAAGGAAATGACAAACCACTACAGAATCTTTGCCAAGAAAACCCCAAATGGGGTCATGGGGAGTCTGACAGGACTAAAAAAACCCCAAAATACAGCAACATTATTATTATTATTATTATTTTAAGATTCTGTCTTTCCTGCTCATCCTGGAACTTGGGTGTGACCCAGGACAAGTCATTTCCTCTCTGTAATGAGGTGGTTGGACAAGATCATATCTAGAACCCCCTGAAGCTCTGAAATTTCATGCTCCGAGGCCCCTCCCATCTCTGACATCCCCTGTTCTAAGGGCCCTCCCACCTCTTCCCCTCTGTGTTCTCAGGGCTCTCCCAGCTCTGACACCTTATGACTTAATCATTTTCTATTTTAAAAAAAAGTCTCCATTGTCCCCAGGCATGCTTCAAAGGTCTGGAGCTGGGAGGAATCTCAGAGGTCATGGGATCAGATCCCCTCAGGTTAAATTTGAGGAAAGTGAGCACCAGCGTATGAGTCTGCAGGCCGGTCAGGATTTGAACCCAGGCCCCAGGCCCCCAAAGGCAGGTTCTTCCTCCTGGTGCTCTCTGCCTTCTGCATACTCCCTTCAAGGCAGCGGCAGGTGGGCCAGCCCGGGGAAGCCTCCGGTCCATCACAGACTCCTCCTGGGTGCCCACGGGCACTCCCCGGTGGGCTCTGCTCAAAGACACCAGCCCAGGACAAGCCAGAGGGACCCTGACACATGGCTGGAGCCTGAGCCAAGCTCTGGGTTTTCTTTTTCCAGTTTGTCACTCATGAGTCTAAGGCAAATGGGTGTGGCAGGGGGAGACAGAGGACTGGAGTTTGAAACTGCCTTCCCTGATGTATCCAGCCCCACCCAGAACAAACAGCTCCGGAACAAGATGCTACATTAGGGAGGACAAGGCTGGAGGGAGGCGGGGCTGGGGCAGTTATGGGGAATGGGGGGCCAGAGGCCTTCAGAGTCACCCAGACACTGGGGGAGGGAGGAAGGGAGGGAGATACAGCTGCAGACCTCAGGTCCACAATGTCTCATGATGAGAACCCAAATCCCTACCCCTGAAACTATTAGAATTAATCACTGAGGATTTGTTAAACACCTACTATGTGCCAGGCACCTTTCAAGGGACTCAAACATTTCTTCTGGATAGAGCACCAGGCCAGGACTCAGGAAGACCCAAGTTCAAATCTATCCTCAAACGCCTCCTAGCTGTGTGATTCTGGGTACGTCACTTAATCCCTGTCTGCCTCAGTTTCCTCATGTGTTAAATGGGGATGACAATGCACAACGACTTGGGGTTATTGTGAGCCCCAACTGAGATAATAACGGTAAAGAATCCTGCAGACCTTAAAGTGCTTTACTTAAAAGTGAGTGATTATTACTGCAGATGAACTCCCCAAGGACAGGAAACGTTTCCTGCAGTCTTTGTGCCCTCCTCAGTGCCAAGAGCAGCCCCTCTGCACACAGCAGGCACTTAGCAAATGTTTCATCGACAGCAATAAAGTGATTCCTTGGGGTCGGTTCAGGGCGGGTATGACCTGGCATGGGCAGCGTCCTCACAGGTGACCCACAAGCAAAACCGTGTTGGAACAAGCCTCCTTTAAACACAAGCCCCTCTGCACACACACTCACAGGACACACGTGCTTACATGCACACCCACATGCATGCACGCTTGCAGGACATGCGTGCCCTGATTCCAAGAATCCCTTCCTTTGGGAATCCCTACGGAGAAGAGAATCCATCTGGTCCTCGTGGGGCAAAGGTCTCAGAGGCCCAGGAGGTTTCCGGAAGCAAAGAAGGGGGGTGGGGAGACCAGGAGGGAAATGTCCTGTGGGATCCCATGGCTGACCAGGCCAAGGTGGGGGGGGGGGAAGACCCCAGGGCACAGCTGGAGGCCCCACAGAGCCTCCCCCCACCCCCAACCCGAAGCAGCAGATGTTGCTTCCTGGGGAAGGAGGCAGGGCTCTTCCCGA
This sequence comes from Dromiciops gliroides, assembly GCF_019393635.1. NCBI lineage: Eukaryota > Metazoa > Chordata > Mammalia > Microbiotheria > Microbiotheriidae > Dromiciops > Dromiciops gliroides. The sequence goes on from NC_057863.1 coordinate 634,973,149, forward strand.
ATCTATGGAGTCTGATGGAAATGGACTGCGTATACCACCCCCCTCCCTGCCCCCCACGGCTCTTCAAGGAGCTCAGGTACCAGAGACAGCAAGTGCACTAAAGGTGCCTAAGCTGGAGGCAAGAGACCTGGGTTCGAATCCTGGCCCTGACACTCACTAGCCACGTGTCAGAGAGCAAGGATGACAGATCTCAGAGAAAGGAGGTCTGTCTCATCCAGCTGCTTCACTTGACAGACAAGGAAACTGAATCTCAGAGGCTGAGTTGATCAAGGAGACACAGGTAGGAAGTAGCACAGGAAGCTCTGACTCCAAATTCAAGTTCTTTCTACTGTACAGGGTGGTCCTTTCTTTGATCTGAGTCTCAGGCTTCTCCTCTGGGAAATTACAGAGAAAGAAACTGAGGCGCCCAGACATCATAGAAAGAGAGCTGGGAGGAATCTTAGAGGACACCCCACAACCCCCAACCCTTCCGTTTGTTGTCATTCAGTCATTTCAGTTGTGTATGACCCTTCATGACCCCTTTCGGGGTTTTCCTGGCAGAGATACAGATGTGGTTTGCCATTTCCTTCTCCAGCTCATTTAACAGATGAGGAAACTGAGGCAAACAGGGTGAAGTGACTTGCCCAGAGTCACACAGCTAGGAAGGGTCTGAGGCCAGACTTGAACTCACCCAGCCTCTATGCACAATGGCGCCACCTGGCTGCTTCCCATCCCCTTGTTTATAGAAGAAACTAAGGCCCAGAGATATCAAAGATTTACAACTGGACGGGAATCCCAGAGACTATTACCACCTCGCCATTTTACAGGAAGAAGAAACTGAGCCTCATAAAGGTCCAAGCATCACAGAACTAGCATCAGAGCCAGGGATTCAGACACAGGTCTTCTGAATCCCAATCCCAGGGGTCCTTCTACCGTGCCATTATCTTCTCTCTGTGTCTCAGTTTCTTCACCTCTACAATGTTTATAATCCTGTAGGCATCGTGGAAGTACCAGCTATTATTTGACTATTACGATTATCGCTATTGTTGTTGTCTACTCGTAAGTCCTCAGTCAACGATTCCCATCCTCTCCCCCTCTCTGTGAGCTCCCCTGGGCACAGGGGACGAGGCCAGAGTGAACCCTGGCTGGCCGCTGCCTCAGCTCGTTTTTCCACTTGAATGCTTCTGGGGAATTCTTGCCATGCGTCATTAAGAGAAGCTCGGGCTGTTTGAGGGATGAGGCCAATTTCTGAGGCTGAACCTCGGCCTCCCCCCAGTCTTGCACTCCAGCTGTCCCCGCCTCCAGCCTCATCTATCCTCCCAAAGCTGCCCAACAATATTCCAAAAGCTTGGGGCTGACCGCGTCACTGCCAGGCCCGACAATCCCCCAAATGCTTCCAGGGTCAGTTACACGCTCCTCCTCCCCTTGGCCTTCCCAATCTGGCTCCCTCCTGCCTGGCCCATGCTCCATGTTCTGGTCAAAACTGGCCAAATCCTGACCTCCCGTGGACACCTCATTTCCCACCTCCACACCTTTGCCTGTCTCCCTCACCACCTGGAATCCCTCATTCCTTGAGGTTTCAGCTCAAGGGCTAACATTCTACAAGAGGCCCCCCTGATTCCCCCAAGTGCCAGTCCTTCCACTCCCCCCACCTCCCCTGGCAAGTTCATTGTTATTTCATCTGCATCTCTCTCCCCCTCTCTTTATATATCTATATATCCAGAGAGAGAGAGAGAGAGAGGTTTTTTTTTTTGTTTTTTTTTTTTTTGCAGGGCAATGGGGGTTAAGTGACTTGCCTAGGGTCACAAAGCTAATAAGTGTCAAGTGTCTGAGGCCGGATTTGAACTCAGGTCCTCCTGAATCCAGGGCCAGTGCTTTATCCACTGCGCCACCTAGCCGCCCCCTAGAGAGAGAGGTATTTTAAAAAAAAATTCTTCATTTATGAATTTGATGTTTCCTCCCAGTAGAATGTAAGCTCCTTGAAGACAGGCACTGTTTCTGACTTTTATCTCCAGGGCATAGCCTAGAGCTAGGCACACAGCAGGTGTTTAATAAATGCAGAATTGAAACAGTATCCCCCTCAAATCACAGAGTTGTACCCCAAGAAGCCCTCACGGGCCTGAGGACAGGAAGGGACATAATTACCTCTCTATCTTTACCAGAGAGGCCAGTGGGGCCTGGCTCAGATACTTAACAGCCAGCCGTGTGACCTTGGGCAAGTCACTTCCCATCTCTAGGACTCAGAAGGAGGGTGTTGGCCTTTGAGGTCCCTTCCTACTCTAGAACTAGGAGCCCATGGCTGGGGTTCCTCTCTGTCTCTCCCTGCTTCACCCCAACCTCCCACAAACACGCACACGGATGTTACTGTTTTCTGAAGTTGGAGGGGGTAGCAGGGGAGGAATGAGAATGGGTCTAAAGTAGGCGCCTGTTTCTGCCCCACAAGGTTCGCCCACCCAAAGTGATTTTCCTTAAGTCCAAGTTTGAACAATGTCACCCTTTTCTCATTAAAATCTAATGGCTCGGGGGCAGCTAGGTGGAGCAGTAGATAGAGCACCAGCCCTGGAGTCAGGAGTACCTGAGTTCAAATCCAGCCTCAGACACTTGACCCTTACTAGCTGTGTGACCCTGGGCAAGTCACTTAACCCCAAATGCCTCAGGAAAAAAAAATCCAATGGCTCCCCATTACCTTCAGAATCAAACATAAAAACAAAATCCTTTAGAAACTGGCTCATTCCTGTTCCTCCCCTCTCCTACTGCCTTTCTGGCAGTTCCCACATAGTATCTCCCACCTCCACACCTTTGCCCGGACTGTTCTCCCTCCTCTCCTCCACTGCTTGGCATCCCTGGCCTCCTTCAAGCCTCAGCTCAAATCTCACCTTCCACGGGAAACTTTTTGTGGTCTCCCTTAATACCAGCCCCTTCCTTCTGAGACGACCCCCAATATATACACTAGAGATCTTGTCTGGACATAGCTGTCTGCCTGTTTGTTCCATTAGACTGTAAGTTCCCTGAGGGTAGGCACCTGTGCTTGTGTTTTTGCATTTTCTCTATATCCCCAGGTGTTCCCTCAGTGCCTGCCACATAGCAGGTATTTGTTAAATACTTATTGGCTGCCTTCCAGACCCAGCAGGAAGTAGGGAATGCTGGTCACAGGGAGTGCCCCAGCTGTCCGGCCAGAACCTCCCTCTTCCAAGGGCCGGCAGGGTGGTCAGGGCCCTCCTCCGCTTCCTGGTGATGCAACCTGAGCCAAGCCCAGGCAGGTCTGGGGGCCGTGCCACTGGACACCGGTGCTAAGCTAAACCTGACCCCAGCGCTGCAACTTGAGGCTGGCTGGCGGCCCAACCCAAGAGCCTGCTCACCTGGGGGGGCCCCACCTAGCCTAGCTGACCCTCCACCCCTCTCCCTGTGCCTCAGCTTCCCTGCTCTGCACCTCCTTCCTTCCTTTTCTCTCCAGACTCCAGGAGGACAAAGGAGGAGTGGTTGTCTGTCCAGAGAAGGTCTTGAGCCCTTTGGAAAGGCATGGTGGCATCTAATTTATTATTAAAAGGAACCAGGTGCGTTCTTTAAGGTGGCCAAAGCTGGGAGCCAAGTGACATGCAGGGCAAAGGGGGGTGGGGGGAAGAGAGAGTGAGCAAGTGTACACATGAGTGCATGCAAGCACACAGGGATGGTGAGTGCTGAACTTGGGGAGATGCCTGAAAACTCAGGGGGTAGGCTAATGGCTATAGTACAAGCCAGTTCTTGATCCTCGGATTCCAGGGGTCTGTGAACTTGGATGGGAAAAAAGTCACATCTATTATTTTCACTAATTTCTAACTGAAGTTGAGCATTTCCTTCAATTAACAAAGCATGGTTGAGGGGCAGCTAGGTCACACAGTGGACAGAGCATCCTCCCTGGAATCGGAAGGACCGGAGTTCAAATCTGGCCTCAGATACCTACTAGCTGTGTGACCGTGGACAGGCCACTTAACCTCTGTGGGCTTCCTTTATAAAATGAGGGGGTTGGACTACATTAGGGGTTCTTGATTAAAAAAAGAAAATCCTAGATCCCTTTGGTACCCCAGTGAGGCAAATAATGTTTTAAAATAATTGAAGGAAATTCTAAATCTTAGTTAGAGGTGAATGAGGAAAAAAAAAAAGATGCACTTTTTCCCCCCATCTACTTTTATAGATCTGCCCCACACCACCCCGCCCCAGGATCTATCCAGAGACAACCCTATCTTGAGGGGTCCATGGACTCCAGGCTAAGATTAGATGAATTCCCGAGTTCCTTCCAGCTCTCCATCACCACTCAGAATAAGCACGGTCCTGGGACTTCCATTTAAAAGGCCCCTCTAATGGGGCAGCTAGGTGGCACAGTGGATAAAGCACTGGCCCTGGATTCAGGAGGACCTGAGTTCAAATCCAGCCTCAGACACTTGACACTTACTAGCTGTGTAACCCTGGGCAAGTCACTTAACCCCAATTGCCTCACCCCCAAAATAAAGTAAAATAAAAGGCCCCTCTAACTTGCCATCTGCCTGACCCTCACTCAGGAAGGAGCTCAGGGTTTAGCACTGACACCAAGAAGTCAATCAGAACCATGAAGCTGAGGTCTGCCCAACCTCTCTGGGCCACCCCCAAGAGCACCAAGACCCCACAGAGCAGGAAGATGGGAACTCACTTCTGGCTGGCACTCTGGACATCCACGATGTTGGAGAAGAGGTGGTGGTGCTCCGTCTGCGTCATGGTGCCCCGAAGCTCCTTGGATTTCAAGAACTCTGACACGAGGATGCCCAGGCTGTGCAAGTAGGAGAACTCTGAAGTGATGATCTCAAAAATAGCCTGGGTGTCCAATGGCGTGGGGAGGGGGAGAGAGAGAAAGAGAGGGATGAGAGGAGGGAAGATGGGGAGATGTGGGTCTCTCTCTCCCCCTCCATGCCTCTCTCTTTCCTTTGGATGGACAACTGAGAGGCGGCCTTTCCTCCAAGGGGCAGAAGCCAGTCATGCAGCACAGAGACATTTGGCGTTGGTCAACTTTCACCTGGACAGAGCAGGAAACAGCTGCCGGGTCCCCCTTACCTCCTGCCGCTTCCGCTCCTCCGGGGACAGCTGATCCAGCAGCCCAGATTCCACCACCTGAGGAACACAGACACACAAACAGCGTGAGCTCTCGCTCTGTGTAGAGGTCGGGGTCCAGGCCAAGGGTCAGAGGCAAAGCTAGGACTAGGACCGACTGACCGAGGGAAAAAGCTTTCACAGTCTGCCTCACCCTTGCCTTTCCGGCTGATTTCCCATCATGGCTCCTCACACACCCAACATGCCAGAAAGATGGCTTCCTATCCCCAAATTCCATTTCCAACCTCCGGACCTTTGCTAACCTCATGCTCTCCCTCCTCACCCTTGCCTCTCAGAATCCCCGTGCCCATTTAAGACAGCCCGCGTGCCAGCCTCAGCTCCTCTTCCCTGATACCTCCCATCATCAGTAACCCCTCCCTCAAATGAGTCTGTGATCTGGCCTGATCCCATCTGAATGATGAACTCCCTGAGGAGACTGCTTTGTTTGAATGTGTACTGCTGCGTATTTCCGTTGGGATGGAACCAACGTCCACATTTTACATAAGTTTAAGCTCCAATGGTACCCATTTGGATGTGTATGACCGCTCTAGGAGGTCGGGCCCCAGCTGCATTTCCTTATCTGGGTCTATTCCAGACTGGAAGCTCCGTGAGGTCAGGGACTGTCATTTATGTCATGTGAATCTCCTTAACTTATCTCAGTGCCTGGCACACAGTAGGCACTTAATGCATGGCAGCTGTTAATCTGGCTCCATCTTCCTAAAAACAATTCCATTATTTATCTATCTGAGCACCCCTACCCCACCACCCCCATCTCCCATTAGAATATAACCTTCCCGAGGTCAGGGGCTGTGGTCTTCGTATCTGTGCCACCTAACAGTGCCTGGTGCACAGTGGGCTCTGGGTTAAGAACCCCTGGTTTAGCTGCCATGTGCCACACAGAGAGGGGAGAAGAGTGAGATGCAGGGAAACCAATGTGGAGGCTGCTGGCGGAGCCCAGGGCAGGTGGCAAGGGCACCTCAAGAGATGTGGTGGAAGCTGGTGGGTTCTGGGGGTTCAGGAGGAGGGAAGAGTCACACATGCCTAGGAGGCAGCGAAGCCAAGGGAACCAAGGATGCCACCAAGAGGGACCTCAGGGGTAGGTGGGTCCACACCAAGGGGCTCCCAGAATACCCCAAACTCCAATCTGGGAACAACCAGCAGGGGCCCTCCCCCAGCTGACAAGGAGGGGCAGGAGCGCCCACCAGACCCCGGGCCAGCCTGGCACACTGGCTTCTCTGAGGAGGCAGGACAATGCCGCCCTGAACAAGGATCCTGGGGCCGCCCGCCCACCCGCAGCTGCAGGTGGGACACTTGCCCAGACCCAGGCGGCTGAGCCAGCACTTGTGTGCTAATAAAGCTCTGCTGCTACACATTCCTGACTGAGGCCAAGTGCTCCTGTGGGCACTGCCCACCCCGAACGCTCCCCACCCCGTCCCACCTCGTAGTTAGACGAGATTCCGAGTGGGCAGAGATCTGAAAGGTGGCAAAGTCCAACCCTATCCTCAGACCCACTGAGTGACACAGTGTTAGCTCTGAGATTTGAATCTAGGTCCTCTGGACCTTCTAAATACACCCTGGGGAGGGAGAAGACAGGAAGGAAAGAAAGAGAGGGAGGAAGGAAAGAAAGAGAGGAAGGAAAGGAAGAGGGAGGAAGGAAGGGGAGAGGAGAAAAGGAGGGAGGGAAGGAGGAAGAGAAGAGTGAAATAGAGTAAGGGGAGAAAGAAGGAGGGAAGAGAAGGGAGAAATAAGTAGTAAGGAAGAGTAAAAGGAAAGGAGAGAAGAAAAGAGTTAGAGAGGGAGAGAAAGGGGAAGGAGAGAAGAAAGAAGAAGGAAGAGAAGAGGGAAATGAGGAGAGAAGGGACCAAGAAAGGGAAGACCTTAGGAAGAGAAGGGTGTAGATGGTGTGAAGAGACTGCAATCAGGTGGGGAGCCCTAGGGAGGATTCCCAGGGGCTGTTCCGGGGCCTCCTGGCATCTTCTCCTCTGCTGTTGGAGGCTGAGGGTAACTGGAGGTGTGGGAGTGAAACTGGGGAAGGCAAGCCGAATCAGAAATCCCCTTTGCTCGGGAGGACTGGAAACACAACAGGGCCGGTGTGGAGCCAGACACTGACAAACCTCTGCCCAGCCTCCCCCCTCCCCTTCACGCCCTCTGAGGTGAGTCAGCCCCTATCGGAGCAGTCACTGACGGGCATCTCTGAAGCCGCCCAGGATCACCTCACCCTACCCTGTCCCGCCTCTCCCAGGCTGCTGCCACCTAGGTGCACTTGCTGCCTGCAGGCCTGCCCAGCCTAGCTCGTGACCTGGCACGCACACCCAGTTCTCAGGCCTGTGGCCCCTGGGGGAGTGGGACAGCCAAGCTGGGTGGGTGGGGGCCCTTCACTAGATGTCATGGGGAACTCCTGCACTGCCCAGGGGCATTTACTCACAGCTTCCTGCCTGGGGAATGGCATGGGAGGGGGCAGCTGGGGGAAGAGACCAGCAGCCTGCCCAGCATTCAGCGAGTCAGGATGGAAACAAAGCCACCAGGGAGTGAGAGTCCAGCGGCTCCTGAGACCAAGTCACTGGCTCATACCCAGCACTAGATGGGGACGCCCAGAGGCAGGGCCCCAGAAGTCCCAGCTCAAATCTCATCTTGCACGGAAAACCCCCGTTCAATATTTCCTATTTAACGTCTCTATGGCTTTGCTTTGTATATATTTATTGCATGCTTTCTCCCCTGTTAGATTTTTTTTTTTTTTAGTGAGGCAATTGGGGTTAAGTGACTTGCCCAGGGTCACACAGCTAGTAAGTGTTAAGTGTCTGAGGCCGGATTTGAACTCAGGTCCTCCTGATTCCAGGGCCAGTGCTCTATCCACTGCACCACCTAGCTGCCCCTCCCCTGTTAGATTTTTAAGCTCCTTGAGGGAAGGGACTATCTTTTGCCTCTTTTTTCCCCTCCACACTTAGCACAGTGCCTGGCACTGTTTGTTGCATTGAACTGAATTCTCTCCTTTCTGCCCCACAGAGAAATCTTTGTAGCTTTCTCACTAAGCCACCCATCATCTTAAAATTGTGGAAGAGGAGTCAGAAGGAACCTCGGAGGTCATCTAGTCCAACCAATCCCTTTATTTTTACAGAGTGGGGAAACCGAGGCAGAGACTAGCTCTGAACCTATACCATCTTACTCTAAGGCACTTCATGAACACTTATTGATCGACCGATTCAGATCCCACCTTTGACACCCATTAGACGGGCAGGCAATGCCCCAGCTCTGGCTTCCTGGCAAAGCACGAAGCTTTTTTCCAAGCCTCAAAGGGCCAACATGACAGAGCCGGTCATGCAGGGACAAGGGCTCAGCCTGTCAGGGCTGGAAACGGGTTTAAAAGGACATCAAAGTTCAGCCTCCTCGCTTTACAGATGGGGAAAATGATCTCCATTCAGACCGGGGAAGTGACTTGACCAGGGTCTCCGTGTGAGTGGCAGACAAATCAGTCAGTCCACAAGCATTTATTAAGCGCCTACTGTGAACCAGGCACTGTGTTAAGTCCTGGAGATAGCAAGAAAAGTAAAAGAGCATCCCTGCCCTCAAGAACCTCACAGACTACTGAGGGAAACAACAGGCAGAGAAAAAACCTCCGAGGGAAAAGGGGGACTGGGAAAATCTTCCTGTAGAAGGTGAGATTTTAGCTGGGACCTGAAGGAAGCCAAAAGGCAGAGATGAGGAGGGGAAGCATCCCAAGACTTTGGGGACCCACAAAGATATCAAAAATCAACCGAGGGGCAGCTAGGTGGCGCAGTGGATAGAGCACCAGCCCTGGATTCAGGAGGACCTGAGTGAGTTCAAATACGGCCTCAGATACTTAACACTAATAACATTAATACTTAATACTAGCTGTGTGACCCTGGGCAAGTCACTTAACCCCAATTGCCTCACTTAAAAAAAAAAAGAACTAACTAGCACCATATGTATTCACAAGTGAATTCTATCAACATTCAATTAACTGAAATATTAAGACTGCTCACCAAAATAGCAAAAAGGATCCCCCCAAATTCTTCCTATGACCCAAATGTGATCTTGATGCCTAAGCCAAAAAGAGTAAACATAGAAGGGGAAAAAAACCCCCAACAAACAAAAATCTATAGGAGCAGCTAGGTGGCACAATTATGTTGTAATCTTTTATATCAAAGTCACGGTTCTTTTTGGAGCTGATCTATTGATATATCATATGATTTTTTTGTTTTTGATATTATATTTAAATTTGTAGTTTTCCTCTAAACCAACCCTTCATCGCTCATGGTCGAAATCCAGCTTAATGATACATTGTCATAAGCTCTTTGCTAATATTTTATTTAAAGTTTTTGCATCAATATTTACTAGAGATATTAGTCTATAGATTGGGGGGGGGGTGGACAATGAGGGTTAAGTGACTTGCCCAGGGTCACACAGCTAGTAAGTGTCAAGTGTTTGCAGCTGGATTTGAACTCAGGTCCTCCTAAATCCAGGACCAGTGCTTTACCCACTGTGCCACCTAGCTGCTCCTATAGATTTTTGTTTGTTGGGGGTTTTTTTCCCCTTCTATTTTTACCATATCAGTGGAGTAAGGAAGAAATCACCTGCCAGATCTATGGGTGAGGGAAGAGTTCATAATTAAACAAAGGACAGAGATGATGACACAGGATAAAATAAGCAACTTTAATTATATAAAATGTATATATTTTTGCACAAATCCAAGACAGCTAAGATTAGAAGGGAAATCATTTGCTGGGGGAAAAATATTTGCAGCAAGGCTCTCTGGTAAAGATCTCTTTTCCAAGACATACAAGGCACTAATCCAGATTTATAAGAATAAGAGGCATTCCCCAATTGATAAATGGTCCAAACATATGAACAGCCAGTTCTCATGGGGGAAAAAATCCAAGCCAACTATAGCCCTTTGAAAAAAACATGGTCCTAATCACTGCTGGAGAAATAAAATTAAAGCATTTCTGAGATTCCAACTCAGACCCACCAGATTTGCAAAGATAAATAAACCACTACCCCCAGCCCCAGATGATCATTGTTGGAGGGGTTGTGGGAAGACAGGCACGCTGATGCCCTACTGGCTGAACTGTGAATGAGTGAATGAAAATTCCGGAAATCAATTTGGAATTATTCATAAAAAAGCTACTAATAAATAACTGCATGACCTTTCACCCAGCTATACCATTTTTAGCCTATACCCAAGAGACTTGAAAGAGGGAAAAGATCCCATATGTACAAAAATATTTATAGCAGCCCTTTCAGGGGGTGGGGAAGGGCAAAGAACTAAGTTCTGAGGGGATGTTCATTAATTGGGGAATGGCTAAAAAAGTTATGAAATACTACTGTACTGTAAGAAATGAGGAGATAGGTTTCAGAGACATGGAAAGACCTATATGAACTGATGCAGAGTGAAGAAAGTGGAATCAGGAAAATAATTTAAACTGTAACTCAGATGATATAAAAATAAATATTTCTGAAATCCTTATTTCTCTCTCCCTCCCATTCCCATCAATCCCTATTGATCCTGTCTATAGCTTATTTGTTGGTTGTCTTTCCCATTAGATTGTAAGCTCCTTGAGGGTACAGACTGTTCTTTTGCCTTCCTTTGTAATCTCAGAGCTTAGCACATAGTAGGTGCTTAATAAATGTGGACTGCTTGATCTTAAGAACTCTGATCATCAAAATGGCCAAACATAATTGGGAGGACTGAGAAAGAATACTGCCCACCAATGTGCAAAATAAATACATTTTTCAAAATGACTAATGTGGGAATGTTTTGCTTACCTGTGTCTATGTGATAAGAGAATTTAGTAATTTTCTTTTGACCAGTCAGTGGGTGGGAACAAAAAAAAATATTTTCAATAATTGAAAAAAATTAAATTAAATTAAGAAAGAACAACACAGAAAAATCTCCAACAAGGATACAGAGGCCTCTCTATGGAGAGCCCAGGCTCTGAGCGGTGCTTCCCGAGAGGCTGCAGAAGGGATGGGAAGAGGGCAAGGGGAAGGGATGGCTGTGGGGGACTCCCTTCCCAGGGCACCCACCTCAGGGAGCTGGCTCCAGGTGACCTGGGCAGGCCGGTAATTCTTCACCACAATTGTGGCGTCTACCTTCCGAGGTCCCTCTGGGCTCAAGCAGTCATCCAGCTGATCATCGTCTGATTCGTGGCTGGTGTTCAGGCCCCTCTCCCGGATTTCCTGGTAGAACCTAGGATCTGGGGACAGAAGGCGACTCACAAGCTGACACAGGGACTCTGAAGAGCCATCCCTGCCCTGTGCCTCAGGCGCAGCATCTCTTGCCAAGACCCCTGGGGATGGTGAGTCCTCCCTGGGGCCCCAAAGAGACCCTGAAATCGACAGGCGGCGGAGAGCCCCCCAGAACGGGCTCCCCTGGGGAGGGCAGTCTCCCATGGCTGGATGGGGCTCGGCCGATTCGTCAGGGAGCTTCGGGGCAGAGTAGCATCCCAGTGTAGAATGTGACACCTTTGGGCCTGGAGTCCTGGCTGGGGATCACAGCCCCATGGGCAGGTGATGGCGTTAGAGAATAGGGCCTGAGGAGGGGAGGACCACCAGGCACCTCCGGTCCTACCAGAGTCTTGGGATGCCCCAAGGTTGGACCGGGGGAGCCCCACTGATCCCTACCAGAGATGGGCTCTGTCCCAACTCCAGCCTCTCAACAGATCCATTAACCGTAGCCTGTATCCTTCAACCCAGACCAGGCAGGGGAGGGGCCACAGGCCACTCTGGGCTCCTCAGCCATAGCAGGGCTTCCCGCTGAAGACGCCACTCAGAGACCCTCTGGCAGCCCTTCCACATGAGGGGCCATTTGGAAAGCATTTTGCAAACTCAGAAGGTCTAGAAATAAGTCTTCCTCCTCTAGTCTCTTCTTGGAGACAACCACAGCAATGGGGAATTCTTCCGTCCTAATCCCGGGGCATCTTTTTGGTAGGGGCAGAAGAGACAGGCCCCTAATAGAAGGTAAGCCACTGCCTTAATCAACAAATAGCCAGTGCCTGCTATGCGCCGGGCACAGTGCCGCCACCAGGGATGAGAATCTTTTAAAAAAATCAAACAGTTCCTATCCTCAAAGGGCCTTACGTCCTACCGGGGGAGGTAATGTACGCACATATAAAGATATATTGTGTAAATACAAAAACAGATATAGACTATCCCACTTTTGTTTTTGCATCTTCAGCACCAAGCCAAAAGTAGGGGCTTGATATTTGTTGAGTGACTGATTGGGGGGGGGGGGGGCGGGAAGGAAGGGCAGCACACAGTAGGGCCCTAATGTTTGTTGACTGAGTGATTGATCCCTTGGGAGGAGAATAGCACACAGTAGGGGCTTAATGGCTGTTGACTGAGTGATTGATTCCTGGGGGAAAGGCAGCACATAGTAGGGACTTAATGGTTGCTGGTTGAGTGATTGATTCCTTTTTTTTTTTTTTGGAGTGATTGATTCCTGGGAGAGAGAGCAGAACATGGTAGGGGCTTAATGCTTGTTGACTAAGTGACTTATTGGGGGTTGGGGTAGGAAAGAGCAAGACAAGTAAGGCTTGGAATCAGGAAAACCTGGGTTCAAATCCTCCCCTTGCTACTGATTACCTGTGTGACCCTGAACAAAGTTGCTTCACCTGTCTTACCTTCACTTTCTTCTTAAGTAAGATGGGGGGTGGGGTGGTTAAGATTTACAGAATGCTTTGGGGCCTCCAAAATACACTCATCTCATTTGGTGTTCACCACTGAAGCAGGACTCAACACAGGAGAGAGAGTGCTGATCTTGGAGCCAGAAAATTCTGGCTCTGGGAATAATATTGGTCATTTCACCACTCTCAGATCCCACGTTTGTAAAAGTCCAAAGCCAGTATTCTTTCCATCATATATCTAGTCACTATGTCTCCTGGGGGCCCCTCGGAGATGAGGATTTTCACATACCCCTTTGGGAAAAGGGGTTGTCTTCTAAGATGCTACAGAAACAACCACATAGGTCAGGGGGCAGAGAAGGGGGGGAGAGGGAGAAAGAGAGGGGGAGTGAGGGGGACGGAGACAGAAAGAGAGGGGGGAGGGAGTGAGGGTGAGAGAGAAAGAGAGAAAGAGAGGGAGAGAGAGGGAGGGAGAGAGGGAGAGAGGGAGGGGGGGAGGGAGTGAGGGTGAGAGAGAAAGAGAGAAAGAGAGGGAGAGAGAGGGAGGGAGAGAGGGAGAGAGGGAGAGAGGGAGGGGGAGAGGGAGAGAGGGAGGGGGGGAGGGAGTGAGGGTGAGAGCTCATTCTACCAACCCCACCAGAGTGGAATTTACAGTCCATTGGGCTGCAGCCCAGCCCTGGAGGAAATCAAGTTGGGGTGGGGGGGAGCCCAGTCACATTCTCTTTAAAGTGCAAATGCCTTCTTGAACATCTCAAGGATTCTTTCATTCTTTCTTTAACTGCTGTCCTGCCTGGAGGGCCCGGATGAAGGCCCCCCCCCCTTCCCGGTTCCCCAGAGGGCCAGAGCTTCTTAGAAAACCACCACCTCCCCAGGAGGCCTGGTGGAGGGGCCTGTGACCAGAGGCCAGACTCACCATCCTTGAAAGAGCCCTTGTGTGCGCGCTTCCTCCCAAGAGTCTTCTGTAGCTAGGAGACAAGGACAGAGAGGCAGTGGGTTAGAAGAAGGTGGCCTGCCTGGCTTTCTTCTGGTCCCTCTCTCACCCTCACCATACCCCTCTGCCCCTTGGAATACCCATCCTCCTTCTCTGCTATCACTTCTTTTTCTTTTTTTTTTTTTTGGTGGGGCAATGAGAGTTAAGTGACTTGCCCAGGGGAGCACACAGCTAGTAAGTGTCAAATGTCTGAGGCTGCATTTGAACTCAGGTCCTCCTGAATCCAGGGTCAGTGCTTTATCCACTGCACCATCTAGCTGCCCCTGTTGGATCCAATTATTATTTAATCACTGAACAGATGCTCTGCAGAGGCCCAGAACCCATGGGCCGGCCCTTCCTTGCAGGGAGCCATACATTTCTTTAAGAGGCCCCTTTCTCAGCAAACTCGGCCACCTGCCCCTTCCTGTTCTGGGGAAGGACCAGGTTGGATTTCTTCAGAACAAGCTGGGACCAGAAAGCTCCCCAGCTGCCTGGCTTAAAGCAAACATTTCTCTTGGTGCTGAGAAGCAGAGAAAGCAGACGGGGGCCTTTGGATGGGCATGCTCAGGGGGAAGCCCCCAGGAACAAGAGACTGGGAGACCTGGATCCAGTTTCCCAGCCCCTGGTTCTGATAGCAAGACTCTAAGTGCTTTGCACGGAGAGGCCTCTCCCCACCAAACGTCCACAAGATGAGCTGGAGAAGGAAAGGGATGGGCCACTCCAGTATCATTACCAAGAAAACCCCAAGTGAGGTCATGAAGAGTCAGACTCAACTGAACAAGAACAAAAAAGGGGCCTCGTGGCCTTAATGAGCAGTAGATCAGCATTTATTAGGACCAAGGATGGAGAGCTAGAAGAGAAGGCCCCTCAGAGGCCACCTACTCCAACTGCCTCATTTTACAGATGAAGAAACTGAGTCAAGGGAAGTTAAGTGACTTGACCAGACTCACAGGCAGAGTTAAGAGGTCAGAGGCGGGATCTGAATGCCCTGACTCCAGGTCTTCTACCTACTCTGTGCCAAGCATTGGACACATATAAACTCAGTGACCCTGGGGGAGTCCCTTAACTTCTTGGTGAGTTCTGCACCCCCACCCCCACCCCCAGTGCCCCGCCTGCTGCCCCCTGCAGCTCTCTAAGGCTTTACATGACCGAGAAGTTGCTGATCTGCATCTGGGGAGAGAATTTCAACACTGGGAATTTCAGATATCCATGAAATCACAAACCCTCCCCATCTCCACAAAAATAAAAATAAAAATAAAAAAGCATATAGATCACAGTAATGAATACTAGGGAAAGATTAAAACATGATTCAGTCCCTGCCCTCCCTGAAGTTCTATTGTACCATGGGGGATACAAAATATATGGTGATATGCTGTTGAACATGACGGGGCAGACAAGAAATCCAAAGCGGTCCAGGAAAATGTGCAGCGGGGCAAAACTCTGCCATCTGGGAAGACTCCATGGAGGAGGTGGCCCTGGAAGAGGAGGATTTCCACAGGCATCATGGCCAAGGAGGGAAGGCATGCAGGTGCCCCAGACAAATGCATGGAAGTCGGAGATGATGGGATGAGAATGGGGAACAGCAAGTTGGCAGGAACACAGGATGTGGCAATAATATGAAGTATGGTTGCGAAGGATAACAGGCATCCATCTGTGGGATGTGTTTATAATTTATCTTATATGCTACTATAGGGAGCTGGTGACGACTCTCAAAAAGGGGAAGAGCTGGGGGCAGCTAGGTGGCTCAGTGGATAGAGCACCGGTCCTGGATTCAGGAGGACCTGAGTTCAAATCCGGCCTCAGACACTTGACACTTACTAGCTGTGTGACCCTGGGCAAGTCACTTAACCCCAATTGCCTCACCAAAAAAAAAAAAAAAAAAAAAGGCGGGGTGGGGGGGGAAGAGCTCAGATTTCACTTATTTCAAATCTGGTCTAAGATACTTTCTAGCTGTGTGATCCTGGCAAGTGACTTAACCTCTGTCTGCCTCAGTTTCCTTAGCTGTAAAATGGGCATAATAATGACACCTCCCCCTGTCCCCACCCCAGGGCTAGTATAAGTATTAAATGAGATAATTTTTGTAAAATGCTTATCACAGTGTAGAGCGCATAGCAGGTGCTATATAATCATTATTATATAATACGATCATATATTGTATAATTACATATAATATATTATCATAAAATATGTACTATAATGATAATATAATATAATATGATAATATAATATAATATGATAATATAATTATAATATATTGCTGTTATCATTATTGTTGTCCTTTCAATGGGGAAATTCGATCTGCTCGGGCATAAGATCTTCCGAAGCCAGGTCTTCCTGACAAGCCCCCAGGGACAGGAACGAAGAGCTGACCAGTAAGATAAACTCAGTTTCCTTCAGTAGGGCCAGAGACGGAAAACCACAGGGTTAACTTTGCTAGCTTTGCTCACTCTCTGACCTCTCCACCCTCCCTCTGCCTGTGCAGACCAGCGGCTGTAATAATTTCCATCTGAGGCATCTAAAATTCCCAAGGCACTTGGTTTCTGGCGTCCCATCTGCAGCTGGTTTGAGTGAGTTATCAGAAAACCAAGTAGGGAACTGAACCAAAGACAGCTGATCATGGTTTGGACATAACTGGTGGCCAATGTCCTCTGGCCTGCTGGTTCTTTGATTCTCAAGCTAGTGATGCTGCAAAGCTTCTGGTAGCTCCTTTTGCCTTAGCTTTAAAAGACACCCACACTTTTTATTAACATTGCCATGTCTGTTTCACCTGGCACTTGCACTGGACATCCACCATGTCTGGAATAAACCCTCTCTTTACTTCTGCCTCTTCACTTCTGTCAAGGCTCAACTCAAAGCCCACCCTCTGTGGAGGTCCTTCCCCATCCTCCTGGCTGCTGATGCCTTCCCTCAGAGATGACCTTCCAGGTATTCTGTATAAATCTTAAAGAGTTTTTTGCTTGCTGTCTCCCCCATTCCAAATGTGAATTCCTTGAATCTAGGAACCATGTTATTGCTTTTCTTTATATGTCCAGGGCTTAGCCTGCCTTGGAAATCCAGGGAGGATGCCACTGTTGATCATGACAAAAGCTGTTAACCAGTGGGGCAGCTAGGTGGCGCAGTGGATAGAGCACTGGCCCTGAATTCAGGAGTACCTGAGTTCAAATTCAGCCTCAGACACTTGACACTTACTAGCTGTGTGACCCTGGGCAAGTCACTTAACCCCAATTGCCTCACTAAACCCAAAAAACGAAACGAAAATGGACACACACAATGGTTCCTGGACCTCAGTCCAGATGTTTGTAATGTCCAGCACAGATCAGTATGCCCAGCCTCTGCTCCCCCACCAGAGCTAATCCAATTAATCACACCCCCCAGGGCAGCTTCTGGGCCCAGGACCTCAAAGCAAAACAAACAGGGATAATGCAGGTCCCAGCCCATTTCCATTAAAGTACAACTTGGCAGCAAGATGTGCTTAAACAAAACCATCCACCCCCCTCTTCCCCGACTACTTTCCTGTTCTCCCTCCTCTTGTTGGTCTTGTTCTTGACTTCACTCCCACCCCTAAGTCTTACAGAAGGGGCCGGAGCTGAGCGCCCTGGCCCAGGTGCTAATGGTGCCCCCATTCGGAAGCCCTGGAGCACACCTGCATTTTTGCAAGGTGACCTCTGGCAGGCCAGCAAGACCTC